>NW_012267235.1:15651489-15665443 GCF_000151885.1 Dipodomys ordii | reverse complement strand
AAAAAAAAAAAAAAAAGTTAATAGAGGACTGGGAAGGTGACTCAGTGGTAGAGGAGTTGCCTAGCATGCATGAAGCCCTGGGTTCGATTCCTCAGTATCACCTAAACAGAAAAGGCCAGAAGTGGCCCGGTGGCTCAAGTGTTAGAGTACTAGCCTTGAGCTAAAGAGCTGAGGGACAGTTTCTAGGCCCTGAGTTCAAGGCCAGGACTAACAAAAAAAAAAAAAAGTTAACAGAATCAAGGTTTATTGTTCACAAAAGGAGAAGATACCTGGTTCTACTCTGATTAGACTCAATCACAAAAGCCAAGTGAAGATACACAATGATCAGAGGAGAGACTAGAAGGAGAAAAACTAGAAAGTGCCCTGTGGAAAAGATGAAGGAGGATGGAATTTAAATATCAGCTTTTTTTTTTTCATTTTTGCTGTATTGGGTATTGAACCCTGGCCCTTGCACACTTTAGGCAAGCTCTCTATCATTGAGCTATACCTCTGAACCATAGGATCTCTACTGTACAGAAGAGATTACTGGAATAACAGAATCCTTCTCTTTAAATCTGATGGTCTATGGGAAGGAGGGAAGGAGCAGTCAAAATTGACCTCATTAAATAGAAATCAGAGGGCAAAGCTCATTATAAAGGTCCACTTGAATTTTGGATTAGAAAGCCTCTCAGGGCTTCAGAGAAATGGCTGGATAGCCAGCATCAGCAATACTCCCTCCCAAAGTCCCACTTAGGACAATTTTTTTTTGTCAGTTGTGGGGCCTGAACTCTGGGCCTAGACGCTGTCCCTCAGCTCTTCAGCTCAAGGCTAGCACTCTACCACTTGAGCCATGGTGCCACTTCCAGTTTTTTCTGCTTATGTGGTACTGAGGGCCTCATGCATGCAAGGCAAGCACTCTACCACTGAGCTACCTTCCCAGCACCTTAAGACAATATTATAAACTGATTTGGTAGTTTTGAAAGCACAAAGACAAAAAGAGGATATGATGTAATAAATAAAAAATTTGGGAAGATGAAAAACAGATGAGAGCATCAAGTTGGCTGAGTGGACAATGCTGGAAAGTAAACTTTAGACACAGGGCTCTAGAAAGACTCAGGAGTCAGAAAAAACGTACTTTAGAAGGTAATTAAGTGATAGGATAAATACTGGATGTGAGGAGCCACTGAGTACTCAATAACATATTTATAGATAAAATGATATGTCAAGATTTGCTTCCAAGCTAGAGCCAGTGGCTCATGCCTATAATCCTAGCTACTCAGGTATCTGAGATCTGAGGATCATGGTTCAAAGGCAACCTGGACAGGAATCTATGAGACTTCGCTCCTATTAACCACCAAAACCCCAAGTATAGCTGTGGTTCAAGTGGTAGAGCACTAGCCTTGAGCACAAAACTCAGGGCTAGCACCCAGGCCCTGAGTTTAAGATCCAGGACAAGAAAAAAAAAATTTGCTTCTAAATAATTTGAAATTTAGAGCAAATAAAAATGGCCCTGAGGCTGGGAATATGACTTAATGGTAGACTACTTGCCTTGCATGAATGAAGCCCTGGGTTCGATTCTTCAGTACCACATAAACAGAAAATGCTGGAAGTGTTGCTGTGGCTCAAGTGGTAGAGCACAAGTACTGAGCACAGAGAGGTTCAGGGACAGTGCCCAGGCCCTGAGTTCAAGCCCCAGTACAGGCACACACACAAAAAAAGTCCTTGAAATTGTAATTATTGAAATAGGCTAATAGGTATGTTGAAATTATTATTTTTAATATCTCTTTTTTTGGAGAGAGCAATCCTAGGGCTTATACTGTGGGCCTAGGTAGTCTCTGAATTTTTTGTGCTAGAGGCTAATGCTCTACCACTTGAGCAACTGGTTCCACTTCCAGTTTTTTTTGTGGTTAATTGGATATAAGAATCTCATGGACTTTCCTGCCCAGGATGGCTTCAAACCATAATCCCCAGAGATCTGCTTCCTGAGAAGCTAAGAGTACAAGTGGGAACCACAGGCACCTAGAAGCTATCTCTGTTTCCTTATGTTTAAATTTTTATATTTTAAAAGGGTGGGAAAGACCCTCTTTCCAGTCTTGGTAAAGCCTGGGACAGGACCTCCAGAGAGTGGTACAGACAGAACAGACCAGTAAGCACACCCATAGCTGAAAATGAGACTAACACACTGAAACTAATGTTTACTTGCTAAATATTTAAAGGTTTAATCTTCCCCATGGCTCTCAGAATATTAGTAGTCAGTTTGATACCTTTCTGAACAAAAGAACAAAGAACACCAATAGTCCACAGGAATAAGACCATAGATACTGATTCAAACCACTCTTCTGCTTTTCTTCTTCTCCTGTCTCTTTTCCTTAATCCTCTGAAATACAAATCTTTCAATGAAAGAGTGCAGACATTTCATTTTATAGAGAAGCTCACCAGCCTACAAGCCAACATATATCCCCCCACACTTTTTTTTTCCAGTACTGGAGACAACTCTGGGCCTGCTAGGCAAGCATTCTCCCCTTTTTCATCAGTTATTTTCAAGGTAGAGTCTTGCTTTATGTCTGGCTGGCTGTCTTTGTTCCTCTTACTTGTGTTTCCTTGTATTGCTGGTGGATAAAAGGTTATGCCTAGGATCGCATGAACAGAGATACCCTGATCTTTGCCTCCCAAGTAGCTAGGATTACAGGCTTGAGCAACGGTGCCTAGTTTACTCCCTCATTTTTAGTGAGTGGACAGCCCAGAAGCACTGGGCATTTGAGAAAACCCTTAAAATCAAATGCAGAAAAAGCAAATAGGTGAATAGAAAAACTATGTAGAAGAAAACTTCAAAAAAAGATGATTAATGCGCTGGGTGTCATGATACATGCCTATATTTCTAACACTTAGGAGGCTGAATGAAGAGACTTGTGAGCTTCAGGCCCACCTGGGATATATAGTAAGACCTATTTCCAAACCAAAAAAAAAAATCACAAATAAACAAAAATAATGATAAAATTCACTCTGTTCAAATGTATAATTTGGGCTAGACTGTGGCTTAGTGGTAGAGTGCTTGCCTAGCATGCATGAAGCCCTGGGTTCAATTCCTCAGTACCACATAAACAGAAAAAGCTGGAAGTGGTGCTGTGGCTTAAGTAGCAAAGTGCTAGCTCTGAGCAAAAGAAGCTGAGGGACAGTGTCATGAATTCAAGCTTCATGACCCAAAAAAAAAAAAGTATAATTCTGTGGGTCTTAGTATATAGTTATGCAATCACAGCTAAAATCTGATTAAAAAGAAAGATTAATTACATGGGGCTGGGAAGGTAGCTCAGTGATAGAGTGCTTGCCTTGCATGCATGAGGATCTGGGTTCAATTCTTCAGTACCACATAAGCAGAAAACAGCCGGAAGTGGCGCGGTGGCTCAAGTGGTAGAGCACTAGCCTTGAGCTGAAGAGCTGAGGGTCAGCACCCAGGCCCAGAGTTCAAGCCCCACTACCGACAAAAAAAAAAAAAGAAAGATTATAGTCATGAAAGAACAGGATACTCTTACTAATAGAAGATACCATGAAAATTCTTAAATATTTTAAAAATTAAAACATTTTAAATGCATGTCATTAGTTGCTTGTAACATCAATGATATAATATTATTAACTTCCCATTTTATAGCTGTAGACTAAGATCAGGAACATACCCAAGATCATATCACTTGTACTGAATCAAGTTTCCACAACACTATTCTCCCTTCTTTGATCTGATAACCTCGAGTTCCCAGCAGTCTGGATAACATGTGGTTAAATTCTAGCTCTAGAAACTGCTCTCTTACCTGATGCCCAGGTTAACATCTATCACCCCTATAAATGAGCCTTACATTCTCTAAATCACCATGTACACTCAAGTCCTATTTCCATCAATATTTCCATGCTTCAGGTGCTACCTACAACTTCAACTGCTATATGGCTCAAAATTTCTACCACAGATTGCTAATAAAAAATTCTATAATAGTGGACGGCCAGTGGCTCACGCCTGTAATCCTATTCAAGAAGCTGAGGATCTGAGGATCAAGCTTCAAAGCCAGCCTGGGCAGGAACGTCCATGAGACTCTTATCTCCAATTAACCAGCAGAAAACCGGAAGTGGCGCTGTGGCTCAAGTGGCAGAGTGCTAAAGAGCTCAAGGATAGCACCCAGGCCCAGAGTTCAAGCCCCATGACCCACAAAAAAAGAAAAGAAAAAAAATACATACAAGCAATGATATAAAAACTGTTACAGGGTTGGGAAGGTGGCTCAGTGGTAGAGCGCTTGCCTTGCATGCATGAGGCCCTGGGTTCGATTCCTCAGCACCACATAAGCAAAAAGAAAAAAGTCAGAAGTGGTGCTGTGGCTCAAGTGGTAGAGCGCTAACCTTGAGTTGAAAAGCTGAGGGACAGTGCCCAGGCTCAGAGTTCAGACCCCATGACCGGACCCAAAAAAAAAAAAAAAAAAACTTAAATTTTTGTTACTTAAAAAAATTCTGTTCATCTGTTGATGGCTAATGAATATAAGAAGAATTTTAGAATAAAGACATTTCAGCTGAGAGGAGGGGAAAAACAGCTTTGCTAACAGCTTCCCCTCCCGCTTCTCACTAAACAGGAATTTCATAACACTCAGACATTGTCCTAAATATTTTTTTAGGCTTCTTAGTTTCTATCCCGTTTTGCAGAACTCCATGAGTCAATGCACTTATACTCATCCAACACTATTTTAGAAGCAGCCATTATACATATACCTGACCCAGTGCTTGGCTTTGCCCTTCCCAAATCTTGTAGTCTAGAGGACAGATATATAGAATAAAAACAGAAAAGTAATGAATGTGGTAATTATAACAATATAAGTTGCAGCATAAACTACTATAATAGCTAAAGTTCACTAACCATTTACCACATACTTCTTATAGCCTATGCAGTTTTCCACAACAACCCTCAAATGAAGTGCTACCTTTGGATGGGTAGGAACAGAAAAGTATTTAATTCAAGGCCACGTAGTTTGTACTGGTAAATGATGGCTTGAATTTGAATACTGGTCTGATTCTGGACCCACACAACCAACCACTATGCCATGAAGCAATTTATACTCCGGAATCCCAGAAGAGGCCCACAGGAGGAAAGGTAAGAGAAAAGTACCCCTGGACAGAGCTTTAATGGATGATGAGGAGTCAGAAAGCATATGGATATGTAAAGGGGACAGAGTGTGAACACAGATACTGAATCAGGGCTAGTGTGAGAATGATAACTGCCTGTTAGGGATAGGAAGGAAGCAGGGCAAGAGATGAAGAGATGGACAAAGGTCAGAAGAAAGAGCCTGGCACAGTCACTGAGTTCACAGTAAGAACACCATAAAAACAATATTAAGGGTAAAGAAAATATTAAGAGTATGTAGATTATTCCAGATACTTCCCCATTGGAATGGACCTACAAATCTATGTGCCTTTATACTTCCTGAACTCCTTCTCCAGAGGTTCTGAGAGTGGTCAGCCATTTTCTGTTACATACATCAGTGATGGGAAGCTCAGTTTTCTGGTCAGTTCTGACAACAGTAACATTCTTCCATATAACAAACAGAAATCTGATTCCAGAGTTCCACTTAGTGAGGCCATTCAGAACACATCTTCCTTTACCCCAAGAGAGCCTGAAGGTCAGATAACAGTAATTGGGTCTTATGAGTTTCCCCAATCTCTCCATCCCTTCAGCCAATTCTCTATTTGGCATGGTCTTAAGGCTCATCCCCATTCCTGTTGTTCCCTTTGAGATCCTCCAGTTAGCCAGTAAATGTCAGCACAGTGCCTCTCAAATTTATTAGCTGATTCATCTTTTTTTTTTTAATTGGTTAGTCATGGGGCTTGAACTCGACCAGGCATTGTATTTGAACTTTTCAGCTCAAGGCGAGTACTCTACCACTTGAGCCACAGCACCACTTCCAGTTTTCTGCTGGTTAATTGGAGATAGATTCTCACAGACTTTCCTGCCCAGGCTGGCTTTGAACCCCAATCATCAGATCTCAGCTTTTCTTAGTAGGTAGGATTACAGGTGTGAGCCACCTGCACCCAGCTTAGCTGATTCATCTTAAGAAATACACCAATGTGGCTAAAAATGTGACTTAGTGGTAGAGTGCTTGCCTAGCATGCATGAAGCCCTGGGTTCCATTCTTCAGTTCTACATAAACAGAAAAAGCTGGAAGTGGTACTGTGGCTCAAGTGGTAGCCTTGAACACAGAGAGCCTCAGGGACAGTGCCCAGGCCCTGAGTTCAAGCCTTAGGACTGGCAAAAAAAAAAAGAAAAAAGAAAAGAAAGAAATACATCTATGGGCTAGGAGTTGGTGGCTCACACCTGTAATCCTAGCTACTAAGAAGGCTGAGATTTGAGGATTATGGTTCAATGCCAGCCTTGGCAGAAAAGTCCCCATGAGACCATTATCTCCAATAAACTACTCAAAAGAGCCAGAAGTGACACGTAGCTCAAGTTGTAGAGCACTAGCCTTGAGCACAAAAAGACTCAGGGACAGTTCCCAGGTCCTGAGTTTAAGCCCCAGGACTGGCAAAAAATATACAGCTACCGGTTAGAGGCATGGCTCAGGTGGTAGAATACCAGCCAATGAGTGAAAGCATCAGATACTAAGTTCAAGAAACCCAGTATGCATAAAATTGATATAAAAGCTCATAAAACAATGCAATAATTCCCTTTATCAGACATGATATACTCTGATATTCTCAATTCCATTCTATTGTTTCATTTTTTTAATAAGCAGATCAAAACTTACTAAATAGATTTCCAATCTATTAACAGGGCAATTTGAAACACATTGCCTTGAAAGGTGAGGCCCAAAATTCAACCTAGTACTCTAGCTATGGCCCTATTTGTATAAAACAGAACAGCTTTACTGTTGCCTCTCTAGACAACCAATGAGGTAGACATCTATCTTTATGCAGGTGGCTAACTGATCCGCTGCAGTTTTCCTCTTCTTTCCTTATAAGACCTCCCTACTATATGCTGAGATACCTACATACCAGGCACCAAGGCAGCACCCAATGTAGGCACTATGGTGGCCATGCAGTAAGAGGTAATACGAAATATAACAGAACCAGACTCACAGAGAAAAACCAGATTGGAGTATGGTGCCAGATTTACCACTTACTCTCTGTGACACTTTAGGCAAAATTCATGGCATCCTCAAGTCTCAGTTCCTCATCCTCTCTAAGGTTCCTTCCTTATAGTCTATTGAAAGGATCCAAATGGTCAAGAACAAGATGATGTCTAATAAAATTCAAAGAACTACTATTGCAATTTGGTTAGAATATTGTATTGATCCATCTTGAAAACAAGAGACAGTAAATTAGACTGGCCAGTTGCAAATGTCCATCCATGTGCTTTGGCCCAAAGGCAGCAAGAGGTGAGATTCAGACCATCATCTATTCGTGTGTAATCTCCTTAACTACTACTGAGGTAAAGACCATGCTGCAGAACAAACTCATCAGGAAAAAACTGTGCTTTTACCCATGGAGAATACAATGTACTAGCTTAAATATGAAACTGGCATACTGGTACAACTTGGGAAGGTACCCTTCATCAATTAAAACATCTGACAGGAATAGTGGTAAGTAATCCCAGCATTGTTCCTAAGTTCAAAACACAGAAAAATGACTTGAATTATATCTTTGAGTATTTAGTATCCTAAAGACTCTTTTATATAAACTGGATCATTTAATCTTCATACTGATCACATGTAGATGCTATTATTCAGCTCCTTTTACAAATGAAGGAACTGAGACAAAGATATCAAAGTCACCTGGCTTAAGAATAGTAAAACTAGAACTGGGCATGGGTGGCTCACGCCTGTAATCCTAGCTACTCAGGAGGCTGAAATCTGAGGATCACGATTCAAAGCCAGCCCATTCAGGAAAGACCATGAGACTCTTATCTCCAATAAACCACCAGAAAACCGGAAGTGGCGCTGTGGCTCAAGTGAGCTGAAGAGCTGAGGGACAGCACCCAAGCCCAGAATTCAAGCCCCACAACTGACAAAAAAAAAAAAAGAATAGTTAAACTAGGATTTGCCCACAAGTACACTGGCTCAAGCTCTGTCTAAGGAAGAGCAGCAGAATGGGCAGACTCATAAAGTAAACCTTTCTGACACCACTACCAGACTGACAACAACCATGTAGGATTTTATTGAAAGGAAAAGAGGGAAAAGGTTGCATGCAATGATTACTAAGGTCTAGTCAACTTAAGACTCTCCACTAGGATTTCCCAAATATTCTATCTCACACATCAACATATCTGAACATGCTATGTCTTTTTTTTTTATCTCTTTCTTTCTTTGCCAGGTAAATTCTTCCAGTCTTCCATGACATGGTGTAGTGAAGTCTTTCTCAAATTTCATGCTACTACTAAGTGCTGCTCTGTCATCCTTAAAAGTGGAAAGAACTTAGGACAAAGAAAAGAGTCATCTGAATCATGCTTCAGGAAGGGTTGGTATTGAAACACATGATGGTGTCAAAACAGGAAATTTTGAAAAACCAAGAGAAGCAAGGTTCCCACAGAGAACAAAGGCCACAAGAGTAGTGGCACACACCAGTAATCCCAGCACTCAGTGGTATTATAAAGAAGTTCTTCAACCGGGTACCAGTGGCTCACACCTGTAATCCTAGCTATTCAGGAGGCTGAGATCTGAAGCTCTTACTGGTTCAAACCCAGCTTGGTCAGGAAAGTCCGTGAGACTCTTTTTTGTCAGTTGTGGGGCTTGAACTCTGGGCCTGGACACTGTCCCTCAGCTCTTCAGTTCAAGGCTAGCGCTCTAACACTTGAGCCACAGTGCCACTTCAAGTTTTCTGAGTGGTTTATTGGAGATAAGTATCTCATGGATACTTACAGGGTGTCTTGAGACTCTTATCTCCAATTAACCACCAGAAAATTGGAAGTGGCACTGTGGCTTAAGTGGTAGAGTGCTGGCCTTTAGCTGAAGAGGTCAGGGACAGAGCCCAGGCCCGACCAAAAAAAAAAAAAAAGTTCTTGTAGGTATATCATGGAACAAAGTCCTTAGCTAGCATGGCGCTTATACAGTTTCTGACAAGATCAGAGAGCCACATAGGCTGGCCTAAGGGCTCTAACTCATTCAGAAGAATATTCATTTGCTGTGTCAGGCCACGGGAGGAAAGAGATCTGTACAAAGGGTAAGCAATACTTCTGATCTGCTGCAAAGTTATGGTGCACTTTTACTTCTCATATCCTTTATCATAAAATGGAAGATGGGCTGGGAAGGTGGCTCAGTGGCAGAGCACTTGCCTTGCATGCATGAGACCCTGGGTTCGATTCCTTAGCACCACATAAGCAGAAGAAAAAAAAAGCTGCAAGTGGCGCTGTGGCTCTAGTGGTAGAGCGCTAGCTAGTCTTGAGCTGAAAAGTTAAGGGACAGCGCCTAGGCCCAGAGTTCAGGCCCACTACCGAATCCAAAAAAAATAAATAAATAAAATAAAATGGAAGAGAACTGCATCTGCATAGTTCTACTTGTACAGTTCTTAGGCTGAAAGTCATTTTAATTAGTCTATTAGTACTTTTGGCATGACAATGGGAAGGGAGGTTATAGTGCTTTTCTTCAGATTTCCTCTAAATCCAGCAATGACTTAGAACTGTTTTCAGTTTTCACTCAACTGTGTAAGTAAACTATTTCTTACAATGGCTGGAAATCAAAGGTTATAGACTGAACATGAAGACTATACCTTCATGTAAAACGTACTGACTATGAGCCAAGACTGACAAGACTACGAACAGAGATAAATCCAAATGGTTCTTCCTTCAGAACTCACAACCCACTGGATTTCAAAATATAGCAAGGAAGTGGCACTGTAGCTGAAGTGGTAGAGCGCTTGCCTTGAGCTGAAGAGCTGAAGGACAGCGCCCAGGCCCAGAGTTCAAGCCCCACGACCAACAAAAAAAAAAAAAAAGAAAACAAAATATGGCAAATAAAGTAAAACCTGTCCTCACTGCTATCATCCAGTTCTCAGCACTTTGTTCTGCTCTAAAGGCTACATGATTTCCTAGATGCATACCTTAGTACTGTAAGAGCACATATCTAATCTCTAATCCAATGTAAAAATAAGAATTTAATTTTAACTCTCTACCCAGGAGTCTATTGAATATTGCACACCATGAATAAACCAAAGAGCCCTTCTCCTGCACCACACCTACTATAAGAAAAGGTGTGTTGTATTTATAAAGTGATACCCTTTCAGACTTTGTTCTATGGTACAACTCCAGGAACATTTTTATGACTTCATAAGCCAGTAAGATCAGAAGAATGTGAAAGGCTGACAGGTTGATGGACATGGACAGCACTGCAAATTAGAAGGCCAAAGAACAAGGATGTGATACTTGGAAATTCTTAACATGGTAATAATAAATCATGCATACCAATGAGAATCAACTCTACAAAATTCTAATAAAAATGGTGGCCTGGCGGCCACCAAGTTTTTAAGCTTGCCACAAAACACTGCTATCTTTTATATCTTGTCAATGTTCATCCTTCTAATTTGGGGTTACTTTTTAAGGTATTTTTTTCTTTCTTTTTTTTGTCAGTCATGGGGCTTGAACTCTGGGCCTGAGCACTGTTCCTTAGCTCTTCAGCTCAAGGCTAGCACTCTTCCACTTGAGCCATAGCACCACTTCGGGTTTTCTGAGTAGTTTATTGGAGATAAAAGTCTCATGGACTTTCCTGCCCCGGCTGACTTTGAACAGTGATCCTCAGATCTCAGCTAGGATTACAGGCTTGAGCCACTGGAACCCAGCTACTTTTTAAGATATTTCTTACTTCACTCCCTAGACAAAGTTAAGTATATTTGCTATTTATTCCTTATGCTTCATCTTATTGCTCTAGCTAGGAATTCCAGAACTATATTGAAGCGGAGTGGAGACAGCGGCCATCTTTGCATTGTTCCTGATTTTAAAGAAATGGTTTTAGTTTTTCATCATTCAGTATGATAATGGCTATTGGTCTGTCATATATAGCCTTTATTAATTTGAGGTATTTTCTATTCATAGCTTCTCCAGAGCTTTTTTTTTTTTGGGTCCGGTCGTGGGGCCTGAACTCTGGGCCTGGGTGCTGTCCCTCAGCTCTTCAGCTCAAGGCTAGCGCTCTACCACTTGTGCCACAGCGCCACTTCCGGCTTTTTTCTGTTTGCTTATGTGGTGCTGAGGAATCGAACCCAGGGCTTTGAGCATGCAAGGCAAGTGCTCTACCACTGAGCCACCTTCCCAGCCCTCTCCAGAGTTTTTTAACATGAATGAATGTTGGGTTTTGTCAAAGGCTTTTTCTGTCTCTATGGAGATGATCATGTGGTTCTTGTCTTTGGCTCTATTGTTGTATTACATTTATTGATTTATATGTTAAACCAGCCTTGCCTTTTGCTTCATCTTAACTAGTAGTTACTATACCTTTAATTATTAGGTTAATATCTCACTTTTCCCACACTACATATTTTTACTCATTGTTTACTTTTTAGAAGTATTGGGGGATTTGAGCTTAGAGCCCTCATATATGATAGGCTGATTGGATACTTTTCAGTCACACTTTCAGCCCTATTTTTCACTGGTTATTTTTAGGGTAGAGTTTCCTTCTCCCTCAGCTTGAGCCATCATCCACTACTGTAGGCTTCTGTGGAGGGATCCCAGAACAGATACTGTGTCCAACTTCCTTCCATGGAGATGGGAGTCCTGCATCTGCAGGACTGTTTGTGGGAACAGACTGTGTGGCCTGGCTCCACAATTCTACCAATCTTAGCCTCCCACATAACTTGGGATAACAATGTATACACCACTGCTCCCAGATATGGGTTAAGGGGGTCTCTCTGACTCTTCTATCCAGGCTGGTCTGGAACTACAATCCTCCTGTTCTCAGTCTTCCAAGCAGCTATGATTACAGGTATGAGCCACTTTTGACTAGCCACACTACAGACTTTGAGAGGAATTATCCACTATGTATGTTGTCATCTAAATGACTGACATTCAAGATAGGCCCAGAACCAATGAATAATGCCACAACCCTTGAATGATTTTCTGGACTATGCCTATAGAATTTCTTGGCCTTATGTTACAGAACCTTTATAAATCCCATATGTAATTCTGTCCTTGTCAGAAATAACTCTCTCCATTTGCCTTTGGATAAAACTGAAAAGAGACAACTCTCTGAGCAAACCTGCATGGTTTTCTACCATGGCTTTATATTTTTCAAAATCATGTAAATACTAAAGAGAAATTAACTCTTGAATTTTTTTAATGAAGATCTTTCACTAACTATATGATCAATATTTTGGATTATAGGAGTTGGGCTTCCTTAAGGGCATTTTTGAAAGGAAAACAAAACATACCAACTATATCTTCTGAATATTCTCACCATGCACAGGAACACATTCTTTTTCTGTGTGTGCAGTTCCAGGAGCTTGAATTTGGGGCCTGGACACTGTCCCTAAATTTTTTTGTTCAAGGTTAGTGCTTTACTGCTTAGCCATGGCTCCACTTCTGGCTTTTGGGGGTGACTAATTGGAGATAAAAGTCCTATAGACTTTTCTTCCTGGGCTGGCTTTGAACGTTGATCCTCAGATCTCAGCCTCCTAAATGAGGAGCTAGGATTAATGGTGTGAAACATTTCAAAAGCCTCTGGTCTTAAGTAAACACGACTTTTCCATGACAATTACTTGTTGATTTATTGCTTTATGTAACTCACCTTTCACTGACTGACCATTCCACATGGCTTACTCATTTTCACAAATTAAACAAACTTTTTGTCATAACACTGTTGATTTGAAATAGGCTCTCAGGGAGAGGCAGTGAAATAGTTAAAAAAAAAAAAAGTCAACATACAGGGATAGTCCCAGTTTTCCCAATGACATGATTCATTTGATTCATTCTGAATTAATTTTTCCTCACTCTTAAAACAGGTATTCAGAGGCAAAGCTTTGATTATGAGCTGAACAATTTTAGGTCTATAAGAATTTGTGTGTGTGTGTGTGTGTGTGTGTGTGTGTACTGGAGCTCAAATTCTGGACTTCCTGCATACATGTCAAAGCTGGTGCTCGACTACCTGAACGACACCTCTTCCGAGTTTTTGCTGGCTAATTGGAGATAAGTGTCATATTTATCTGTATGGGCTGGCTTCTAAGTACCTAGGGTTATAGGCATGAGCCACCAGCGCCCAGCTTCATAGGGTTCAAACGAGACTAAAGCGGGTTTTTTTTTTCTCCAAGCAGGTTCTTTAAGGGTCTAAAACCAAGTGATTTGGAAAAGCTAATGCTTTTTAGAGATGAGAATGGCTTGTGGAGTGTAAGTCTCTCCAGTATATGTTACTCTCCGCCATAGATTTGTAAAGTGCTCTGTGCACGGATCAGTAAAACAGCGGTTTTCACCGTCTCTCCCCTGATCCTTGAATATCCTTTCTCTGAAAGGGTCCTAGAGCAACTGAAATCTGTCATCTGCATACATTTGTCTGGACTACAATATACGAAGATACCTTGGCTTTTCCAGCTCTCCAGAGCAACGACAGCCTAAACTCTCCACACCTCTAACAAGGGTTAAAAAGGTAACAGGGAAAGCCTGAAGAACAAATCCGATGCACCCCAAATGGGTCGCGGCAACCCCCCACGCTTCCACTTTAAGTACCTGTGGGCCCTACGGGTTCCAACTTGGCCTCCCCATAGCAACCGCCCACCTCTTCACGCCTTTTGGGGACGCCGCCCCGCCCGGGTCCCCTCGTCACTCGAGCTCTCTGACCTCCTCGAACTGCTCTCCGGAGCAGCCAGCGCCGCGCGCCTCCAGCAGCTCCCGGAACTGTTCCAGGGTGACGGACTCCTCGCCGCGGCCCAGCCGCTCCTCCAGCCAGCGCAGCAGCGCGCCGTGGTGCCGTGACACCAGCGACTCGCAGGGCGGCGTGGGCCGCAGTGCCGCGGCTGCTTCCCGCAGCCGGGCTGGTTCCAGCAG
>NW_012267235.1:15642700-15649994 GCF_000151885.1 Dipodomys ordii | reverse complement strand
GAAGTGGGTGCTGAGAAGATGGCTCAGTGGTAGAGTGCTTGCCTTGCATGCATGAGGCCCTGGGTTCGATTCCTCAGCACCACATAAGCAGAAAAAAGCCGAAAGTGACACTGTGGCTCAAGTGGTAGAGTGCTACCCTTGAGTTCTGAAGAGCTGAGGGACAGCGCCCAGGCCCAAAACTCAGGCCCCTCGACAGACCAAAAAAAAAAAATCCAGAAGTGGAACCGTGGCTTAAGTGGCCGTGAGCACAAAAGCTCAAGTACAGCACCTAGGCCATAAATTCAAGCCCCAGAATTGGCATCAAAACAACAACAACAAAAAGATGATGAAGTTAGAGTACAGGAAAGCAAGTAACAGTCATCCTTATAGCCCTTTAGAATTTAGAGTAAGGTGGGCACAATTGTGTGTTCCTGTTTTCCCCAACTATTCTGGAAACTGAGTCAAGAATTCCTTGAGTCAGGAGTTCCAGGCCAACCTAGGCAACAAACAGGAAGGCTCAGTCCCCAAAAAATAAACATACAAGCCGGGTGCCAGTGGCTCACACCTATAATCCTAGCTACTCAGGAGGCTGAGATCTGAGGATCCTGGCTGAAAGCCAACCCTGATGAGATAAGTAGGTGAGACTTATCTCCAGTAAACCACCAGAAAATTAGAAGTGGTGCTGTAGCTCAAGTGGTAGAGTGCTAGCTTGGAGCTGGAGATCTCAGAGACAGAGCCCAGGCTCAGAGTTCAAGTCCCACCAGTGACAAAAAAAAAAGTAAAAAATAAACATACAAACAAAACCAACAATTTAGAATGAAACTGTGTATATGTTAAGCTTCTAAGAACATGTATCAAGCTGGGTGGTAGCCCACACATGTAATCTTACCTACTCAAGAGGTTGAAATTTGAGGATAAAGGTTCAAAGCCAGTCCAGAGAAGTCCCTGAGACTTATTTGTAAATAACTAGCATAAAGCCAGAAAAGGAGAGTGGCTTAAATGGTGGTGGGGAAGCTTTGAGCAGAAAAAGCCAAGCATTACCAACACCAGAAAAAGTAAAGTATCAAATTAAGTTTATTTCACTGTCCCTTTTTTATACTTGAGGAGATTGAAGAACATGATTTTCCTGAAGTCTTCACAACTAAACACTGATAGGACATGAACTGGGAATACGAGCCTATCTTCCAGATTTAAAAAGAAAAAGACAAGCCCGGTGCTGGTGGCTCATGCCTGTAATCCTAGCTACTCAGAAAGCTGAGATCTGAGGATCATGGTTCAAAGCCAGCCTGGGCAAGAAACTTTGTGAGACTCAAACCACTGGAAAACTGGAAGTGACGCTGTGGCTCAAGTAGACTGCTCGCCTTGAGCTGAAGAGAGCAGAGACCGTGCCCAGGCCCAGAGTTCAAGCCCTACGACCGACACAGAAAAAGAAAAAGACAAATGTAAGGCTACTGACTAGGCTGACATTTAATAAAATAACATTCACTGTGGTTATCCAAAGAGGATTGGGAAGCTGCACTTAAATACAAATCATTTATTTCCCTCACAGCTCTTCAGTCTTGCAGCAGAAGGCATTTACCAGAGCTATACAGTGATCAGAAGCAAAGATGGGACTGGAATCCTGGATTTTGTTGTTTCTGCAGTCAAGGGCACTTTTTGACATATTGTCCTGCCATATGCTAATGCAGCTCTCATGAATGTGTGCACAAGTGTGGACATAAGACCTCCCATTTCTAGGATGACTTTTCCTTTGCAGTGTACTCTAGTGTTTACTGAGCCCTGTATAACAATTATTCAATCTCCAGTTATTGATTAGTAGCACATATTCTACCTTGCATCAGGTGCTAAAGAATCAGAAATGTCTCAGACAGGCTCCCTGCTTTCCACAAAATCCACTAAGGAAATAGCTATTTTCATTTGTTATTTGCCCTTTTAAGATGTATAATTATGAGCCAAGCACTGGTATCTCAAGTCAGTAATCTGAAGATCAAGAGTAAAATAATTCACAAGACTACAGGACTAGAGGTGTGGCTCAAGTGGTCAAGTGCCTGCCAGCCATGAGCATAACCAAGCAAGAATGTAAGGCCCAGAGCTTAAGCCTCAGTACCAGCACAAAAGAGAAAATGCACAATCCTGTGGCTTTTTTTTTTTTTTTTTTTTGCTTGGTCATGGGGCCTGAACTCTGGGCCTGGGCACTGTCCCGCAGCTCTTCAGTTCAAGGCTAGCCCTCTTCCACTTGAGCCACAGTGCCACTTCTGGCTTTTTCTGCTTATGTGGTGCTGAGGAATCTAACCCAGGGCCTCATGCATGCAAGGCAAGCACTACCACTGAGCCACATTCCCAGCCCCACTGTGGCTTTTTATATTTAGCCAGAAACGTGTAAACATCATCACTATCAGAAGATTTTTATTACTCCCAAAAGAAACTTTTTTAGCTATCATTCCCATTTCTTCCTCCTCTCAGCCTTTGGCAACTCCTCTACTTTCTGTACCTACAAATTTGCTTCTGAGTATTTCATATAAATAAGTCTTGCATGTGCCCTTTTTTTGTCTGGCCTTTTTGACTTAGCATTGTATCACTGTATATCTGTATATACTTCTTTCCTTTGTGTGGTTAAATAATACTGTTACTTATAAATATACCACATTTTACGTTTGATATTACATCTTCCTCTATTGTAGATAATGGAGTTAGAAACATTTGTGTATCAGTTTTATGTAAACACATGTTTTCATTTTTCTTGGATATTCCTAGAGGTGAACTTATTAGGTCCTATGGTAACTATATTTAATTTTTGTAGAAAACTGCCAAATTGTTCTCTAAAGTCCTGTACTGTTGTATATCCCCCAGGAATGTATTTCAATTCCAGTTTTTCCACATTTTTACTAACACTTGTTAATGAGATCATGTAAGAGGGTATGTTGGGAAAGCTTTCTGCTGCAGATCTACATTTCCCTTAATTTTTTTTAGTATTTTTATTATTACCTATTAATTGTACAAAGGTGTTTCATTGTGATATTGATCAAATTCACTCCCTCTCTTAGTCACTTTTTTTTTTTTGGGTCCAGTCGTGGGGCTTGAACTCTGGGCCTGGGCACTGTCCCTCAGCTCTTCAGCTCAAGGCTAGCACTCTACACTTGAGCCACAGCGCCACTTCCGGCTTTTTTTTTTTCTTATGTGGTGCTGAGGAATCAAACCCAGGGCCTCGAGCATGCAAGGCAAGTGCTCTACCACTGAGCCACCTTCCCAGCCCCTAGTCACTTTTTTTTTAACAGTACTAGAGTTTGAACTCTGAGCCCCAAGCTTCCTAGGCAGGCACTCTACATTAGAGCTACAACCCCAGCTCTATTACTCTTTGTCTTTTTTACTGTACTCATCCCAGTAGGTTTAAAGTAGTACCTCATTGTGGTCTTATTTACTTTTCCCTAATTCTTAATATTTCATCTTTTCATGTGTGTGGGTTGGTTTGGTTTTGTTTTTTTGGTCGGTTGTAGGGCTCGAACTCTGGACCTGGGCACTGTCCCTCAGCTCTTCAGCTCAAGGCTAGCGCTCTATCACTTGAGCCACAGTGCCACTTCTGGTTTTCTGGTGGTTTATTGGAGATAAGAGTCTCATGGACTTTTCTGCCTGGGCTGGCTTTGAACCATGATCTTCAGATTTCAGCCTCCTGAGTAGCTAGGATTACAGGTGTGAGCCACTGGTGCCTAATTCATGTGTCTGTTGAACATTTAGAGGAGCATCTAGTTTTAGAAAAAAACAAGGGAGCTTGACACCTATATTAGGGTGTTTAATTCTGATCCTATCTTCTTTGGAGTAGATATGATCAAATCTATTTGATCCTTTACCCAAATCTATACAGATCATTTGTTTGAGTATGTAAGGATGGGGGTGAGGGTGGAGGTGGGGGTTGCATGCGTTCATACTGAGGCTTGAACTCTTGGCCTCTCCCTGTTACTCAGCTTTTTTGCTGAAACGGCTACCACTTGAGCCATACCTCCACTTCAGCTTTTTGCTGGTGCAGTTATTTTAAACAATTGGGTACCCAAGTCAAGATAATTCTATGCTAAACATTGAGCTTTGATGGCATCTGACATAGAGGTAGGATTTGATTGTTTTTGTGATGATTTTGGGGCTTGAACTCAGGGCCTGAGAACTCACTGTCCCTTATAGTTTTTTCGCTTAAGGCTAGTGTTCTGCTATTTGAGCCACAGTTCTCCTCCCAACTTTTTAGTACTTATTGGGGATAAGAGACTCTCTTGTCAAGGCTGGTTCGAACCATTTTCCTCAGATCTCAGCCTCCTGAATAGCTAAGATTACAGGCATGAGCCACCCAGCTAGCGGTGGGTTTTTAAACCACCAGAGTGGGTCAGATTGTCAAATGATAGGATGTGGACAGTATTTGATGCTCAGAGTTAGTAATCAGTGAGGAGCTAGAGAGGGAGAAAAAAAACTAGGGATATAGAATCAAGGAAATAAAAAAAAACGTGGTTAGGTTTGTTGAAAGTTGCTGAAAGTGAATGAAAAATAGGACAAATGCCTGGGAGCTGTCTCAGGATCATCTTTCACAGAAAAGGGATTTCATTTTCTTAAGAGTGGGGTTGTTAGGATATATTTTTCAGAAAACAGATTTTTTTTTGAGTTGGTACAATGTCAGTGACTTACAGCTGAATCTGTTGGAAACTTCTCTCCTATAGGCCGAGATGCAGCTAGAGCATTTGTGACCGGAGACTACTCTGAAGAAGGCCTTGTGGATGATGTGACTGATTTGTCTTCCTCTGAGATGTTGACACTTCAAAATTGGCTTTCATTCTATGAGAAAAATTATGTATTTGTCGGTATGTTGATCATAGGCTACTTTCATAGTTTTCTTGTGGTTGTGTATTTTCAGTTCTTTGTTGTTGTTTGGGTTTTGTTTTTTGTTTTGCTAGTCCTGGGGCTTGAACTCAGGGTCTAGGTACTATACCTGAGCTTCTTTTGCTCAAGGCTAGTACTCTACTACTTGAGCCACAGCATCATTTCCAGTTTTTTCTGTTTATGTGGTACTGAGGAATCGAACCCAGGACTTCATGCAAGCTAGGCAAGCACTGTATCACTAAGCCACATTCCCAGCCCCCCTGGATGTGTTTTCAAGAGACCAGAATTTTCCTGGAATTGGGCTCAAGGTTAAAATCTGGGTTTTTACCTTAAATTCTGGTTGATGCATCAGTACACTCCAGAAGGAAATGGATGGGCCAGTCTTGGAAGAGGATTGCCAAGCTATTTGCTCTGGCCTCTGGTGCCCAAAGCCTGTTGGTTATCTGCACCATGCATGAACAACCAGCTCCAGGAGGGCAGCTTTTCTGTCTTGCTCTGTTCCTGGCATTAAGCTTCTATATATCACGGGAGGCATGACACCTAGATCGGTGTGTGATTCTAACTAAAGTTCCCTTGAACTTTTCTAAGGAAGCAAAAATTCTGAGCAAGCCGTCTCCAAGGTGAATGTTTTGCTAATCAAACATTAACCCCAGCTGTTTGGCTATAACACTTGCTACTTACTGGTGATAATGAGGGAACTCACCTCTTAAATATACCTAACAGTGTACTAAGGCAAACTAGAGACAGTAAGCTCTAGATCCTTTCACAGGCATAGGAATTTGGGGTGGCTGAGGTCCTTCCTTCCATCTGTCTGCAGCTTCACTTCTCACTGGAGCCCCTCATGGACATAGCTAACTTCTGGGGAATGCCATTGTCACCTAACTATTGGAACAGGTCTAAGAAGGAAGATTTGTTCCCTCTTTCTAAGCCTCTCCATGTCTGGTTTTGTCATCACCACTTGGGTTTCCCGTTCTGAGAACCATAGCATTTCTTATTAGCTCCTCTGCTCCCTCCACATCTAATCAGTCAAGGCTTTTCTTCATAATATCTAAAGTTTGTATCTTTCCATTTCCAATCCTACCTCATTGTTAGCTTTGCCATCCCAACCCGCAGCACACTTGGGTTTTTCTTAGTCCACCCCAATTGTTCCTGAGTTTACAACAATGTCTGTCAAGCTGTTCTTCAGAGGGCTTGAGGATTTTTTTTTCCCAAGAGATTACCAAGTGACAGTTGAGAGATTATTGGCGTGGTAAAGAAAACCCAATATAGCTGGGTGCAGTGGCTTATGCCTATAATCCTAGCCACGTAGGAGGTAGAGATTGGAAAAATTGTGGCTCCAAACCAGCCTCAGCAAAAAGTTTAAGAGACTCCATTTCAACTAATACAAAACTGGATGTGATGGTGTGTACCTATCATTCTAGCCATGCAGGAAACAAAAATAGGACTGTGGTCCATGCTAATCTTGGGCAAGAATGTGAGACCCTCTAAAAACCAAAAGTAAAAGGCCTGGAGGTATGGCTCAAGTGATAGAGCACCATTAGCAAGCACAAGTTCAAAACCTAATACTATGGGGAGAAAAAATCCCACGAAAGAGCAAATATGAGTCAGGTGCCAGTGGTTCATACCTATAATCCTAGCTACTCAAGAGGCTGAGATCTGAGGGTCAAGGCTTGAAGCTAGGTGGAGAAGACAATCTCTAGTTACCCAACCAAAAGCCAGTAGAGGTATAGCTCAAGTGGTAGACTGCCAGCTATGAGCCAAAATGCCAATGGGAGCTTGAAGCCCTGACTTCAATCCCCAGTACCAGCACAAAAAATAAATAAATAAAAAAGAATGAAGTTATATGAGTAAGAAAAGGATGTCAACATAACACCTCATGCTGAGATGGGTTCCAAACTGGTGGGGTTCCTGGTGTGCTTGGTGAGATGAGTGAAGTAGCTTCGTGAAAACAATATAGAATGTGTACAGGGGACATGTTTGGAAATGCCTCAGGATTTTTTGCGGGGGGGGTCCAGTTGTGGGGCCTGAACTCTGGGCCTGGGCCTGTCCCTCAGCTCTTCAGCTCAAGGCTAGCACTCTACCACTTGAGCCACAGCACCACTTCGGTTTTTTTCATTTTGCTTATGTGGTGCTGAGGAATCGAACCTAGGGCCTCATGCATGCAAGGCAAGTACTCTACCACTGAGCCATCTTCCCAGCCCTGCCTCAGGATTTTAAAGTCAGCACATATTTAAACATCTGTTATTGATAAATTATGACTATGGTTCTCTTGGGGACCAGGGATAAATTCAGTAGAGTTCCTGCTATTCTGAGGGATGACGACCATGCCAGGCTCTTTACAAACACCAGAACCCTTCAGGATGCATCAGAGGGTGAAGCTGTATTTGTCATTAAAGACAGGGGAAATGGAAGGTGGTTCAGTGGTAGAGTACTTGCCTTGCTTGCATGAGGCCCTGGGTTC
>NW_012267235.1:15604703-15639691 GCF_000151885.1 Dipodomys ordii | reverse complement strand
ACCCAGGCATGGAAGTGTAATCCCAGTTACTCAGAGGCAAGAGAGTCGAGAGCTTGAGGCTAGCCTGGGCTACAAAGTGACACTCTATCTCAAAAAGATGTGTGTGGGGATGGTGTGTTGAGAGTTGTTTGATGGTAGAGCACTTGCCTGGCATGAGCAAGGCCCTGGACTCCATCCCTAACATTGGGGGAAAAAAAGATCCTCAAGGATGAGAGAGTACACCTAACAGGCTACTGTAGAGTCCTGAAGTCCAAACCCCAAGAACTTGAGCCTTATTTCGACTGTTTACCCAGATCTATTTACTCTGACCATGTCTGTTCCTCTGACCTTGCTCTTCTGTCTCCACATCTCCACAGGGACAGTGATAGGAAGGTTCTATGGAAAGGATGGGCTACCCACCCCACAGTTGGCCCAGGTAGAAGCCATGATGACCAAAGCCTTAGAGGCAAATAAACAGGAACAGAAAGAGAAGCAGAAGTTCCCTCCATGCAATGCTGAGTGGAGTGCAACCAAGGGCAGCCGGTTCTGGTGTTCCCCAAAGAGGTAAGCGAGTTTCCATCTGCTTTTCCACTTCCCTCACAAATCAGACTTCTACTTAGCCTGTTTGTATTATTCAGGGAATAATGCAATTATAATAGTAAGTTGATTACTAATTCAGGGGAACTTTCTCAAAATGATAGTGATTTATCTTTGATTGCACATTAGATTTTCTGGGAATTAAAAATAAAAAGACTGGGAGTGAGGGAACAGAAGACACTGTATGAAAAGAAATATACTCATTACCTGACTCATGTAATTGTAATCCCTCTGTACATTACCTCTAGAATAACAATAAATAAATTTTAAAAAAGATAATGGCAAAACCTCTATCAGTAACTGAATAAGAACAGTAAGGTTGAGTCCTGGGTATCTTCCCACCTCCAATACCCCCAGAGTCCCTGCTGAAGAAGGAATGCTGGTTTGGGAAGGAGGAAGTATGAATAGTATATCTTGTTTAGTCTCCTGTGCCCTCCATTTCCTGTTTGTCAGTACAGAAATCATTCCTACTTGCAGAACAGTGAGTTACACTCTGGTGTGTTCAGGTGCTTTAAAGTACTGTGTACGGGGCTGAGAATGTAGCTCAGTGGTGGAGCACTTCCCTAGTATGTGTGAAGATCTGGGTTCTAGTCTTAGCAATGCAAATTAAAAGCAAGAAAAGAAAAAGAAAAGCCCTTTACATTCTGATTCCAGGAAGTGCAGGTTAAAAATGGGAAACCCTCCCCTGGGAGAGCAAAATGAGGTGAACTAGAATAGAAATGATGCTATGAGGATTATTCCAGGTTGTTTTGGGAAACTGAAGCCTCCCACTCCTTCTGCCTTTCAACCATCAGGCCAGCTTGATTGAAACTGCTTGATTCTGAGTTTGCAAGAGATGACTTCAACTACCCTGAGATGAGTTATGTCTCTCTGCCCAGGTGAGAGGTTGCCAGACTGTGTTGGGACAGAGCAGAAGCCTCCATCCCTGAGGTCTGGTGACATCAAGAACAGGACCTAGGGCAGGCCAGCATAGCTCACAGCTTATAGCTATGTGTCAAGGCATCCCAGAGAAGGCTGACTCAACTGGCCAGGGTCTCCTTGTTGGCCACCACCACCAAGTACCCAAGATGCTGTGATGGGGAAGAAGGCTGCTGGAAGGCCATTGGCAGGGGAACCCTCCTTCAGACTACAGTGCCCCTGCTAGGAAGTGATGCTGCCACCTCAAAGGGACAGGGATAACTGGTGGCTCCATTAAAGAGACATAGACTCTGTCCTCAGTCTGCAGAAGTTGGGATTGGCACTATATTGGGGAAGCTGGAGGAAGTCAGAGAAGTCAGGAGAGCAGAGGCCTGAGGTCGGAAGTACAGCAGCTTTTGTTCATTTGCATGTCTCAGAGACTTGTGAGTTCACACTTTTTTAGAAGTCCTCTTTCCTTCTGTCCTTAGTGGAGGTGTAAGCAGAGACTGGATTGGTGTCCCCAGGAAACTCTATAAACCAGGAGCCAAGGAGCCCCGCTGCGTATGTGTGAGAGCAACTGGTCCCCCTAGTGACCAGCTGGACAACCCTGTACACACAAATCGTGGAGACTTGGATGACCCCAGCTTGAGAGAATACACTGGCTGCCCACCTCTGGCCATCACATGCTCCTTCCCACGCTAAGTTTGTGCTCAGTATGTTGATGACACTTGAGAAAGAAGTCTTCCCTTGACATGTGCACCTCCAATGGCTTCCAGCATAAAACAGGAGGATCTAGGACTCTGATCAATCTGTGCAAATGTGCCATTCTGGTGCCTGAAGCAAGATTCTGACAACCTTCCTAGTGCCTGCGTTCTTTAAGCCTGTTTGGATGTTGTTTCCTAAGTCTGCCAGCTGTCTTCCTCCAGAGCCCTCAGATACTAATGGGCACAAGTGTAACCAACCCAGAACTAATGAGACAAATGAGATGCAACCAACCCAGATCTAATGAAATACATGAGAAAAATCTGAGCTCCACCTTCCTTCCCTCCCAAGGACTCCCATGTGGCCTGCATCAGCTGCCAGCATGGCCCCTTCCTATTACTCCAGTCCTGTGGGCACCTGGAGCATGGCAGGGACTGTGACTCTCAGCAGAGACAGGCAGACATATCCCAGGAATCTCTTTGGGGGCAGGTGGGAAGAGTACTGGGGTTTTCTTGTTTTGGTTTTGGCCAGTCTTGGGATGTGAATTCAGGGCTTGGGCACTATCTCTGAGCAATGTTTGCTCAAGGCTAGTACTCTACCACTTGAGCCACAGTGCCCCTTTTAGCTTTTTCTATTTATGTGGTACTAAGAAATAGAACCCAGGGCTTCATGTATGCTAGGCAAACACTCTACCACTAAGTCACAGCCATAGCCCTTGAGTACTAGGGTTTGAATACAAGGCCTTTTGCTTGATCAGACAGGTACTCTACCTCTTGAGGCATGCCTACAGCCCTTTTTTTCAAATAGGGTTTGCTTTTTTGCCCCAGCAGCCTCAACCTGTCATCTTCTTATGTCATCTGTGTTACTGGGATTATAGGTAGGTCATACTACTTCTGGCTTGTTTGTTGAGATGGGAGTCTCCACTACCTTTTGCCCAGGTTCTCTTTGAACAGTGATCCCAATCTCAGCCCCATGAGTAGCTAGGATTGTAGGCATATACATCCATGCTTGGTTCTTTTCTCGTTGCTGTTGAGACAGAATCTTGCTATGAAGGCCAGGCTTGCCTCATACTCACATATCTCCTGTCTCAGTCTACTGGGATTACAGGTGTGTACCACCTGGCTGAAGCTGTGCATAGTAAAAGCATCCTATATTACTAACTCTACACTGGAAAAGCTTGTGATCTCTTGACTTTTTTTTTCTTTTCTTTTGTTGGTCATGGGGTCTTGAACTCTGCACCTGGGTGCTGTCCCTCAGCTGTTCAGCTCAAGGCAAGCACTCTACCACTTGAGCCACAGCGCCATCTCTGGTTTTCTGATGGTTAACTGGAAATAAGAGTCTCATGGCCTTTCCTGCTTGGGCTGGCTTTGAACCTTGATCTTCAGATCTCAGCCTCCTGAGTAGCTAGGATTATAGGCGTGAGCCACCAATGCCTGGCTTTCATGATTTTTGTTCTAAAACCTCTACCTTCAGGCAAAGTTGAATTTATAACCCGAAGCCCACTGACTGGATTAGAGCTGGGCAAGTACAGTGAGATGTGATAATAAAATGTGATGGGCTAATTCTAGACATATTTTGGTTTCTATGGATGCAGCAAGTCCAGAAAAAGCATGGAAATTATTTCTTTTAAATACTAAATATGTTTGAAAAAAATCAGATGTGGTTTGTTTTCAAAGGAAAAGTCCGCATTTGGGGCAAGAAGTTTTATAGCTCTACAAAGATACTTGGTTAACCTAAAATAAAAGTTGGGGCAAGCCTACAAATGCCAATATAGACAGTCCTAACTTAAGTTGGCTAGGCTTGAAACCTGTCTAGTGCTGTGTATAGCCAATGACATCTATCACCACCTACATTTGATAACGTCCATGCCTAGTTACCTCCTGAAATGCTAAACTTAAGCAGAGAAGGGCACTGAGTTTCTTTTTTGTTCAGATAAGGAAATAAAGACCCATCCTGGTCTAGATTACTGGCCTTCACCTCATCTCTCACTCCCTGCCTCCCCAACCTGTATAGTATCTTCTAGCTTCGGGTTCCTTCCTTTAAGTGTGCAGTGAAGAGCTCACTTAGTACTCAAAACACTTTAAGTATACTTAGGGTGCCCACAGTACCCGAAGCTCCTGTGGCTACCACACCTAATTACTTTCACAGTGAACATTTTTCCTGTTCCACAGCAGAATCAGTTCTGTTCTGTACTTGCAGATCCTGTCAGGTTTTGTCCCTGGGGCTTGAACTTGGGACCCTGTGCTCTTGCTTATCTTAAAGTAGTGCTCCCACTTGAGCTGCACCTCCTCCAGTTTTTTGTTTAGTTGGGAGTTTCTTGAATTTGTCTGCCTGGGCTGGCTTGAACGAGGATCCTCAGATCTCAGCTAAGTAGTAAGGATTATAGGCATGGCCACTGGTACCTGGAAAGTCTCATCTACTTTGATCTCTATGACTTTTGACATTGTTCCAGGGGATTCCTTTCCCTCTCCCTGAAGCCTGATCTCCCCCTTTCATAGGCTCTTCTCCCTTACTTTAGCAATTGTTTACTCCTCCAGTCCTGCCTGTTTACACCTCCAATCCAAATAGTTTCCTTGAGCTTCTCTGCAGGTATGTAAACCCTCCTCTTTGACACCTAACACTTAACTAGACCTGCTCTCCAGGTGAGTAAAGGCCTGGTAGTGGGCCAGAGTCCCTCCCACTTCCCTGCCTCCTAGCCTTTTCTATTTCCTGCCTCCTAGTCATCTGCTAAAGGGATTCACCATTCTCCCTTGTTCACACTGTGGCAAGGCTTCTTCATAACCGGAGACTTCCGTATCTTACAAGGCCAAGCACAACTCTTCAGCACCTTGGTATAGGAGGCCCCTTACATGGCCAGCCAGTCTGCTTGGTCACTGCCTCTCCCATTTCTCCCCATGCACTGACTACCTCCCATTCCGAACCTTTTACTACATTAGGCCTAAAGCGTTTTCCACAAGCTGTTTGCACTGCCCATGGATCCCATTTCTTTCCCATGAGTCCCTGTATTCGGCCTACTCTATCCTCTCCTGGGTGCCTTCATTAACCACTGGCCTAGGTAGCACACACAGTGCCCCATGCTTACTTCCTCTCACAGTGATCTCTAACTATGAATTGCCCATCAGACTGCAGATTCTAAGGACAGGCCAGTCCTCAGGTTGGTATCCCTACAGCCAGAGTACCTGGCATGTGACAAGGGCACAGAGTTAGCTTTTAGTTTGAAGATGGGGTAACTAAGGCTCAGAAATCTTAGGGTCACGGAGAAATGGAGCTAAACAAAGCACTTAATTAAACTGAAGGTTTCAAAGCAGAGCCTGTAGCCCACTCTGGCCTTGAATGCTTGATCCTCCTGCCTCTGCCTACTGAGTACTGGGCTTACATCTTTGTGCCACCCACCTGGCTTTGTGGTTCTTGACTACTGATTCTGTGCTATTTCTACTTCCTCCATATTCCCATACATCTCTGTTCTCCAGGGACAAGAGTGGACTGAAGGGCTGGGAAGGTGGCTCAGTGGTAGAGCGCTTACCTTGCATGCATGAGGCCCTGGGTTCAATTCCTCAGCACCACATAAGCAAAAAGAAAAAAGGGAAGTGGCGCTGTGGCTCAAGTGGTAGAGTGCTAGCCTTGAGCTGAAGAGCTGAGGGACAGCACCCAGGCCCAGAGTTCAGGCCCCATGACCAGACCCCCCCCAAAAAAAAAAGAGTGGACTGAAAAGAGTAAAGCTGGAATGAGACCTTATTCTAAGTTCCCAAGAGCTCAAAGCTTGGCACTTGAAACTGCAGTTCAGTCCTTGCCACTGCTCTGGTCCTCCTTTAGTTACCCAGTAAGTGTTATGAAGTGCTTACCATATGCAAGGAGGCAAGGGGTAAGGAAGCAAAACACCTGGTCTCAGGATCTTCAGTGTGGTGGGGTAAACCCCTGATTAGAGCACCACAGGACACCCTTTGTATAGGAGTGCAGGATGTACATACCAGAACGAGAGCAGACTCCCACAAAATAAAGTGCACTTGGGCATTGCAGCCAGAAGTGTTCTTTGATGGTAGTTGGTGGGTGCCTAGCCTTTGAGCTCATTATCTAAGACATACTGGCTATCTTTAGAGACCTGCTTAGTGCCCTGCCCAGTGAGAATTCATTTCCTCACTGATACTATCCTTACCCTGTGGTGAAGTACTTACCTACTTCAAGAGAGAACATTATTCTAGAAAGCCAAAGGGCTCTTAAGGAGAAGCTGGTAATTACTGAAAGCTGCTCCCTTCCTGCCAGTGTGGGAGACTATAGGCAATGCTATGGGGGAGGGCAGTTGCTCTTTGATTCAGTTTGGTTCAGGGACACTGGTGCTTCAGTCAGATTTGCTGGCAAAGAGAAATGGAGGAAAACTAGCTTATGTTGGACAACTCTGCCAAGCCAGGCCCTGTTCAAAGTGCTTCCTTCTCAGGTCATCTATGTTGGCCTTCAGTGTATTCCTTTATGATGCAGACAGGCGTTAACTACCCCCACCTTTTCTAGAGCCACCACACCTACTCCCTACAAGCAGCCAGAACCAGCCATTACAGCAGACACTCAGAGCCTAGCCTTTCACCCAGCAAACACGGGCAGCTCCCTGCCAGTACCTTGAGGAGACACGTTGCCTTTGAATTCTGAGACTGTGGTTCTCTATCAGTATAAAAATAAGGAAGCTGGCATATTTGTCATTACTTGGCAACTTCTAAGCACACAGAAAAGAGGCCTGTCAACTCTGCCCCATGTCTTGATTTGCTCTAGGAAAAGCTAAAATCTGGCTGGGGACAGGTTGGAGCTGTACTAGAAAGAAGGGAAAGACACAGTTCATTACTCAACGGTTCCCTCTAGGCAACCTGAAATAGGTAAAACCTGTCACCTCTGAGGCACAGATACAAGGAAATTTGCCCAATACTGTCAGCTGACCAGGGATAGAGCAGAACTAAAACTCAGTGCTCTCCCCTGGCTGCACAGAACCATGACTTTTGAAATGTGTATGACTGCTGCTTTTACTGTACATGTGACCAGTGACAATGTGGTTGGCACTGTCTGTGCTGAGGGAAGTGGTAGGATTACTTGGGGTTATGGAGCAGAAACTTCACATGGTTGCTAACTATGAGAAAGGCCACTGGAGAATGAAATATATGACCAAGCTCTTCTGAACTAAGAGTAAGCAAAATCAAAGTATTTTGAAGGGAAAGAATTTGAGCTTTGGTTTGCAAAATTCATACAATGGGTGTTTCTTTAGATCACTAGATTTGTGATTCCTAAATCTTCCTTGGCACACAAGCCCACAGTGCCAGTAGGAAGCTCATATAGTGGAATGGGAGAGTGACTGTCGGGATCCTTTGGAGAACTTCTATGAGAAAGGAGACAGACTGCATCTGGGACCACACACCAGCATGGTAGAGCCCAGTGGCACAGTGCTTTAGGCATTTGTTCACTAGGCCTATAGCACCTATTTTCTAACTGCTGTCTGGAAAAATGTTGGATTTTTAACTTTCTTAGGGTAACTGTTGGTATTTATTCAACAGTGTATGCTAAGAGGTGTTTTAAAAAGTTTGTGTGTGATGCTCATTTGTACTTCTGCACTAGAAATAGCTACAAATGTCTTTATTGAAGTTTATACTTTAAATACACAATTTTACCTCACTTTATTATAAGGAATTGTTACAGAAAATGCAAATTTCATATTTTGAAAAATACATTCCATCACAGACTCCAAAGAAACAATGCTGATAAACGCCATGGTCTAGTATGCTGTCATCCCACAGTGACCACCATCCCCAATGGCTTGGGAGCTCAGGGGGTCAACTTCACTGTGTGCCTGCAAGTTCTGCCCAGTCTCTGCCCTTGCCCTCCCCTTGGTACCACAGGGATGCCATGGAACAGCCAACTCCATAACATCTGCCTAACAGGCCAGTCAGCAAGTACAGCAGTCTCAACTTGACTCCTAGCTAAAGAAAACCAATGTTATTGGTTATAACAGGTTAATATTATTATTTATGCCACACAAAAGAGGAACTGTACCGGCAATGATCCTCCAAAGTAAGTATTTAAGGCATCTTAAACTTTTGGGAATTTATATGTTTTGTTTGCATCTGCCACTCAGCTCTTCACTAAATTACTTCACAAAGTGGCTTCCAAATGTCTTTCAAGAGCTGCTTCCTCTGTGCTGCTCCTCTCCTCAGCTGGGACAGGGACACTCCGGTGCTGCATGTGGTCCTCCTGGGCATGTCCTGAGGGAATCAGTGTCTCTAATAGAGGTGCACATTTACTTGTGCATGCTGATGTCACTGCCTGTTAGGTCTAAATTATATGGTTCAGCTGTGTTCTTTTTCTACATGTAAAGAAACCCAGTGTTCCTCCCCCTCCCACAGCTGCTCTCTACCACTTATTTGTGGACAAGACTAGTGCAAGAGTAGTCCGATGAAACACAAAGAAATTGGGAAGAATGTCAAGACCACATTCAGGGACAGAGGGAGGAAGCCGACAGGTGTCAGCAACAATTCAACAGTCTGAGGTAGAAGACCAAAGGTCATGTGGACCCCACTCCCTGAAGAGAAGGTGACAGGTGAACTGAGCCGTCTAACCCAGCCTCAACTGAATTGTTAAATGGAGCTGATAGTGCACAAGCACAGAATCCCAGATGTTCTAACCTATCCGTCAGTGAGACACCACTGAGAAGCCCACAAAAGCAAAGTCCTAAGAGTAGGCACTTAAGTTTGAGGGACATATGTGTGTTAAAAGGATCACAGTAAAACTAGTTTAAGCCATTTTCTTTATACATAGTTTGACCTCTGTCTTAAAACTGTTAAGAATATACTTTAAGTCTGGCAATAAACAAGAGGCAGTTTAAATGCCAATTCAGCATAACAGTAGTGACTAATGTAGCAAATCACTTTTCAGAAAAGTTTATTATTCTGCTCTATTCATTCATAATTGGCAACCTTTAGAATGAATAAAATTAACTTTTTGCGATGAGTTCTCAAGCTACAGATGAAAATTTGACAAGAGCCAGGCAGTTTTGTCAGCAGAGATAGCATAAGAAGGTCAGAGTATGTCTGCTCCCTGCCAGGGCGTGTATGGTAGAGCCCTGCAAGGTAGCCACTCCTTAAGGAACCTGATGAGTGCAGCCTACTGGCACTCTGACACTGACACTGCAAGGTCAGAGATCTAAGACTGGCACAATTATGCCAAGTTCACATGAATGCATCAAGGCAGAACTGAAAAGAAAAAGAATATCCCCCAACCTATGGCTGGTCAGTATCATTGCTGTTCCTGGACTATGAAGAAACAGAAGTTGAGCATGATCTTAAGATTTTAAGTGCAATTATAGGAAAGATATTGAAATTGGTGTGGAAGGGTAAAGGCAGAAGTCAGCCTCATCCCTGACTGATACTCTATCCTCCTTGCTCCACTGGGAAAATTAAAAGACTATATGCATACCAACTACTTCGATTCATATCTGAACTGTAATTACCTTACTTTCTGATGAAAGAACCACACTATCTAATAAGTCCTTGTGGCCCATTTCAGGCCACAGAAATAGAAACTGACACACCCTTCACATGGTCATTGCCAAAATGCTTGAGCTTTTCTATAAAAATTCTATATGAAGTGGGGTACACTGGACCTGGTCTGTTTTTCCCCCCTTTTAAACATTGTGCACAAGCTCATATTAACACAGACAACATGTATCTTACAAATCAATTATTATTTTTTAAGTAGCACTCTGGTTTACCAGTACATTTACCCACATACTTAGGCAAAGGATGTATGAGTCTACATACATAGAAGACATAACACTATCTGAAAGAAGCAAAATGAGTATTTAGTCCCTTTTACACATACTTCATTAATGCAAAAAATGCAGTGGTTATTAAATGTCTGAAAAAATCAGTATATATCATTGAGATTGTTAATCTGAGTGTGTGTGTGTGTTATATATGTGTGTGTATGTGTGTGTATATATATATGTATATATATATATTTCAGGTATTGATTACCTCAGAGTTGTGTTTTTGTTTTGTTTTTAAAAATCAATGTTAGAAGTTTCTTTCTCAAGGTGCATTTTTAGAAAACTGGCCAAACCTTCAAAAGAAAAGTTAAACACCTCAGGGTTAAAATACATATTATTAAAGGTCCAAGTAGTTCTGGGATCCTCACTCAGCATTCAAGCCTTCCAAAAAATATTGCTCCTACTCAACTGGGCCTTCCGGCATCAGCTCTAAGGAAGCAGGGCAAGCTACACAAAATGGGAGCCACAACACTCACAGAATCCCAGGCAAGGTTTCAGCAAGAAGCACTTTTTTTTTTTTGGTCATGATAGGGCTTGAACTCAGGGCCTGGGCACTGTCCCTGAGCTCTTTTTACTCAAGGCTAATGCTCTACCACTTTGAGCCACAGAGCCACTTCTGATTTTCTGGTGGTTAATTGGAGATAAGAATCTCATGGACTTGGACTTTCCTGCCCAGGCTGGCTTTGAACCACAATCCTCAGATTTCAGCCTCCTGAGTAGCTAGGAATACTGGTGTGAGCCACCAGCACCAGGCCAAGAAGCATTTATATTGAGACAGGACATGATGTCCCAAGGCTGGAGTTGCACCTAGGACTGAAGTCTTGTGTATCTCCTTTCCAGCCGGCTTGCATGAATTTCTTGCTCCAAGAGACATACGTGGTGGGAATTTTTCCTTTAACAGTGTGGGCCAAGGTGAGTCGAAGTTGAACACTAGAATCACTGATGCAGGGATGTGTGAGGGTATTTTTGAATATGGAATTTTAAATTGGAATCATCAATAATGCAGCTATATAAAAAGTGCAGCACAATAAAAGTGCATTTCCTCTACCACTCACTAGTGGCAGGGACTGAGGACTTCACAGACAGGATGCAGGAAGACGAGAGAATGAGACAGCTGTTAGGCGTCAAGCTGCCACACTGCACTCCTGACACCTCAGCAGCACAAACACTGGTAAAGCTTTCAGTTGTTAAGGCCACGATTTTTCAGCTCTCATCTTTGAACCCTGTTTAGAAAGATTTCACCTTTTTAAAAGGGGTAGCTCACTAAAAATATAGCTTAACTTTAAAAAGAAAAGACTTCAGGGCAAGAGGATCCTATTATCTTTATGAAACACTGTGCAGAAAAGTCCACAGCCACTTACTCTAGAATGAAGCCAGTTCATCCACAGCAGCTTCCTACTCTGTCAGGCTCTGCCTCATAAGTCAGCCCAGGCAGGAAGAATTTGTTGAATGCTCTGAGATGAACACTAAGCTACTGAAAAGGAAAATGGTCTCCAAGTATCCCTATATGTTGCTAGTGGAAGGGGTTTGATTCCTATCACATTTATCAATCGGGCTAAATGGCCTGGCCCAATTAGTGAGACATATAGTGAAATCAATCACAGTCTGACACACTGACAATCACACAGAATCAGTTGAACTGGATCACACCATGGTCCTTAATTGTTCAGTCTCCTGCCACAGGAAGACCATTGTCAGCTCCTGCTCTGGATATTGATCAGAGCAGCTGCTGGGGAGGTGACCAGGGCCATGGCCTAGACCCAACTGGGGGCTCACTAAGAGACCCCACCCAGAGTCAGTACATCAAAGCAAATGTTGCATACTCGCACAGGCTTGTTCAGATCAAACTTTATAATAGGAATCTCCTTGGTCGAGCATTTATGGCAAAGAAGACGTCCGCAGTGGCGACTGTGGAGACAAAGAAACAAACTATGAGATGGGCTCTAAAGAACAGCCTGCCCCACACAGGCAGACAGGGCCAGCCCATGACTGCTGCTCTGGCGCCAGCATGAACAACTGCAAGACAACTCACAATTCATAGGTAACTTAGTCTATAAAAACGAAATTCTGGGCTGGGGAACGTGGCTCAGTGGTAGAGCGCTTGCCTTGCATGCATGAGGCCCTGGGTTCGATTCCTCAGCACCACATAAGCAAAAAGAAAAAAGCTGGAAGTGGCGCTGTGGCTCAAGTGGTAGAGTGCTAGCCTTGAGCTGAAGTGCTGAGTGACAGTGACCAGGCCCAGAGTTCAAGCCCCACGACCGGACCCCCCCCAAAAAAAAACCAAAAAAACAACGAAATTCTAAGCTGGGCACTGGTGGCGCATGCCTGTTATCCTAGCCTCTCAGGAGGCTGAGATCTGGAGGATCATTATTCAATGTCAGCCTGGGCAGGAACATCAGTGAGACTCTTTATCTCCAATAAACCACCAGAAAACCAGAAGTGGCGCTGTGGCTCAAATGGTAGAGCACTAGCCTTGAGCTGAAGGGCTGAAGGACAGTGCCCAGGCCCAGAGTTCAAGCCCCACGACTGACAAAAAAAAAAAGTCTAATAACTGAGCTTAAGTGATAGTGAGTTTCCTGGTGGAAGCCCTAGTCCTCAGTCCTATAGTATCTCCTGGGCACTGTGAGGCGATAAGTCATCTCAGTGACATAGGCCTGGGGCCTGCATGCCCTTGCCCCCAGTGTGTGCTCACCTTCCCTTCCCTATGGCTCTCCCAAGGCAGGATCCTGCCCAGGTCTATCATCTCCTCATGTCCTTTGGTCAACTTTGGCTCACAGATGCTTATCATGGCAAGGTGAAAGCAAGGACATCCACAGAAGTGCCATCACTCCTCTCAAGGGATGACAGAAGTCTTACCAGTGATGTTTGCGAGTTGTTACTCCAAATTTGGCAGTGCACTCATAGCAGTTGGAGCCATCACACCACGGCGGCTCCTTGGACAGCATATCTGTAACACACAGGAGAAGATTAGTTCTTTTTTTTTGTTGGTCGTGGGGCTTGAACTCTGGGCTTGGGCGCTGTCCCTGCGCTCTTCAGCTCAAGGTGAGCACTCTACCACTTGAGCCACAGTGACACTTCTGGTTTTCTAGTGGTTTATTGGAGATGAGAGTCTCACGGACTTTCCTACCCAGGCTGGCTTTGAACTGAGATCCTTAGCTCTCAGCCTCCTGAACAGCCAGGATTACAGGTGTAAGCCACTGGCACCCGGCTTAGAAGATTAGTTCTGATTGCAGCTGGCAAATGTGGGGATAAGGGAGTGCACACGGATATGAGGGCACAGTCAGGGAAAGCTGCCAGAGGAGAATGAAGAGCAGCAAGCACTGCCAGGCAGGTTGGAGGAAGTTCTGTGGGAAGCAGTCAGCCAGCTGCAAGTGGCAAATAAGTACAGTCAGGGCTGACTAGAGTGTAAGGCATGGTGGGCAGGAGGCGGAGATGTGCACACAGAAAGACTGGCAGAGGCTAAGTGGTCAGGAACACAGTGGGAGGGAACAAGACAAGTGAAATAGGATGAAGAATTTGAGATTTGGGGAATGAATAGGAGTGTGGGGTCTGAGAGCAAGACAGTGAACAGAAGGAGATAGTGATTCCCAGATTTCTAGACTGAGTAACAGAGTCTGGAGAACCACCTGTGGAGATGAGTTCTACACTCACTAAACTTGGATGAGTGGTTGAGATGACAGGAACGATCACTAGTATTTATGGACTGGCCCTAAGTGCAGGCCAGTCCCTGTGCTTCTCCTCTGTATAGAGATACAGAGCTCATGGAGGGAGTGGCACAGGAACCTGTTGCATTGACACCATCTAATGACAGCACTGCAATGGTCATCTGCTCTGAGCTCTTAAAAAGCTGACTGTGACATAGGAATAACTACAAGTAATTTATCACAAACATCAGGCTTTAAAAAAAATTTTTTTTTTTGGCGGCCTTGGGGCTTCAACTCTGGGCCTAGGCTCTGTCCCTCAGCTTAAGGCAATGCTCTACCACTTGAGATACAATGCCACTTCCGGATTTTCTGGTGGTTAATTGGAGATAAGTGTCTCATGGACTTTCCTGCCTGGGCTAGCTTTGAACCATAATCCTCAAATCTCAGCCTTTTGAATAGCTAGGATTACAGGTATGAGCCACCAGTGCCCAGCTTTAAAAAATTCTTAATTGACACATACTTATTGTGCCTATTTTTGAGTAATGTATAAATTGATGCTTGTATATACATGTAATGATCAAATCAGCAATAATGTGTCCTTCTCAAATCATTTCTTTATGTAAGAAACCTTTGTTTCTCTCCTCTAGTTCTTAATATGTAATGAAGTGTCATAAATCAGTCACCCTGGGGCTGGGAAGGTGGCTTAGTGGTAGAACCCTTGCCTTGCATGCCTGAGGCCCTGGGTTCGATTCCTCAGCACCACATAAGCAAAAAGAAAAAAGCCGGAAGTGGGCTCAAGTGGTAGAGCGCTAGCCTTGAGCTGAAGAGCTGAGTGAGGGACAGCGCCCAGGCCCAGAGTTCAGGCCCCATGACCAGACCCCAAAAAATTAAAATAAATAAATCAGTCACCCTGCTCTGCTGAAGAACACTAGAACAAATTCTTTCTACCTAATTGTATTTTGGCAGCTATTATCCAACCTCCCTCTAGCTCTTCTCCCCCCCCCCCTTCCCTCTTGTGGCCACTATTATTATTTCTTCTCCCTCTCCCTCCTTCTCTCTTTTTGAGACAGGGTCTCACTATGTAGCCCAGGCTATCCTTGAACTCAAGATCCTTAGTGCACACCTCACAAGGGGCTTACTGATTCTTGCTACCATTCCAACAGGTAAGACAAAAAACACACAACTCAGGAAATCCAGTGTGAATGCTGGGCACTGCTGGTTCACATCTATAATCCTAGCTACTGAGGAAGCTGAGATCTGAGGATCACAGTATAAACCACCATGGACAAGAAATACATGAGACTCTCATCTCCAGTTACCACTAAAAAGCCAGAAGTGGAGCTGTGGCTCAAGTGGTAGAATGCTAGCCTTAAGCAAAAAGTACTGATTTCAGCCCCCAGGACCAGCACACAAAAAAGGAAAAGAAATAAAAAAGGAATCAAGTATGAAGTGCCCATCTTCTCCACAAAAGGAAAAGGGACAACAAAGAGTCAGTGGGAATTGAAGTTTAAAGTCATTTAGCTAGGCACCGGTGGCTCAGGCCTCTAATCCTAGCTACTCAGGAGGCTGAGATCTGAGGATCATGGTTCAAAGCCAGCCCAGGCAGGAAAGTCTGTGAAATTTATAAACCACCCGAAAACCAGACTTGACACGGTGGCTCAAGTGGTAGAACACTAGCCTTGAGCTGAAGAGCTGAGGGATAGCGCCCAGGCCCAGAGTTCAAGCCCATGACTGACAAAAAACAAACAAACAAACCAGATTTTAGAGGCTTTGGAACCAGCCAAAGGAGAAAAAGTGTGGAGATGTGTTAGGGTGACCTACCTAGAGCTTCTAGATTTCTCAAAAGTTCATGGAAAGTGGGAGGCTAATAGGGAGAAAGAACTCTAAAAAAAGACTACCAACAATGACTTTCTTCAATATTACTTATTCAGAGAAAGAGCTCTCTGCGGACCTAGAAATGGCTGGCTCATATCTTATAGCAAGTCATCACGAGATATGAAGATTACCAATACATTTGATAATCAACCCTGTAATATAGTTGTATAGAAATAGTGAAAAGCAGGCCACTCACCTAATAGTCTAAACAGAAGTTGCTTGGTGGCAACCTGGTAGTTGAAAATGTTGACTCCTTGGTTATTATTTACCCCAAGGCGAGCCCCAGATCGGACGATAGCACGGCACAAATTGGCATTCCCTTTCATGTATGCCAAGAGCAGCACTGGAAAACAAAACCACAGGTAGGGTTGCCTGGCTGGCATTGCAAAGGGTGAGAGAGGGCAGAACTGGCAAAACATTTGTTAGGAAAAGTCTCTACAAAATATACGGAAACCTGAGACTAAGAGCTGAAGCATCTTCCAAAAGAAAGTACAGCCCCAGGCCAGGAGACCCCCAACGCAGATACATTCCCAGAAAACCACTCTTTCCCTGCTTGAGCTGCTGCTCAAGAGATCTGAGATAGATCTGACATTGATATTGTTGTCTAATTGTTTCCTCTGGTAGAAAACATTGCTTTTTACCACAAAGGACAAAGCTTGCTTTATACAGGATAACAAATATAAAAACTCTGATTTTAGTACAGAAGAAGAAAAAAAAATTCAGTGTTGGGAAAATGTTCCAGAAAATTCTATACAATGGAGCATCTTTCCTGAAAGTGCAGGCCCACTGGGAACCTGGCTCTTAGTCAGCTATCAGGTTTTGTTGTTATTGTTGTTGGTCATGGGGCCTGAACTCTGGGCCTGGGCACTGTCCCTCAGCTCAGCTGAAAGCTCAAGGTTAGCACTCTACCACTTGAGCCACAGCACCACTTCCAGCTTTTTCTGCTTATGTGGTGCTGAGGAATCAAACCCAGAGCCTCATGCATGTGAGACAAGCACTCTACAGCTGAGCAACCTTCCCAGCCAGGTTTGTCTTTTTTTACAGATAATTACAGAGAGCAGTAGCTCTCCTTGATTTATTCTTACCAGAAATTCTACTTCTTAAGTTCTTAACTGTCAATGAGTCAATAATAAGGGCTCAAATAATTCAAAATAGTAATAAAAGCTATCATTCCAGTTATGAAACGTGCACAAAGATATAGGTTAGAAAATTCACCCAATGATAGAAGGGGCTGGGAAGGTGGCTTAGTGGTAGAGCGCTTGCCTTGCATGCCTGAGACCCTGGGTTCGATTCCTCAGCACCACATAAGCAAAAAGAAAAAAGCCGGAAGTGGCGTTGTGGCTCAAGTGGTAGAGCGCTAGCCTTGAGCTGAAGAGCTGAGGGACAGCGCCCAGGTCCAGAGTTCAGGTCCCACAACCGGACCCAAAAAAAAAAAAAAAAAGAAAATTCACCCAATGAATCTCCTAAAACATGACAGTAAAGCAAGTGAGATCTAGGCTCTGTAAATAAGAAGCTCACACTGCAGGCCTATCAACCTGTTCTCAGGGCAGTTATGCCTCCTGAATCAATGCTGGTTTACTAGCGCACGTTTTATTCCTTGGGCTCAGGCACATCACTGTTGGCTCAAAACCATGCTCATTGAGCTGGGAGGTAGCTCAGGGATACAATACTTGCCTAACAAATTTGGAAGGACCTGGGCTTGATCCCTACCACTGCAAAGAAACAAACAAACAAACAAAAAAACCCCGAAACAAAAAACTAGTGGCTCATACTTTTAATTCTAACTATTCAGGAAGCTGAGAGCTGAGGATCATGGTGCAAAGCCAGCTGGGGCAGGAAAGTCTGTAAGGTTCTTATCTCTAGTTAACTACCAGAAAATCTGAAAGTGGAGCTGTGACTCAAAATGGTAGAGCAATGGCCTGGAGCAAAAAAAGAGCTCAGGGAGAGCTGAGTTCAAGCCTCATGACCGACAAAACAAAAACCATGTTCACATGTCAAGGCCAAGTATTCCTCCTAAGGCCAAGAAACAGAAGCAAAAGTACTGTTTCCCCCTAAGGTTCAGAGTACTGTGGTGACAACATTTCTGTGTGGCCTGTCTGGCATGGGGATAGAAGAATGAAGGAGCATGCAGTAAAAATAAAAAGCACTCAGAGACCTAGCAAGGATGAAAGAGAGAGAGAGAGAGAGTGTGTGTGTGTAAAGAGATCTTGTGTGTGTGTGTTTTGATTGGTCACAGGGCTTGACCTCAGGGCTTGGGTGCTGTCCCAGAGATTTTTTGCTCAAGTCTATTGCTCTACCACTTTGAGCCACAGCACCACTTCCAGTTTTCTGGTGGTTAATTGGAGATCAGAGTCTCCCAGACTTTCCTGCCCAGGATGGCTATGAAACCCAATCCTCAGATATCAGCCTCCCGAGCAGCTAGGATTACAGGCATAATCTGCTAGAGCAGACTATGAAAGAGATCTATTTATTAATCCCTCAGTAAGGATGTACCTGTATCAATACATACTAGTAGTATATTTCCTCTGAAACCAGGGAAGTGTTTATATCTTATCTCTCTGCTAAAACTGAGAAGGAACTTGGGAAAGGCCCTGTATAAGAGATAAAGAAGGGCAAAATGGATGGTATAAACAGATGGGCAGGCCTGTCTGGCCTTGGGTATGGCTTGGATTTGATGTCAGATACTCCAAATTCCATAACATGGATCTGGAATTGATGCTAAGAGTCTGGGGGAATATACAAAGCTGACTGCCCTCAGGTAATGACATGAATGCCAAGTCTACTTCTTTAGGAAGCAAGGTGCACAAATGAGACAGGACTTACAGACACCTTATTACCTACCTGTGTTTCCTTCTGCATCTGGCTTATCCAGAGGATACTCAGGCATGCACTCTAAGAAGAGATCAAAGATGGCTGCTGCATTCTCTTTGCCATACTGCCCCAAAATGTGCAGTGGTGACTGGCCTCTGATGAAACAAATTGGAAAAGTTATTATGTATCTACATGTCCATAGTACACAAAAGATACTGAATTTTCTGAACTTTGTGATACTGGATAAATCTAAAGGACATATGACAGGTCAAAAAGATTTTCTAGCTGGGCACCAGTGGCTCATGCCTATAATCTTAGCTACTCAGGAGGCTAAGATCTAAGGATCACGATTTGAAGCCAGCCGGGACAGGAAGTCCATAAGAAGATTCTTCTTTCTTCTCTCTCTCTCTTTCTTTTTTCCGTCAGTCATGAGGCTTGAACTCTGGGCCTGGGTGCTGTCCTTCAGCTCTTCAGCTCAAGGTGAGCATTCTACCACTTGAGCCACAGAACCACTTACGGTTTTCTGGTGGTTAAGAGTCTCATGTACTTTCCTGTCTGGGCTGGCTTTGAACTGTGATCCTCAGATCTCAGTCTCCTGAGTAGCTAGGATTACAGGTGAGCCACTGGCTCCTGGCTCTATTAGACTCTTATTTAAAAAAAAAAAAAACAACTCCAAAAAAACACAAGTGAAGCTGTGGTTCAAGTGGTAGAGCCCTAGACTTGAGCAAAAGAAGCTGAAGGACAGCACCCAGGTCCTAAGTTCAAAACCCTAGTAACAGCGCGCGCGCGCGCACGCACGCACACACACACACACACACACACACACACACACTTTTCTAAAAAGTTTTTTTTTTGAAGCCAGAAGTAGAGATGTGGCTCAAGTGGTATAGCACCAGCCTTGAATGGAAAAAGCTAAGCAAGAATAAGGTCTTGAGTTCAAGTCTCAGTATCAGCACGTGTACACACACACACACACACACACACACACACACACACACACACACACACACACACACACACACACACACACACACACACACACACACACACGTATGCACACACAGTGTGCTTTTTTTGTTTTTAAATAGAAAACCAAACTTGACTAAGCTGGTCAAGTTCCCCATGGTCAGACTTAAAGTTTAGAGCTGGGGCTAAGGGGATGCACCCCCAGCTTCCAGGAGCAGGCTGGTCTCTGCTTGAGATCAAACATACTCACCTCAGATTAAAGGCTTCAGCATCCACTGTGCACTCTGTCAGAAGAACCCGGATGTTGTTGAGTCGACCATGCATGACAGCAAGATGAAGAGCTGGAGAGTAAATCCTCTTACTGTGCAAGCCCAGAGCACATACAGAAAATTCTCAGCTCTTCCCCACTCTCCCAAACCCCACTAAATTCAATGAAATCAGAGCAGGGAACAGCCATGCATAGGCCCATCCTTTCCTTCATCTTCTCTACCCCCAGGATAAGGCATACTGCAATTTCATGGGCCTTTGCTTTCTGTTTCAGCACTCTCACAGGTGAGAGGCTTCACAAGAAGTCCCTTTAGGCTGCCAAGTTACCAATCCCACTGGCCAGCGGAAGGATGGATAGCCTGCGTGGTGTGCTTCCTTTCATAGCTCTGCTCCTGTAGAAGCCAACCCACTGGTGCTATGTACTTCCACTGCTATGATGGAAGCACTGCTCACAGCACTCAGCATGTGCACAGGCCAATCACTGGGAATTACCATTATTTCCATTCTCATCCACAGCAGCAAAGTCTACCCCATTCTCTAGGAGGACTGAGCAAACGGTAGGCAGGTCCTGCTGGGCTGCAAGATGGAGGGCAGTCTGGCGGTGCTTGGTTAATTCATTCACCTTGGCTCCTGCAAGAAGCTGATGAAGTTGATTACTCAAGCAGCCTCTCCCATAGTCAAGATCTTACTTATAGGGGTCAGGCCTCTGACATGGCTGAAAATTCTCCCTAGAGGCTTATCTATCCTGATGCCAAAGCTGGGGACTTGAAGGCCTCACAGTAGTCCTCAAGCACAAATTACCTACCAGCATGTAAACAGCTATTCCTTGAGATGCGAGAATTCTATTTATAAAGCTTTACTATATAGCTGGGTGCTGATGACTCAAGCCTGTAATCCTAGCTACTCAGGAGGCTGAGATCTGAGGATTGCAGTTCAAAGCCAGCCCAGGCAGGAAAAGTTGGTGAAACTCTACTCTCCAATAAACCACCAGAAAACCGGAAGTAGCACTATAGCTCAAGTGGTAGAGTGCTAGCCTTGAGCTGAAGAGCTGACGGACAGCGCTCAGGCAAAACAAAAACAAAACAAAGCTTTAGTATACATAAACTGTATAGCACTGTACCATATAAAGATGTCCAATGCTTGTAATAAAACCTCACAAAGCCGGGCGCTGGTGGCTCATGCCTGTAATCCTAGCTACTCAGGAGGCTGAGATCTGAGGATCACGGTTCAAAGCCAGCCCGGGCAGGAAAGACTGTGAGACTCCTATCTCCAATAAACCACCAGAAAACCGGAAGTGGCGCTGTAGCTCAAGTGGTAGAGCGCTCGCCTAGAGCTGAAGAGCTGAGGGACAGCGCCCAGGCCCAGAGTTCAAGCCCCACGACTAACCAAAATAAATAAATAAATAAATAAAACCTCATAAAAAAGGATATAAGTATAAAAGATAATAACATACATGGATAGTAAAATAAAGTAGCCAATAAGATGATAAATAAGTATGAAAAGATGTTGACTATATAGTAAGTTAACAGAAAAAGAGAGCTTTCCAGGTGCTAATGGCTAACCCCTGTAACCCTAGCTACTAAGAGACTGAGATCTGAGGATCATGGTTTGAAGCCAGTTGGGACAGGAAAGTCTGTGAGACTCTTTATCTCCAACTAAACACAAAAAGCCAGAAGTAAAGCTGTGGCTCAAGTGGTAGAATGCTAGTCTTGAACAAATGAGCTCAGGGACAGTGCCCAGACCCTGAGTTCAAGCCTCGGGACCTGCACCAAAAAAAAAAAAAAAAAAAAAATTAAAAAGGTAGCTTATTTCCCCACTGTGTAACCTGTAGAACAATGGGACATTTATTCTCTGACATACCTATTTTCCTGAGTGTATTTGCCTAGCTCCCCAGATTCTTGCTGCCTTTCACAACCCCTGCCAAAACACCTGTGAGTAGAAATTCTGCACATACCCTACATTGTCCTTTGACAATGTTACATGCAACGGTGATTCTGTGTCACTTACCAAATTGCGGACAATGATCTCTGAGCCTGCTTGTACAGCAAGGTGCAAAGGGGTCAACTTGGAAGCATCCTGGACTCTAGAGTTCACATTGGCCTGGACACTGATCAGGAAGAGGACGCTTTCAATATCAGAGTTCTGAACTGCCACATGAAGAAAATTCCGACCTTTGTTATCCACCTAAGGAAACAGCAGCAACCAAAGTATGAATAAGCTCCCCACTGCTTTTTATTGGTACTGGAGTTTGGACTGAGGGCTGTAGGATTGCAAGGGGGAGGTACTCTCCCACATAGCTATATCCTAACACTAGGCGTCCTTTTAGAGTGCCTCTGAACACTTACAAACTCACTACTACATCACTAGAAAGAAAATGACATATAGTCCTTCCACTCCAAAAAAGATCCTTTCCAACTCGAGTCTAATACCAAATGCCCGCTCTCTAAAAGAACCAGGCCCACAGACCCATGAAGTCAGGAGAAGGAGCCACTGCACTGGCCCAAGCTTCCCTGCCACCTTCCTGCAGCAGTAACTGGAAGTGGAAAATCAAGGAACAGACAAGCTAAAGGACAGGGAAAGGATAAAATACTAGGCTGCTCACAGGGAGGTGAAGATGGAGTTTAGCCTTGAGTCACTGTGTAGCTAAACCAAGCATCCAGACTGAACTCCGAGCAGCCAAACAAAAGCTTCTGAAATTCTGAGGATTTTTTTTTGTTTTTGGTCAGTCATGGGGTTTGAACTCTAGGTATGGGTACTGTCCCTGAGCTCTTTAGCTCAAAGCTAGCACTCTACCACTTGAGCCACAGCTGCACTTCCAGTTACCTGGTAGGTAATTGTTGTTAAGAGTCTCATGGACTTTCCTGCCCAGGCTGGCTTTGAACCATGATCCTCAGATCTCAGACTCCTGAGTAACTAGGGTTACAGGTGTGAGCCACCAGCACCCGGCAGGATGTTTCTTCTTTTACTGAGCTACAGAATATAAAATAGGGAAGTAGCCAGCAGTATGTCACAGATTTTTCCTCAGTGATGTAAAGCAGGTAGAAGCTCACCCAAATAAAACCACACCACATACTGTAGTTAACAGGAGCTGTCAGTACGAGTGCGTGAGTGGACGTGAGGATACCACATGCTCCATATTCTCTGCCCCTCTTGTGCCCCACGCACATGCACACACAGACACAGCATGGGCTGTGTAGCAGGCAAGGCAATTGCACAGGACTTGGAGTGGCAATAGCAGTTTCACATAAATGCTGAGGAAATGTGAAATGACAATCTTCATTCATCTAAGTGCAGAGAGGTAAATGCCCACACAATCCAGTCACACTTAGGAAAAATGAACAAAGGTACAGAAGCTCAAAATATAAAGCAATAATCTTCATGCATGCTAGGACTTCATTTCATTCAAGCCCACATTCACCTTCATTAAAGGGCTCCTTATAAATCCTGGCATATTCTATATGCTGGCTAGAATCAGGTTCCTGTAGGACCAAACTGACAAACCCATCGCAGCTCCTGCCTTGGGTCAGTCTTGACTGTGTTTCTCGCCTACTCTGGTGTAGAGCAACAAGTCACCATCTGGATTTAGTAGCTGATAAAAAGCCACAAAGAACAAAGGTAACAGCCTGCTAAGTTGAATAATAATCTAATACCTCTTAAGACACTCAGAAAGTTGTCTAACATCACAACAGAGTATCTTGAAGTTCAACTGAAATCTTAAGACAGACAACTAGCAAAAGTGAGTATGAGCTTAGCTGTGCATAGCACAAATCTTATTACCAACCCAGAGAGCAGTCACCTCCACCTAAGTGCACATCACTAGGTGACTGACACACAAAGTGAAGTAGCCACATCTCAACCAGCACTACCGGATATCTGTATGGCCATACTTTCAGAAAAGGGGGTATCATTTCAGAAAAATGTATAGAAAAATGTGTAGAAGAGACCACTTGGTTGGCAGCATCTGTTTGGTTTCTGTGTGTTGTCACTCACCTGCTCAGCAGCCCCAGACTCTCGCTTTAGGATGGCCTCAGCTGCCTTGTTATTCTTGTAAGTCATGGCGCAGGCAAAGGGGGTGAGCCCTTGTCTGTCTCGTTCATTCAGATGGATATTAGGGTGAGAAATCAACAGCTGAATGATGACACTGTGCTGGTTGCTGATGGCCACGTGGACAGGTGTTCTTCCTTCTGCATCCTGTAGGAACAAGGCAGATTTCAATGTCCAGTTCAAAGATAAAACTCAGGAAAAGTAACCAGAGCCAAATTTCATTTATACAATAAATACCATAGCTCTCAACTGTTTTTTTTTTGTCAGTTGTGGGGCCTGAACTCTGGGTCTAGGCGCTGTCCCTCAGCTCTTCAGCTCAAAGCTAGCGCTCTACTACTTTAGCCACAGCGCCACTTCCGGCTTTTTCTGCTTATGTGGTGCTGAAGAATCGAACCCAGGGCTTCATGCATGCAAGGCAAGCACTCTTACCACTAAGCCACCTTCCCAGCCCATAGCTCTCAACTGTTAAAGAAGCCAGACACAAAAGAACTAGAAGCTACCCCCCATTACATCATGCTCCAATGACAGGGGATCTAGCAGAAACGATTTGGAAGATGTGCAGCTTGTACCATTGCCAATCCATCTATCAATTCAAACCTTCCCAGGTCCAAATATTGAAAAGCATCAAGGAATATAAGAACCAGGAGAGCTCATTTGAGTTACCTGAACACTAAACCAACTCTCAGTGGAAATCTATAACAAAGGGGGAATAGGAGATAAGGAAATATGGATAAGATTAATAAAACAAAGATGTTGTAGGAAGATAAGACATTAGGAAGTCTGAAGCTGTAATCAATTCAATTGCTAGGTAAGCTATATAACTCAGAAAAAGTCCAGTGTATGATAAAGCAGAGGCCCAAGAAAAGCCATCTGCAGGGTCCCTTGCCACAAGAGACTTCCCTTATTGTGGGGTTACCATTAATGCTTCTGGCAAAGAGAAACTGCCCACCTGTGCATTAACATTAGCACCAAACTCCAGAAGACACTGCACAGTCTCTTCCAGTCCCCATGAGGCTGCCAAATGCAGGGGTGTCTGCCCATCCCTGGCCTCTTCTTCTCCTTCTCCATTAGCACCTGGTTGCCGAGGACTATTCACATCACAGCCACTGAAAGGAAACAGAAGGAAGGCCATGCTTCTACCTTGCCTACAGTCATACAGATGGACCAACAGCAACACCTTTATCCAATCCACCAAAAACTTCTTCTGCCATAACCTATCCTTGGTCCTTGACATCAAATACTGAGATCTGAGTCCCACTGCCAGAGATTCTTTCCCAGTTGGTTTTGGGAATAACATGGGCATCTAAACTGTTGCAAAATCCCCAAAGGATAGGCACATATTTAAAAGTTAAGAAGCACTGCATTAATAACCTTTCCTAAATAAGCATACTCCACACCATGTCTCACATGCTGAGAGGGCAAAGAAACCTCTTGTAGCTCCAGCATCTTGGTAGGATCCAATAGAGGCCATCTGATCTCTATTTCAGCCTCCTGACTTCCCAGTAGGAACTGGTCTTGACTGACTACAGAAGTTCATGCAGCTCCCAAACCAGAAGCCAGTCTTTGATTCAGGTGTGGGAGCCCCTCCCCTCACAAATGAGCTTGCCCTTGGCTGACTTGACAGAACAGTGGCCCCCTGACTATCTTAATGATTAAAATCAAGCCAGCCAGAGGCAAGTCAGGACTGGAGGTAGATTCACATAGACAGTGAGTATGCAACAGGCTAAGAAAGATTTTAAGAGATACTTGGGCTTCTCCGACCTGCGAATAAGAAAGCAGGCGCTGGACTCGTTGTTTTCATCAATGGCTCTGTGCAAGAGTGTCTGAAGGCACCCGCTAGGACCTGGACCCCAGAATGTGGCATCACAACCATGTCTGACCTGCAGAAAAACACAGGTTGCTGTCAAGCAAAAGTGAAAATTTTCATTACCAACTCTGAGCTCTATGTAATTAACTGAAAATAACTTTAATTCATGTACTTCATTAGTTTTACAAACACTAATTAAAATCTGCTGAGTGTAAATTCTTACACTATTCCTGTGGGATGCAATTCAAAATATAAATATGTTTAATTAGGGCCCTAGACTTGTGTTCTAGAAGGGAAAGAGAACAGTTTGTACTTATAAGCCCCCAGCAACACATACCTGTAATTAACAGGTAATCTCAGTAACAGCTGATAAAATCCCAGGTATAAAATGCCTCAATGTCACATTGCAGGCCATTCAAAACAGCTAAATGAGAAGATCCAGATCTATCTCATTTAGGTGCATGTCTTGCAACAAGGGAGAAAAAGCAGATATTTGGGGATTCATCACTAGTGATGATGAGGCAGCCCCGGATAAATCTCCTGAGGGAATGGACCAACGCTGGCTCCTCTGTGGTCTTCTTCTTTTTTTTGGTCCGTTGTGGGGCTTGAACTCTGGGCCTGGGCGCTGTCCCTCAGCTCTTCAGCTCAAGGCGAGCGCTCTACCACTTGAGCTACAGCGCCACTTCCGGTTTTCTGGTGATTTATTGGAGATAGGAGTCTCAGTCTTTCCTGCCCAGGCTGGCTTTGAACCGTGATCCTCAGATCTCAGCCTCCTGAGTAGCTAGGATTACAGGCATGAGCCACCAGCGCCTGGCTGTGGTCTTCTTAGTAAAAAGCCCACATAAAAGTGTTTGGCCAGGATCACATTGAATTGTATGTTTTCTTAAAATGATTTTCAACTACTCATCTTTGACCCAGTTTATGACTTGGCAGATCTCTTGTTCCTGTGATTGGTACACAGCCATCAAATCCATTTCCGACAAAAAATATCCTCATCTGTAAGCAAAGGCAAGGTTGTCCTTGTCTCACCAGAGTGGATGCAATGTCCTCCAGGTTACTGGTCAAGGCAAGCCACAGTGGGGGGTTTCCTTTCTCATCTGGCACCGACATGTCAGCTCCTCGGGTGCATATGGCATCGACTACAAGTGGAAGCTGATTTCTGATAGCCAGCTGAAGGGCCATCTCCCCATCCTGAGTCCTGCACACCAAAACCAAAACAATGTCTGCAAAGGATACAGGGCACCCTTCTGGGAGTTTCAGAGCCCAGACTTCACTGCATGCCATAAACACATTTCATTCAGTCACTAGAATTTTATCCTAGAAATGAAAACTGCCAGTTATGCTTGTGTCCTCTGCCTTTTTGAAAAATGCAGCACTACCATCTTACTGTATCCCAAAGATAAAGATAAGTGACCCCCAAACTTAAAATCCTACAGGAATACAGTTCTTTGCATAGCATCATTATTAAATGCCAACAATAAAATGTCACCCGGACTACCTACCTGACAAAATAGTTCTTGCCTTTGCACACTCAGGATCATTTAATATTGGAGGTTCAGAAAAGTTCATGTGAGGGCTGGGAATGTGACTTAGTGGTAGAGTGCTAGCCTTGAGCAAAAGAAGCTCAGGGACAGTGCCCAGGCCCTGAGTTCAAGCCCCAAGACTGTCAAAAAGAAAAAGAAAAGAAAAAAAGAAAAGAAAAGAAAACACAACCATAATAAAACTGGAACTGATTTTTCCTCTCAAGTCTTATTTGTAGTTTTGTTGGGATGGTCTTTATTTTAATTGAAATTCCTATTCCCAAACTGATTTTGGATTTTTGTTGTTGTTGCTGTTGTTGGTTGTGGGGCTTGAACTCTGGGCCTGGAAGCTGTCCCTCAGCTCTTCAGCTCAAAGCAAGCGCTCTACTGCCTGAGCCACAGCACCACTTCCAGTTTTCTGGTAGTTCATTGGAGATGACTCTAATGGGCTTTCCTTGCCTGGTCTGGCTTTGAACAACGATCCTCAGATCTCAGCCTCCTAAGTAGCTAGGATTACAGGCATGAGCCACCGGGGCCCAGCTTGTTTTTTATAATGAGATTTTGTGCAATATTGTGCAATGGTTCTGAAAGATTCCAATAAGAGCAATGGTCAGTTTTCCTTCACCACATACTCTATTGATATTTATATGTAAACTGACATTTACACTGTCCCTATTTGTGGGAATCAAACCCAGCCTATGCCTGCTAGGCAAGTGCTGAATCATACCTTCCTCTTCAATTTTTTTTTTTCTTGCCAGTCCTGGGGCTTGAACTCAGGGCCTGAGCACTGTCCCTGAGCTTCTTTATTTATTTTTTTAAGTAAGTTTTTATTGTGAAAATACTGTACAGAGGGGTTACAATCACATGAGCAAGGTAATGAGTACATTTCTTATCAAGCATTGTTGCCTCCTCCTTTATTTATTTATTTTTTGCTCAAGGCTAGCACTCACCACTTGAGCCATAGTGCCATTTCCAGCCTTTTCTGTTTATGTGGTACTGAGGAATCAAACCTAGGGCTTCATGCATGCTAGGCAAGCACTCTACCACTAAGCTACAGTGCTACTTCCAGTTTTCTGGTGATTAACTGGAGATAAGTTTCATGGACTTTCTTGCCTCGGCTGGCTTTATACTGCAATCCTCAGATCTCAGACTCCTGAATAGTTAGGCATGAGACACTTGTGCCTGGTTCATTTGTACTTATTTGTTGTTGTTTCTCGTGGGGCTTGAATTCTGGGCCTGGGCACTGTCCCTCAGCTCTTCAGCTCAAGTTAAGCACTCTACCACTTGAGCCACAGTGCTACTTCCAGTTTTCTGGTGGTTTATTGGAGGATAAGAGTCTCAGGAGAGAAGTACAAATTGTCATGTCAAAAAGGAGCTTTACAATGTCAGTGGAGGGGGATGGGGGGGGAAGGATTGGGTGGGAGGAAGGGGGGAGGCTGGGAAGGGAGGTGAAGGGTAAACAAAGGAGGAGGCTGCAATGCTTGGTAAGAAATGTATGCATTATCTTGCCCATGTAATTGTAACCCCTCTGTACAGTATGTTCACAAATAAAATAAAATTTAAAAAAAAAAAGAGTCTCAGGAACTTTACTGTCCAGGTTGGCTTTGAACCTCGATCCTCATATTTCTGCTTCCAAAATAGCTAGGATTACAGATGTGAGCCACCAGTGCCCAGCTCATTTGTACTTTCTAAGAGTCATGTTTTCCCTTCCTCTATTTAATGAGGAATGAAAATATTTTCTAGAAGCAAAGCTCTATTTCTGAGCCATCTGAGGTGTGATATGGTGTTACAATGGAAGGTGCCACTTCATCCCACCTGACATTTATATCTGCTTGATGCTCCAGAAGAAAAAGTGCACTCTTGCTATCCTGACGTTGTATGGCCATGTGCAGCAAAGTCTGCCCATCCGACATGGTGTCATTGATAGAAGCCCCAGAGCCAAGCAGCTGAGCTGCTATTGTGTGCATACCTGAGAAACACACAAGCCCTCATTAATGCATACTCAGCTTTCCCCACTTCTTGGATATCATATGACAACAAATATACCCCTCTCAACTTCTCACAGTCAACAGTTTTCCAGTGGATATTATAGGCTTAACCCAAGCAGAAATGTTATCTCTCCCACTCTCCTATGTACCCTGGGTATGTGTGCTGTCATCTACCTCTGGGACAGCTTACCAGTCCATAACGCCAGGCCCAGCACCGTTTGGTCTCGAGAATCCTTGAGGCTGAAGTCCGGAATAATTTGCAAGTTGTTGGTAGCATGAAGAGCATTGGCTAGATTTTTTTTAAGAGGAAAAGAAATTTGACCATCTTATGGATCACATTTAAAGAATTCAAGAGGATAAGAACTCGTTTGAACTAACTGGTTATATGATAATTACTATTTCAATACAACAGAAGTCTAGAGTCAAAGTCCAGAAATATAATTATTGTAATTATTTGGTACCAGTCCTGGAGCTAGAACTCAAGCCCTAGGCGCTATCCCTGAGGTCTTATTGAGGGCTAGTTGCACTAATACTTGATCCACAGCTTCACTTCTGGCTTTTCAGTGGTTAACTGGAGATAAGAGTGTCGCGGACTATCCTGCCTGGGCTGGCTTTGAACCACAATCCTTAGATCTCAGCTTCCTAAGTAACTAGTATTATAGGTATGAATCACTAATGTCTGGCAAAATTATTTCTTAAAACCAAAAAATGGATTCTTCATATAAGAAAAAGACGCTACCTTGGGCTGGGAAGATGGCTCAGTGGTAGAGTGCTTGCCTTGCATGCACGAGGCCCTGGGTTCAATTCCTCAGCACCACATAAGCAAAAAGAAAAAAGCTGGAAGTGGCACTGTGGCTCAAGTGGTAGAGCGCTAGTCTTGAGCTGAAGAGCTGAGGGACAGTGCCCAGGCCCAGAGTTCAGGCCCCATGACCGGACCCCCCCCCAAAAAAAAAGACACTACCACAGAAACACACATTCATTTCATGCTTACTAAAATTAAGAATAAAATAATGCCCTGACAATGTTTCCTAATACCTAATTCCTTCTTTTTTTTTGGTCATGGGCTGGAAATCTGGGCCCGGACGCTGTCCCTGAGCTCTTCAGCTCAAGGTGAGCGCTCTACCACTTGAGCCACAGCACCACTTCCAGTTTTCTGGTGGTTAATTGGAGATAAGTGTCTCACAGACTTTCCTGCCTGGGCTGGCTTTGAACCATGATCCTCAGATCTCAGCCTCTGGAGTAGCTAGGATTACAGGTGTGAGACACCGGCATCCAGCACCTGAAGGGGCATTCTACCAGCGCCCGGCTGCAGCAGAGGATTTCTGTGTGGCGCCAGCTTCTCCATGGCAGGGCTTCCCTTTGCCTCTCCTGCCGGCTCCCCCTCACACGCCATCTCCAGGGCTTCAGAAACAGACTAACCATCTGTGGAGGACCTGTGTGACAGAGTTCTTAGTGCCCATGCCAAGGTAATGCTCTGTTTGACCTATACTAAAATGGTCTGGAAAAATGACCCAAACAAAAGATAGAGCAGAGCACAAATCCTCACAGCTCATCCAGTGAAAACATAGTAATTATGATTCAGATTATGTAGTTTGACCCAGATGGGTATTTTTAAAAAAGAGACTGGTTATTTAAAACTAACCAACAAGCCAGGCACCGGTGGCTCATGCCTGTAATCCTAGCTACTCAGGAGGCTGAGATCTGAGGATCATGGTTCAAAGCCAGCCTGGGCAGAAAAGTCTGTGAGACTCATATCTCCAACAAACCACTAGAAAACTGGAAGTGGCGCTGTAGCGCAAGTGGCAGAGCACTCACCTTGAGCTGAAAAGCGCAGGGATAGCGCCCAAGCCCAGAGTTCAAGCCCCACCACCAACAAAAACCAAAACAAAACAAAACAACTAAACAATAGAAGTGACATCTACTTTGTAATTAACTACCCAAAGCAACTGTCCAAAACTCAAATTGATGGGATGGACAGAATTCCCAACTACCTACCTTTCTGTTCCAGAATGACAGACACCACATCAGGATGGTTACAGGCAATTGCCATGTGCAGTGGTGTCTGCAAGTGGATGTTGTCTGTGCATCCAGTCAGGGTCATAGCCTCTTTTTGCAAAGGCAGAGCCTCCTCTGTCTGTAAATTTGGGTTGGCACCTTGTTGCAGGAGCTCTGCTGTGAGGTTGGCCAGCCCATGCCGACATGCAGTGTGCAAGGGGGTTTCTCCCTGAATGGAAACAAATGGCCCAGATCTAAGCAAACTGCTGAAACCCAAGTTCCTACTACTTTTCCTGTCACCAGCTGACCTCTGACTTTTTCCATTTTCTTCTCTGCCACCACCATTTTCTTCAGTGTTTTCTCAAGTACTTTCTAAGTGCCCTGCCTTCCTATCTTCTTCCTCTCTTATGATCTCCTTTGCACCCTTCACTTCCATAATTACTTTTCTAATTATGAAAAGAATGTATTCTTCTTCTTATAAAACCACAATGACATGTATCAAGTGTAGGAAGAACAATGAAACACTGTAGAAAATGGCAGGGCCTCTAAGTCATGGCCCCAAAGGTAAGCAGTTTCAATACAACTCAGGCTGGAAAGGTAGCTCAGTGGTAGAGTGCTTGCCTTGCATGCATGAGGCCCTGGGTTCGATTCCTCAGCACCACATAAGCAGAAAAAGCCGGAAGTGGCACTGTGGCTCAAGTGGTAGAGCACTAGCCTTGAGCTGAAGAGCTGAGGAACAGCTCCTAGGCCCAGAATTCAGGCCTCACGACCGACCAAAAAAAAAAAAAAACCATAAAATAAAATAAAAAAATACTACTTCTCTTTCATGGCCTGTCAGTCAGTACCTGTTTCTTTACCCTGCTTAAACCAACCTTACCTTGAACTTCTATCAAAAAATCCTCTCACTTTCAAAACTTAAAGGCAATGTCCCTGAGCTCTTCAGCTCAAGGCTACGGCTCTACCACTTGAGCCAAAGTGCCTCTTCCAGCCTTTTCTGTTTATGTGGTGCTGAAGAATCGAACTCAGGGCCTCATGCATGCAAGGCAAGCACTCTACCGCTGAGCAACCTTCCCAGCCCCAAAACTTGAAGACTTTATGGTGGTACTGGGGTTTGAACTCAGGGGCTTGCTGCTTGCTAGGCTAGTAGTCTACCATGTAAGCCACACCTTAGGCCTGCTTTGTGGAGTCTAGCAAACTTTTCTGTCACAGCTGGCCTAATACAATACCTTAATCCTCCAGATTTCAATCTCTTGAATAGCTAGTAGGTTTAAAGGTATGAACCACCAATACCCAGCTTAAAATCAAAGACATTTTAAATTGATATTACAGGTATCTGGTTCAATATTCAAAAAGTTTAAGAATATATAATGAGTGGCTGGGAAATTGGCTTAGTGGTAGAGTGCCTGCCTCACATGCATGAGGCCTTGGGCTCCATTCCTCAGCACCACCTAAGCAGAAAAAAGCTGGACTGTGGCTCAAGTGGTAGGGCGCTAGCCTTGAACTGAAGAGCTGAGGGACAACACCCAGGCCCAGAGTTCAGCCCCCACAACTGACAAAAAAATAAAAAAAGAAAGAAAGAAAGAAAGAAAGAAAGAAAGAAAGAAAAGGAGTCTTAGCCGGGCGCTGGTGGCTCACGCCTTAATCCTAGCTACTCAGGAAGCTGAGATCTGAGGATCACGGTTCAAAGCCAGCCTGGGCAGGAGAGACCATGAGACTCTCATCTCCAATAAACCACCAGAAAACCGGAAGTGGCACTGTAGCTCAAGTGGTAGAGCGTTCGCCTTGCGCTGAAGAGCTGAGGGACAGTGCCCAGGCCTAGAGTTCAAGCCCCACGACCGACCAAAAAAAAAAAAAAAAAAGAAAGAAAAGGAGTCTTAGCCAGGTGCCAGTGGCTCATACCTGCAATCCTAGATACTCAGAAGGCTGAGATCTGAAGATCATGGTTCAAAGTCAGCCCAGGAAGGAAAGTCTGTGAGTCTCCAATCAACTACTCAAAAAAGCCAGAAGTGGTACTGTGGCTCAAGTGGTAGAGTGCTATCCTGGAGCACAGAGAGTCTCAAGGACAGAGTCTAGGCCCTGAGATCAAGCCCCAGGACTGGCAAAAAAAAAAAAAAGTAGTCTTATCTTGGCAGCCAATTATCCTCCCCAACAAATATTACAAGTTTTATGTTTCTCTTCAGTGGTAAACATTTGCCAAACACATAGACACAGACCTTGTGCAAGTATGTGTGTATATATGCTTATAATGTGTATATATAAACCCATAGGTTGGATATTTTTTAGCCCAAACTTAAATTGCTGTGTACATTGTCTTATACAAGTTATACAACACTATCATGGAGAATGTCAAGAACTCTACCAGGTTTGTTATGAAAAATAGTAAGATTATACCCTCATTTTTGAAAAAACAAAACCAAACCAAACAAAAAAAAAAAACTCTCCTAGCTAAGTTTTCTAACTTTCATATTTTTCATTAGGTATGCTTATCTAAAACTATAGCTTTTAACCAGCATCTGTAAACCCAGGCCCCAGTGCTGATTTTACATCCAGTTTCCCCACTGCCTGTTAAGACATCCCTGGCTTGACTTTTATAAAGAATTCAGCAGGCACAAAGAAATTTACTCTTCTGACACCAGTTCTAACTCCTCATCAGCTCTCTTTCACTTTTCATGGGTACTCCATAATCACTTTAATACATCCCATGCCCTTGCTTCTGGAAGCCTTAAGTGGACAGTTCCTCAATGCTTCTGAAACCTGTTGCTTCAGATCTAAGTTCAGTGTGAGAGGTCAGTCAAGACAGCCACGGCTTCTCCAGACAATTCCCACCTGGCTTCAATGGCCCAGGCACAACACCATGCCTCCCCCTCCACAGGAGGCTCTTTCAGTTCCAAACTGATACTGTTCCCCTGTCCAAACATTATAAGGACTATTGCCTTAGACAGAATAAAATCCAAACACCTTAAATCAGCATTTTGGGCCTCCCTCCAAAGTAGCACTTGCCTTTTTTTTTTTCTTTTTTTGCCAGTCCTAGAGCTTGAACTCAGGGCCTGGGCACTGCCCCTGAGCTTCTTTTTCTCAAGGCTAGCACTCTATCACTTGAGCCGCAGTGCCACTTCTGGCACTTATGTGCTACTGAGGAATCGAACCTAGGCTCCATACATGCTAGGCAAGCACTCTACCACTAAGCTACATTCCCAGCTTTGTTCTATATTTTAACCATACTCATGTATTATTTTCTCAAAAACCCTGAGCTTTTCTGTACAAGACTAACACTCTACTACTTGAGCCACAGCTCCATTTTTGATGGTTAGGTACAGATAAGAGTCTCAGACTTTCCTGCCTGGGTTGACTATGAACTGTTAATCCTCAGTTCTTAGCCTCCTGAGTAGCTAGGATTATAGGTGTAAGCCACTGGCACCTAGATTCCATTTTTCCTGCACACCACTCTTGCCATTTCTTAAACAAACCAAAACTATTTCTCCTTGCTTCCATGTTACACTTACCCACTTGTTTCTGTGGTTGACGTGGGCACCATTGGATGCCAGGAAAAGAGCTGCCGCCTCATTTCCTGCCCCAGCTGCCCGCTGTAGTAAACAGTTTCCTACAAGAAAACAGCCATATTCATTCTGCTGTTTGCACAGAAATAAAGTCAAGTTGCACAGTGCATAACACACTACCCTTTTCCACCATGGGCACTGTCCGTATGGACATACTGGTAACATTCACCAGCAGTAACTGTTCTTAATCGCGGTGCTATGACTGTTTGAGTGATCCTTTGTGTAGGGGCCTGTTCCATATAATATACAATGTTTAACAATATCCCTGGCTTCTACCCACTAGATGCCAGTAAAACACCTCAACTTCTGGAATAATGTGGGTACACAATAAAGATGACCCTGGCTAACAGCCACTGGACTACATTGCATGACTAAGCTGTGCCTGAAAACGCCCCTTAAATATTTCAGTTTCATTCCTAGGTCACATCTATGTTTGTTCTTGATTTAGAAATATTTTGCCAGCACTGTCACCTTTTTCTAGATAAAAATCTTAGAAAACGGTGCAGGGGGGGGGAAGGGGGTGGGGGGGAGGGGGGAAGGAGAA
>NW_012267235.1:15598757-15604653 GCF_000151885.1 Dipodomys ordii | reverse complement strand
GGGGGAGGGGGGAAGGAGAAAGATTGGGATGGGGGGGAGGGGGGAGGCTGGGAAGGGATGGGAAGGGTAAACAAAGGAGGAGGATGCAATGCTTGGTAAGAAATGTATGCATTATCCTGCCCATGCAATTGTAACCCCTCTGTACAGTATGTTCACAAATAAAATAAAATTAAATTAAAAAAAAAATAAAATAAAATAAAATTAGGACCTAAAAAAAATCTTAGAAAAAAAATCGTTATTTTCTTTCAAATACTTTTAACCCTAGAACAGTTTCTTGATCTTTAAAAATCCTGTTCCAGACCAGGCATAGTTGTTTAATTCTTCCTACTCAGGAGGCAAATATCTGAGGACCAAGATTCAAGGCCAGCCCAGACAAAATTTTAGTGTGACACTGTATCTACCAACAAACAAAGGGTTGGGTATATGCCTACAATCTCAGCTATGCAGAAGGCATAGGTAGACAAATCACAGTCTGAGGCTGGCTCCAGGCAAAAATGTGATACCCTATCTAAGAAATACCTAAAAAAAAAAAAAAAAGTGCTAGAGATATGGTCAAGTAGTATAGTACTTGCCTGGCCAAGTACAAGGAGCTGAGTTCAAAACTTAGTATGACCAAAAAATATTGTGCATGTATGTATATATAGGGCTTCAACTCAGGGTATCACACAGGCATCACACTCTTGATTAGCTTTTCCACTCATGTCTGGCTCTCTACCATTTGAGCTTCTAGACTTTTGCTGGTTGAGATAAGAATCTCTCAGGTATGTCTACTAGGGCTGGCTTCAACCTCTGATCCTCAGATCTCAGCCTCTTGAATAGACAGGATTACTGGTGTGAGCCAACATCCCTGCTTTTATTTGACCTTTGTTTTTTTGTATTTTGTTTTCCTTTTTTGTGCTACTCAAACTTAGAGCCTCACATGTGTTAAATGAGTGCTCTACCATAGAAGTACAGCTCCTGTCCTTTGACTTTTATTTAAAATTAGTTATAATGTTAACAAGGGGGCTTTTGTGAGTGACTGAGGGCAATTCTCTTTATTAGTGGCTCCTAACTATACTTTCACACAACAGTACTCAATACTGACATATATGGAATCCCTCTCCATTAAATATCTATCCCCTTGTTTTATTGAGGCAAATCAATGAAATATACTGAAACAGGGCTTCTCTAAGTGTGGTATGGATTGTTGGGAGATCCAGAGTCTCTGAGGGGTTCCATGAGGTCAGAACCACTTTCATACCTCCGCTACCTGGGATGGCATTTATACTTCTGGCACAATCAGCTTCAACTGGAGTGCCACATCATCAAAGTGTGAAAGGAGATGAAGTAATAACAAAGGGCCAGTTTCACTTAAAATGGTCCTTGAGAAATCAGAAGGAAATTACTAATTTTATGAAATTTCCACATTGAGTACCTGTGTGAAAAACTGACACAACAAGTGTGCATAAAGGTCCTCTTGCCACACAGCAAAGGACAGTGATATCTGAAGGAAGAGCACGCCTGGCTGTGAAGGCAAGCTTTTCTCAAGAAGCAGCTTTTTCTCTCAAAGAATGTCTAATGAGTATACTACTGTTACTCAAATACAAGTAATAGGTAAAAGTTTTCTTGCAAAGGAAGAAAGGGAGGCTGTCTCTTTAAGGCAACAACTAACAGAAACAATTGTACCCAACAATTAAATCTAAGGTTTTAAGCAAAAGTCAAACTTTTGGAAAATTTTTCTCTGCAACTTAAATTTGATGATTTTATTTTCTTGACACTGAAAGACTTCTGATTATATCACTGCTAAGATTAATAAACCAACTCTAAGACATATGAACATCTGGAAGATGTGTATAACTCAAGGAACCAACATTTTCCAAATTACTTAAGGCATGATGTTATAAAAACGTGCACAAAGAAAAAAATCCATTCAGTTCACAAACAGGCTGTGAATTATAATATATAAAAGATGTAGGGGCTGGGGAATGTGGCTCAGTGGTACTGTGCTTGCCTAGCATGCATAAAGCCCTGGGTTTGATTCCCCAGTACCACATAAACAGAAAAAGCTGGAAGTGGTGCTGTGGCTCAAGTGATAGAGTGTTAGCCTTGGGCAAAAGAAGCTCAGGGACAGTGTACAGGCCCTGAGTTCAAACCGCTAGACTGGCAAAAATAAAAATAAAAAAAATAAAGATATATTCCTTGGGGCTGGGAATATAACTTTGTAGTAGAGTGCTTGCCTCGCATGTGTGAAACCCTGGGTTCGATTCCTTTGTACCACATACAGAAAAGGCCAGAAGTGGCACCATAGTTTAAGTGGTAAAACACTAGCCTGGAGCAAAAGAAGCTCAGGGACAGCACCCAGGCCCTGAGTTCAAGCCCTAGGACTGGCAAAAAAAAAAAAAAAAGAAAGAAAAAATCCCCTTCCTACAGTTGCATGAGTATGTATTTCCACATATAATTTAGCCCAAAGAATCTATCTTAAATTTTGTTTGGAAAGTTATTTTTATGAAGGGTGACACTGTATTGTACTTATGTTGAATTGAAGCCCTTTGTACAACTACTTAAAGATAATGAGTTATTTTTACAGTGAATATGTATATTTCCACATAATGGTTTATTAGAAGTAACCAATATTTCTCTTTTTAAATCCTCAGTTTTGAGCAGGTACTGGTGGTTCATGCCTATAATCCTAGCTACTCAGGAGGCTGAGATCTGAGGATTGAGGTTCAAAGACAGCCTACGCAGGAAAAGTCCACGAGACTCTTAACTCCAATTACCCACCGGTAACTGGAAGTGCAGCTGTTGCTCAAAGTATAGAACACAAGCCTTGAGCAAAGTTCAGGGACAGTGTACAGGCCCTACGTTCAAGCCCCATGACTAGAGAAAAAAATCCGTTTAATATTGAACTATTGTCCATATTGAAGGTAAAACTCACTAAACCAAAATTTTTGAGATATAGTTCTTCATGACTAACTCCAGCACTCAGGAGTCTGAGGCAGGAGGATCCAAGTTTGAGGACATAAGGAGACTCTATTTAAAACCAACAAACAAAAGAGCCACTGGGTAATAAAAGGAGTTATGAGTCTAAAAGTTGAAGAATCACTGCACTAAATAAACAGAAAAGATTCAGCTTAAAAGATTTAACTTGGCTGAGAATGTGGTTTAGTGGTAGAGTGCTTGCCTTGCATGCATAAAGCCCCGGGTTTGGCTCCCCATTACCACATAAGCAGAAAAGCCAGAAATGGTGCTATGGCTCAAATGATAGAGTGATAGCAAAAGACACTCAGCCTGGGCCCTGAGTTCAAGCCCCACAATTGTCCAAAAAAAAAAAAAAATAACTTGATGTCTGGCTATATTGTTCATACATAGAATTTAAAATTTTTTGCAACTTAGACTCTTATAGTATTTAAAATTAGGTACACTGTCAAGTACTGGTGGCTCATGCCTATAATCCTAGTTACTCAGGAGGCTAAAATCTGAGGACTAAGATTCTAAGCCAGCCTGAGCAGGAAAGTCCCTGAGACTCTTAACTTCAAAGACACCAAAAAGCCAAAAGCAGAGGTATAACTCAAGTGATAGAATGCCAGCTTTGAGCACAAAAGCTCAGTGACAGCACCCAGACTCTGAGTTCAAGCCCCTGGACTGGCATACAACACAAAAAGAATTGGAAAAATTTGCCAGGCGCTGGTGGCTCATGCCTGTAATCCCAGCTACTCAGGAGGCTGAGATCTGAGCCTCATGGTTCAAAGCCAGTCCGGGCAGGAAAGTTCATGAGACACTTATCTCCAATGAACCACCAAAAAACCAGAGGTGGTGCTGTGGCTCAAGCGGTAGAGCATTGGCCTTGAGCTGAAGAGCTGAGGGACAGTGCCCAGGCCCAGAGTTCAAGCCCCATGACAAAAAAAAGGAAAAACTTGGAAAAAATTATATTAAGTGAAGTAAGCCAGGCCCAAAGAAACATAGGTCCCATGGTTTCCCTTATTTGCAATATCTAGTATATGTATGAGTCAAGCGGAAAAGGTCAGATAATGTGATGTCAGGAAAATGAACCCTTAGATATGTATTTTAATGTTTTTTCTTTCATGCATGTGTTTCTAACGCATTTATAAGATTATCTCTTCGTTGCTTTGTATGTCCCTCCCCCACAGTATAACCCCTGCTTTCACTATATTTGATGTCAGTATAACTTGTGGAGGAGAGGGGGAAAAAACAGTTGTTTTAGGATACAGGTGGACCTGTCCAAAACGAGCTTTACAACGTCGGTCGGGGGGGGGGGAAGGGGGGGAAGGAGAGGGGTTGGGATTGGGGGGAGGGGGGAGGCTGGCAAGGGATGTGAAGGGTAAACCAAAGGAGGAGGCTGCAATGCTTGGTAAGAAATGTACGCATTATCCTGCCCATGTAATTGTAACCTCTCTGTACAGTATGTTCACAAACAAAATAAAATTAAATTAAAAAAAAAGAATCGGAACAAATTAATTCTAACAGTAAGTCATTTGGTTTCTATTTTTGCTGATACTATTTACACTCCAGGTGTAGGAGCACATGCTATGATCCCAACACTAAGGAGGCTGAGGCAGAAGGATTGTGTGTTTGGGGCCAGTCTTAAACTATACAACGAGCTCCTATCTCGAAACCCCTCCCTAAAACAACCTGCTACTAAAAACCAGAAAAGAGAAAATGCTCATTTCCAGGACATTCCCATCATCTGTGCTTCAGCACGATCTCTCAGGATCCTACTGCACTTCACCTGTCATTGCATCAGGCGCATCTGTGTTGCTGCCACGCTGAATGAGTCTGGCTGCAAAGCTGTTTTCATCAAATGAAGTCCCATTAACCACGGGGACATCTTCAAAAGGATTTACGGACTGGTCTGAAGACACAGTGATGTACTGCACTGCAAGCCACAGAGCTGTGCTGCCCTCATGGTCTTTTAGGTCTAAATCTAGCCTGAAATGAGAAAGCAATGTAAACCACAAATAGAATCTTCAGACACTGTCCTGCTAATAGCCTCATACACTCTCTACTTTGTGAATAACACATTTTTATTCCATTTTTACTTATTAAGATTTGTAACACTAGAAGACACTTTAAAATAATTTTTCACTCACAATCCCACCCTCACAACGGCTTTTCCATTACTCCATGTCGCCCTACGTACTGTTTACACTGCAGCAGCTGATTGAACACGTATTCATTCCTGGCCAAAATGGATAAGTGCAATGGAGTCCTGCAGAGCAAAAAGAAGAGGTGTCAATTCAGGACAGACCAGTTCAGAGCTGGGATGATTAGAATCTTAGGCAGCATCGCCAACAACTGCAAAATCTCTACATTTCAGGAACAGTTTTCCAAAACCATGTCCAAGAATCAAAATATATTGCCTAATATGGTCATATTACTGTTTCAATTAAGGGCAAGAATCAAGTTTTTAAGAAGATATAAAATGTTCTGCAAGCAAAGTGCCAGAAGCTCATTCCTGTAACCCGGGCTAGACAGGAGGCTGAGATGTGCCATGCCTGGAAGAAAAGCCCGAGACTAATCTCTCTAATTAACTAGTAAAAAGCCAGGCTGGAGATGTGGCTCAAGTGGTAGAATGTCAGTCATAAGTAAGCAAGCTGAGAAAGTGCAAAGCCCTTAAGGTCAAGCCTTAGAACCGGCAATAACAACAACAGCAACAACATCAATAATAATAATGCTTTGTGATACAACACTGTATATTTGCTACTTTAAAACTATTTATTATAGCCGGGTGCCGGTAGCTCATGCCTGTAATCCTAGCTACTCAGAAGGCTGAGATCTGAGGATTGAGGTTCAAGCCGGCCTGGGCAAGAAAGTCCGTGAGACTCTTTTTTTTTTTTTTTGGGTCCGGTCGTGGGGCCTGAACTCTGGGCCTGGGCGCTGTCCCTCAGCTCTTCAGCTC
>NW_012267235.1:15592486-15598122 GCF_000151885.1 Dipodomys ordii | reverse complement strand
CAGGCCCAGAGTTCAGGCCCCACGACCGGACCCCCCAAAAAAAAAAAGACCAGCTGCATAAATACATTTTTTTCTTTTTAATATCTCACGCTAATTCTGCAAATAAACTTTTTCTTCCTTTCTCATAATTTTCTGTTTTTCCAGGGAGACACACAGAGAAACAACAGGTAAGAACTGATGAAAGTAGCATTTAACCCTTTTCATTACGTTTACTTGCCACTCAAGAGCCTTGAAGGAGACTGCTACTGCAGAGAAACCACTGCAGAGACAGCCCCCAACCTAACACCTAGCTCAAAGAACAGACTGACAGAGCTTAGTAAGGTTGAAGGAAATAATTAAAAGCAACAGAGAAAATAAAGGGTGCAATTACTTGGGAGGAATAATGTTATTTGCCATGTTATAAAGCATTCATGCAGATCCATTTTACTTTATCCATCATACAAAATCACTGAAATTATTTTGTTCCATTTTTTTTTGGAGAGGAGTGAGGGTCTGGCATGGGGCTTGAATTGAGGGCCCTAGGCATTATCGCTGAGCTCTTTTGCCAAAGCTAGCATTCTACACTTTGAGCAACAACTCCAGTTCCAGTTGTTTGAGTGGTTAATTGGAGGTAAATGTCAGGAGGATTTTTCTGCTACAGCTGGCTTCGAATCATGATCCTCAGATCTCAGCCTCCTGAGTAGCTAGTATTACATGTATAAGCCACCAGGACAGCTTGAATTTTTTTTTAATTTTTGAGATTTTCACAGGTGTAAAGATTACAAGTTGGTCCTGTGGGTGGTGATAATTCAGGGAATTTAACTGCCCTTCAGTGTCTTCTACGCTACTGCCCCAAAGACAGGTGGTCCTCCTATAGAGTCTGAATCACAGGAAATTCTCAACTACACTCTTTGGGAAAGGGGCAAATATATGAAGGGTGGGCTGTGGAAGTAAGTACCAAGATAGACAATGAGTTGTCTCAGGTGGGAGAATTTATAGGGCAAAACTGAATGTAAAAATAGAGAATTTTCAGCAGGACACCCATAGCTTATGCCTGTAATCCTATCCACTCCAGAGGCTGTGATCTGAGGATCTTGGTTTAAAGCCAAGCTGACCAGGAAAGTAGTGAGATTCTTATTAACCAGCAAAAAGCTAGAAGTGGATCATTTAGCTCAAGTGATAGAGTGCTAACCTTGAGCAAAATACTCATGAATAGCATTGAGGTCCTGAGTTCAAACTCCATGACCATCAGCAACACTCTCCCTCCTGCCCCCCCCAAAAAAAAGAAACCAGAGAGTGCAAGAAAGAGAATTTTCTAACTAGACTTCACAGATGCAAAACAATTGTCTTAGTGTGCCCTCTTTGTTTCCAAACTATCCAAGTAACTCTAAGAAATAGCAAATAAGGAGAAAAAAAAAAAAAGAAATGGTAAATAAGGTCCCCTTGGAATAGTCAACTAAGTAATTCGTCTGGTTCCTTTTAACTGGCAGGTGATAGAAATTGTTTAGATATCCAAAGAGTTCAGATTTCAAAGATAGAAATTTTTCCCCCAAATACCTCTAGTTTTAGTCATGACACTCATTTACATGACTAACAAATATTTGTAGCTTCAATGAATATCCAGTTTATAACAAGAAATTCCCTGCATGACAATTAGTTACCACTGTAAAGTACCCTTCTGGGATTAGTACTAAGGGATTAGTACTCTGCTCCACAACTCACCTGCCTTTGCTATCCTGCATGTTGGGGTTGGCACCAGCCTGCAAGAGGGCCTCTGCAATCTGAGCCATCTCAGACATCACACCTGCTGAGTGTTTTTTTGGACTGTACAATGCCACAAGGTGCAATGGTGTCTCTTGGGCACCCAACGTAGCAGCATTGACAAGGGCCCCGTTCTTAATGAGGAACGTGGAAGCAAAGAGATCTCCTTGAAAGGAAACAAAAAAACACACACACAATAAATAATTCAATACTCAGGGCAAACTCTTCTGGCCAACACTTCTTCAAAAGGCAATAGCTAATGAATACAGACAAAAAGGGACAACTGGATGCAAATAAAAGAATCTTTTACAATAACTGCAAGTAGAAACTTGTGATATAGACCATGGAATTAATACTCTAGTTTAAAAGGCTTCCTTATTCAATTTTTGATCACCTGTAATCATCTATATAGCTTCAAACCTTCAATACTCCTTTACTATTTAAGAATACCAGGCTTAGAGTCATAGCTCAAATGGCAAAGAGCTTGCTCTAAGTATAAGCCACAGTACCATAAAAAAAAAGAAAAGAGAAGAAAAGAGGAGTTGGGAATGTGGCTTAGAGGTAGAGTGCTTGTCTAGCATGCATGAAGCCCTAGGTTCGAATCCTCAGTACCACATAAACAGAAAAAGCCCGAAGTGGCACTGTGGCTCAAGTGGTAGAGTGCTAGCTTTGAGCAGAGAGAGACTCAGGGACAGTACCAAGGCTCTGAGTTCAAGCCCCAGGACTGACGAATAAATAAATAAATATATGTTTGTATTATGATTAAAGATCCATTTATAACTTAAGAAATAAAAATACTAGTTACATATAAAAATCTTACTTAAGGGCTGGGAAGGTAGCTCAGCGGTAGAGTGCTTGCCTTGCATACATGAGGCCCTGGGTTCCATTCCTCAGCACCACATAAGCAGAAAAAACCGGCAGTGACCCTGTGGCTCAAGTAGTAGAGTGCTACCCTTGAGCTGAAGAGCTGAGGGACAGCGCCCAGACCAGAGTTCAGGCCCCATGACCGGCCAAAAAAAAAAAAAAAAAACCTTACTTAAAAAGAAGTCAAAGAATAACAAAGGAGCCAAAATAATGAAGAGGCTCGGCACAATAGCTCACACTTGTAATCCAAGCTACTCAAAAGATGAAAATCAGGAGGATCATGGTTTGAGAAAAGCTCCATGCAAAAAAAGTTAGCAGGACCTATGTTAACAAATGTTAGTCAGATGTGTTGTTCACCATGTGGTACTAGCTGTACAGGAGGCCGAGTTTAAGAGGATCATAGTACAGGCTGGCATAGGCAGAAAACACAAGAGCTACCTGAAAAATAACTAAAGGAAAAAGGACTAGAAAGTAGCTTAAAGTGATAGAGTACCTGCCAAGCAAACACAAAGCCCTGAGTTCAAACAAATAAAAAAAAAAGTTAAAAAAAATAAGAAAATAAATGAAACACAAAAGAAGAGAGAAACTTTTCCATTACAAATGTGTTAAAACATTCCACTTAGCTGGGTGGAAACAACTGTTTGTCTCATGGGTGGAAACAACTGATGCCTCCAGTTGGCATCATCTAGTGCTTGTACAGAAAGTTTATCACGGTTTCAACTAAATAGCTTCCAAATTAAATTCACCCTCAACTTGAGATTTATCTGGATAACTCTGATGGAGAAACATATCTAAGTTATCTTGAGAGCTTGTTTGGAGCTCAGAGGTACTTTCTGCAGACTGGTACTCATGTGCCAAGGTCTATAGGATGAATTGCAAATGACCTCTTTTTCTTTTTTTTTTAAGGTTATATTTATATTTCCTTTAAGTATTTGTGCAAAGAAGGTGTTATTCAAATCAGTTTATAAGTTCAATGCATCTTAATCAATGTCACCCCTTTCAACATCCTCCTCTATCCTTCTCAACTGACCCCTCATGACGACATATACATATCAGTGAGATAAACTTTGCCTATAACCCTATGATTTTAGGCAACAGCCCTAAGTTTATTTATGGCTCAGAGTTTAATAATAGTTGAGATGTGCAGGAAGGTACTGGAAAGGCAGTTATGTTTTTTGTTTTTTAAAATTTTATTGTAAAGGAGATGTACACAGGGGTTACAGTTACATAAGTCACATAGTGAGTACCGTTTTGAACAGTTTTACTCCTTCCTCATTTTCTTCCAGTTTTTACCCTCCTGAAATCCCAGTCTACTAAGTTGTATAGTTCATTTCCAACACAAACTTTTGAGAAAACCTATTCATAGAAAAGGCCTTTAAGTCTGACCTGAAATTAGTTCTGACCCTTGACTGAAGGTTGGGTTGGCCTTGTAAGTTCTCACATCCCCAGTCTGCCCTGCCTGGGCCCCACTGGTCCCTTGGCCCATGCTGGAGGTACCATACTGTGCTGATGGCAGACAGATGCACATCAGAGGACTTTCATGAACTATTTCCTTCTGTACAAGGGTGCCTTCGGGCCTGGCTCCACACTGGGCTTTTCCTTCCAGCAACCCAAGTAACTTACGCCAGTCCAGATAGATCTTGATGACAAACTTTTGACAAGAAATGTTTAATTTATACTGAGCACTATAAAGGAATTGCTTGGTTTGGCTCAGAGCTCATGTAAAAGTCAGCCAAAAGAAAGTTGGCTGTGGATGCCCAAGATAGTGATCTTGGCAAAAATGCTGAGATATCTGCAATATAGACTTTATACAAGGATGTCTGAAATCCAGAAACCATCCTGCTCTCTAGGACTTTTGTCCATTACAATGTGTTCAAGATTGGCAGGAAACTGGAGCTTCTTGGTTGAATGCTTAGATCTCTGGAGAGCAAAAACTTCTGAGTCGGGATGTCAGTATCAGCATCCTCTGAATCACCAGCTTCATTTCTCAACTTCTTGTTTTAAGGTAAGAGAATATGGTTCCATGAATCCTGACCATGGGCCTGGCATGATCCACTGTATTCCATGCATTGGGTGCTCTGACACCTTCTCTCTGGTATGCACATGTCCTGTTCTTGGCTCCTGCACCTGGGAAAGGAAGGTCCCCATGCATCCACACACTTCTGGGACCTCTGTTTTTTGTTTGTTTGTTTTTTGTTTTTGTTTTTTAATGGAGAAAGCCAGGCACTGGTGGCTCATACCTGTAATCCTAGCTACTCAGCAGGCTGAGATCTGAGGATCACAGTTCAAAGCCAGCCCTGACAGAAAAGTCCATGAGACTCTTATCTCCAACAAACTACTCAAAAAAGCCAGAAGTGGCACTGTAGCTCAAGTGGTAGAGCGCTCACCCTGAGTAAAAGCAGCTCAGGGACAGTGCCCAGGCCCAGAGTTCAAGTCCCAGGACTGGAAAAAAATAATAAGATGAAGGATACCAAAAAAATACTGAGTAACTTCCCAGAGTATGACCTGCTGGTCCCATGATGGTCTACTGTGTTTCTTAAATTTGCTGACCAATTGCTGATGGATGTCACGTTGTTGAACTTGCTACTTCTTTAATTGCTTGCTAATGGATGCTGTGGTGTTCAACGTGGAACTTCTTTTTTGGTTTTTTTTTTTTTTTTGGTTTTTGTTTTTGTCAGTCATAAGCCTTGTACTCTGGGCTTGGGCGCTGTCCCTCAGCATTTCAGCTTAAGATGAGTGCTCTACCACTTGAGCCACAGTGCCACTTCTGGCTTCTTTGGTAATTTATTGGAGACAAGAGTCTTACAGACTTTTCAGCTCCGGCTGGCTTTGAACTGTGATCCCCAGACCTCAACCTCTAAAGCATCTAGATTACAGACATGACCCATTAGCGCCCAGCACTTTCATCTCTTATTAAGCCTATTAGCACTGGAAATGATTTTTTGTTTTTCTGAGACATGGTCCTGAACTCTGGTGCCTCCAAGAGGCTCAAGGTTAAAACATCTTCCTAAGCCAGGGCACCGGTGGCTCAC
>NW_012267235.1:15588805-15591766 GCF_000151885.1 Dipodomys ordii | reverse complement strand
GCTTTTTTCTTTTTGCTTATATGGTGCTGAGGAATCGAACCCAGGGCCTCAGGCATGCAAGGCAAGCGCTCTACCACTGAGCCACCTTCCCAGCCCTTCCACACATTTTTTGTGTGTGCCAGTCCTGAGGCTTGTACTCAGGGCCTGGGTGCTGTCGCTGAGCTTTTGTGCTCAAGGCTAGTGCTCTACTACTTTGAGCCACAACACCATTTCCAGCTTTTTGGTAGTTAATCGGTGATATGAGTCTCACAGATTTTCCTGCCTGGGCTTTCTTTGTACCTAACATTCCATATCATTTTTTTTTTTTTTTTTTTGGTGGGTCGTGGGGCCTGAACTCTGGGCCTGAGCACTGTCCCTCAGCTCTTCAGCTCAAGGCTAGCACTCTACCACTTGAGCCATAGCACCATTTCTGGCTTTTTCTGCCAGGAACTGCACCTGCGGGTCACAGCAGCCAGCAGAGGAAGAAGTCCTACCTGTGTGTCCCAGCTAGGAGACCCAGCAGCCCAGGTCCCACCAGAGCCCAACCTGTGTGTTCCGGGCTGCCAACACCTGGCTAAAGTCAGTAACTGCAAGTGGGCTCCAGCAACTGGTGAAATACATCCAGCCCATCTGGTTTTGCCAAGCGTGCCCCTGGGAGGGAGCACGAACAGTCCAGGCTGCCAATTTTTGGCTAAAGTCAGGGACTGCCTGTGAACTCCAGCAGGCGGCTCAGCGAGCCTCACCTGTGTCCCAGATGGGAGCCCAAGCTGCACTTGTCCTGACTGAAGGATAAGAGTGGAGGGTGGAGTGTGTTTGCCCAACAGAATCTAACAAGAGTGAGCCCCACGTGGATTAGACTAGCAATTGAAGGTCAGCCCCTCCACACCAGTCCCTGGCTGAAGTAGAGAACCATACCCACCAGGAACCATGCCGACGGTGGAAGTAATCCAACCTGTGTGTTCTGGGCAGGAGACTCAGAAGCCCAAGTCCCACCAGAGCCAAACCTGTGTGTCCAAAGCTGGGGATCAGATAGCTCGAACTTCTTTTTTTTGGGGAGGGGGGTCCAGTCGTGGGGCCTGAACTCTGGGCCTGGGCACTGTCCCTTAGCTCTTCAGCTCAAGGCTAGTGCTCTACCACTTGAGCCACAGCGCCACTTCTGGCTTTTTTCTTTTTGCTTATGTGGTGCTGAGGAATCGAACCCAGGGCCTCATGCATGCAAGGCAAGCGCTCTACTACTGAGCCACCTTCCCAGCCCCCAGCTCGGGCTTCTAATACCTGGCTAACCTTGGGAACTGAGAGTGGGGTCCAGCAACTGGTGGAATACATCCGGCCCACCTGGTTTTGCCAAGAGCACCCCTGGAAGGGAGTGAGAACAGTCTTGGCTGCTGGTCCTTGGCTGAAGGCAGAAACCGCCTGTAGTCTCTAGCAGACAGAAGAATAAGCTCCACTTGTATCCCAGGTGGGAGCCTGAGCTGTCTAAACCACTTGCCCCTGACTGAAGTCTGGAACTGAACACACACCTCAGCAGAGGGTGGAGTGTGTCTGCCCACCAGAATCTAACAAGAGTGAGCCCTACGTGGGTCAGACTAGCAGCTGAAGGTCAACCTCTCCCCCAACAGAACTGAGACTGGGTAAAGTCTCTCTCAACCAGACAAGCACTGAGAGCAAGCTTCATCAACTGACCCAGGAACCAACCCAGAACCAAGCAAAGGTAGCCACCTATTGGCCAAAATAATCAGAGTTTGGGATTGGTCTCCAATAATCCCTGAATTCCATGCAAAAATCACAGCAAAAAATTACAGAATTCATCAACAGCCAAGACAGCAAACCACTTCCAAAGGCCAGCATCCACCCAGGAAAGAACTCCAGTGAAAGAGAAAAAGAAATGGAAGACAAACGCTATATCCAAAAGACAACAGAGGCAACGACTCAAGAATTAAAGCAAGAAATGGATCAGAAATATTAAAAACAAAGAAATAAATTATCCAAAGAGATTCAGGATTTCAAACAAGAGTTGCATTCAAAAATAGATGCAGAGCTGGATGCTGATGGCTCACACCTGTAATCCTAGCTATTCAGGAGGCTGAGATCTGAGGATCATGGTCCAAAGCCAGGTCGGGCAGGAAAGTCAATGAGACTATCTCCAACAAACCATCAGAAAACCAGAAGTGGCACTGTGGCTCAAGTGGTGGAGTGCTAGCCTTGAGCTGAAGAGCTGAGGGACAGTGCCCAGGCCCAGCCTTCAAGACCCACGACAGACCAAAAAAAAAAAAAAAAAATTTCCCCAATCTTAAAAGAAAAAAATCTTACCTGCATACAGAACACCTAACAAGCAGGTACCCAGAAGGAACACTTCTACGCACATTATAGTAAAAGCACTAGATCTGAACAACAAAGAAACAATCTTTTTGTGTGTGTGTCAGTTGTGGGGTGCCTGAACTCTGGGCCTAGGTGTTGTCCCTCAGTCCTTCAGCTCAAGGCTAGCACTCTAAAACTTGAGCCGCAAGGTCATTGCCGGCTTTTTCTGCTTATGTGGTGCAGAGGAATCGAACCCAGGGCCTCATGGATGCAAGGCAAGCACCATACCACTGAGCCACCTTCCCAACCCAAGAAACAATATTGCATGTAAAAAAAGCAAAGAAGGAGATATACTACAATGGGAAAACAAAAACAGAATCACTGCAGATCTCTCTACAGACACTGAATTCAAGGAAAACCTGGGAAAGTACCATCCAAACCCTGAGAACCAATAATTGCCAACCCAGACTGGTATATCCAGCAGCAAAGCTACCATTCATACTTGATAGAGAAACTAAAATTTTTAATAGTAAAGAAAAACTAGGGCTGGGAAAGTGGCTCAGTAGTAGAGAGCTTGCCTTGCATGTCTGAGGCCCTGGGTTCGATTCCTCAGCACCACATAAGCAAAAAGAAAAAAGCCAGAAGTGGCGCTGTGGCTCAAGTGGTAGAGTGCTAGCCTTGAGC
>NW_012267235.1:15578337-15588745 GCF_000151885.1 Dipodomys ordii | reverse complement strand
CCCCCCCCCTAAAAAAAAAAGAAAAAAAAAGAAAAACTAAATGAATACATAAACAGTAAGCCAGCAATACAAAGAATATTAAGAGGAGGATTACAATCTGAAGAAAACAATCAAGATCAGGGATCCACATCAAAGAGATATCACTAGAAGACTAACTTAGTAAGCACAGGAGGAAAGGAAAGAAGAAAAACTTAGGAAAGCAGGAAAAGGACAGGAAACAATGCACCTCTCTATAATAACCAAAAATATTAATGGACTCAATTCACCAATCAAAAGAAAAAGAACTGTAGACTCAATCAGAAAACAAGATTCATCCATTTGTTGTCTTCAAGAGACCCACCTCACAGCCAAACATAAAAACAAACTCCAGGGATGGGAAGGTGGCTCAGTGGTAGGGCGCTTGCCTTGCATGCCTGAGGCCCTGGGTTCGATTCTCCAGCACCACATCAGCAAAAAGAAAAAAGCAGGAAGTGGCACTATGGCTCAAGTGGTAGAGCGCTAGCCTTGAGCTGAAGAGCTGAGGGCAGCGCCCAGGCCCAGAGTTCAGGCCCCACAACCGGACCCACCCCCCCAAAACAAACAAACAAACTCCAAGGGAAGGGATGGAAGAAGATATACCATGCAAATCCCAGCAAGAAGGCAGGAGTTGCCATCCTGATAACTGTCAAAATAAATTTTTCATTAAAATCAATACAAAAAGACAAAGAAGGACACTAGGTATCAATACAGGGAACAATCCAAGAAGAGGATATCACAATTATCAATTTATACTCTCTAAACATTGGTGCTCCCAAATATGTTAAGCAAATACTCTCAGACTTTCAGGAATCAAGCTAGTTCTTAATAACAAAGCATACCGTAGAAATTACTCTAATACATGGAAATTAAACAGCACACTTCTGAGCAACAACTAGGTCACAGAAGAAATTAAAATTCCTACAATTCAATGAAAATGAATATACATCACAAAGAAACCTGTGGGTCCTGGCAAAAGCAGTCCAGGGGGGCAAATTTATTGCTCTCAGTGCACACATCAAGAAAATAGAGACAGACCAAGTAAATAATCTCATGATTCAACTAAAACTGCTAGAAAAGCAAGAAAAAAATTGAACCTAAAGTTACTAGACGGAGCAAGATAACAAAAATAATAGTTGAAATTAATGAAATAGACTTAGAAAACTATAAATTAATAAAAAGCTTTTTTTGAAAAAAATCAATAAAACTGATGGACTTCTGGCAAGATTAACTAATAAAGAAGAGAGGAAACTCAAATCAATAAGATCAGGGATGCCACAGGAAAAATTACAAATACCCAAGACATCCAAACAATTATAAAGAACTATTTCCAGAATCTGTACTTAGGGGCTGGGAAGATGGCTCAATGGTAGAGCGCTTGCCTTGCATGCCTGAGGCCCTGGGTTCGATTCCTCAGCACCACATAAGCAAAAAAAAGAAAAAAAAGCCAGAAGTGGCGCTGTGGCTCAAGTGGTAGAGCACTTGCCTTGAGCTGAAGAGCTGAGGGACAGCGCCCAGGCCCAGAGTTCAGGCCCCACGACCGGACCCAAAAAAACAAAAAAAACAGAATCTGTACTCATTAAGGAAGGAAAACTTAGCAGAAATGGATGAATTTTTAGAGAAATACAAACTGCCCAAACTGAACCAAGAAAAATAAATCAATTAAATAAGCCAATATCTTACACTGAGATAGGAAGCAATCAGAAGTCTTCCAAAGGAAAAGCCCAGGACCAGATGGATTCACTATGGAATTCTTTAAGACTATTAAAGAGGAACTAATACCCTACTCCTCCAACTCTTCCAAGAAATAGAAACAGAGGGAGCAATCCAAACTCATTCTATGAAGCCAATATCACACGTATCCCCAAACCAGGCAAAGATCCAACAAAATAGGAGAACTATAGACCAATCTCTTTGATGAACACAGATGCAAAGCTCCTCAATAAAATTTTAGCCAACAGAATCCAGAAACATATCAAAAAAAATACATTACAGGGCTGGGAAGGTGGCTCAGTGGTAGAGCGCTTGCCTTGCATGCCTGAGGCCCTGGGTTCCATTCCTCAGCACCACATAAGAAAAAAGAAAAGAGCCGGAAGTGGCGCTGTGGCTCAAGTGGTAGAGCGCTACCCGTGAGCTGAAGAGCTGAGGGACAGTGCCCAGGCCCAGAGTTCAGGCCCCACGACCAGATCCAAAACAAAAAAACAAAAAAAAAAAATCATATATTATAATCAAGTAGGCTTCATCCCAGAGATGCAGGGATGATTTAATATATGTAAATCAATAAATGTAGTCCATCACATCAATGGATCCAAGGTCAAGAACCACATGATTATCTCCATTGACATGGAAAAGGCTTTTGATGAAAAACTACATTCATTCATGTTAAAAGCTCTAGAGAGCCGAGCGCTGATGGCTCACACCTGTAATCCTAGCTATTCAGGAGACTAAGATCTGAGGATTGCAGTTTACAGCCAGCCCAGGCAGGAAAGTCCATGAGACTCTTATCTCCAATAAACCACTCAGAAAACCAGAAGTAGTGCTGTGGCTCAAGTGGTAGAGAGCTAGCCTTGAGCTGAAGAGCTCAGCGACAGTGTCCAGGCCCAGAGTTCAAGCCCTATAACCAACCAAAAAAAAAAAAAATGCTCTGGAGAAAACAGGAATAGAAGGAACATTCCTTAAAACAATAAAAGCCATATACAACAGACTGATAGTCAATATTATACTTAACGCGGAAAAACTACAACCAATTCTCCTAAAAACAGGAACAAGGCAAGGATGCCCACTCTCGCCACTCCTCTTCAATATAGATCTGGAATCCTTAGCCAGAGCAATAAGGCAAGCAAAAGACATTAAAGGGATCTACATAGGAAAGGAAGAAGTTAAACTATCCCTTTTTGCAGATGACATGATATTATACCTCAATGATCCCAAAAACTCCACTCCCAAACTCTTAGAACTTATAAACCACTTTGGCAAAGTAGCAGGATACAAAATTAACCCACAAAATTCAGTTGCCTTTCTGTACACCAACAACGTACAAAAGCAGAAAGGGAAATCAAGTAAACAACTCCATTCACAACCTCAAAAAAAATATCTAGGAATTAACCTAATTAAAGATGTAAAGGAAATATTTAGTGAAAACTAGAAAAACCTAAAGAAAGAAATCATAGAGCACACCAGGAAATGGAAAGACCTTCCATGTTCTTGACTAGGCAGAATTAATATAGTGAAAATGACCAAATTCAACTCAATTCCCATTAAAACCCAACAATGTACTTTACTGAAATAGAGAAAACAATCCAAAAATTCATATGGAACAACAAAAGACCTAGAATAGCCAAAGCAATTTTAGGCAAAAAGACAACACAAGAAGGATCACAATATCAGATTTCAAGCTCTACTATAGAGAAATAATAACAGCTTGGTATTGGCACAGAAATAGAGTCAAAGACCGATGGAATAGATTAGAAGATCCAGAAATAAAACCACATACTTACAGTCAGCTGATATTTGACAAAGGAGCCAAAGACATTCAGTGGAAGACACACAGCCTCTTCAACTACTGATGCTGGGAAAACTGGGAGGACACATGAAGAAAACTAAAAGTGGACCCCAGCCTGTCACCATGTACTAATATCAACTCAAAATGGATTAAAGACCTTAATATCAAACCTGAAACTCTGAAACTACTGCAGGACCAAGTAGGAGAGACACTTGAACTTATAGGCACAGGCAGGAACTTCCTGAACAGAGTCCCAGAGTCACAACAAATTGGAGAGAGACTCAACAAATTAGACTACCTTAAATAAAAAGTTTCTGCACAACTAAAGACATAGCAACCAAACTAGAAAAACAACCAACTAACTGGGAAAAAATACTTACCAGCAATATATCAGACAAGGGCCTAATATCCATTATATACAGGAAACTCAAAAAACTAATCCCTCCCAAACCTAACAAACCAATCATTAAATGGGCAAGGGAGCTAAAGATAGATATTTTAGAAGACGAGATAAAAAATGGCAAAGGAACACATGAGGAAATGTTCATCCTCCCTAGTTGTAAAGGAAATGCAAATAAAAACAACCCTGAAATACCACCTTATCCCAGTCAGAATGGCCCACATCCTAAATTCTGCCAACAACAAATGCTAGAGGGGATGTGGAGAAAGAGGAACCCTATTGTGTTGCTGGTGGGAATGTACACTAATACAACCACTTTGGAAAGCAGTCTGGAGGTACCTCAGAAAACTAAATACAGACCTCCCCTATGGCCCAGCCATACCACTCCTAGGCATCTATCCTAACAGGAACCAGGATACAAGGACACATGCACCTCCATGTTCATTGCAGCACTGTTCACAATAGCCAAGATATGGAAACAACCCAGATGCCCCACTACAGATGAATGCATCCAAAAATTGTGGTACCTATATACAATGGAATATTATGCAGCCATTAGAAAGGACAAAATAATGGCATTCCAGGGAAATGGATGTTAAATCCAAAATGCAAGGAGATATGACAAAGTAAACAGGACTGGAGAAACAAAGGGCCTCCACTCAATTTGTCATATCATTACTGACTCCATGTTCTTGACCACAACTGTGGGAAGCTAGGAGGAGGACACAGAATCAGAGGGAAATGGGTAAACATACAACAGAGGGGCCCATCCGCTGCACTGGACATTGATGAAAATGAACGAAGCAACTCAAGGAAAGCGATGGGAAGAAGGGAATGAGAGGCAAAGAGAGAACATCTTACACTAAGCAAAAGGAAAGAAATGTACTTATCACCCGATGTGGAAGAAATAGTTGTACTGTCAAAGCTTATAGAATTCACAAACTTCATAGACCACGATAATAATAATGATAATTTGCCTCATGAAGATTAAAATGCATTTGTGAGTTTAACTAAGTATGACTATCTCACAATACTGTGAAAATTGTAAAACTTATGTAAAATCAATCTCAATAAAAATTATTAAAAATAAATAAAAGATTATATACAGATATATGCATATATTATATAAAATTCACCATGCAAACAGAAGGTAAAACTGGGCAATACTATATAGAGATACAGGGATACAAATTAAATGGTTAGATTCAATTTCTTTTTTCTTTTTTTTGGTCAGGTCGTGGGACCTGAACTCTGGGCCTGGGCACTGTCCCTCAGCTCTTCAGCTCAAGGCTAGCACTCTACCAATTGAGCCACAGCACCACTTCTGGCTTTTTTTCTTTTTCTTATGTGATGCTGAGGAATTGAATCCAGGGCCTCATGCATGCAAGGCAAGCGCTCTACCACTGAGCCACCTTCCCAGCCCTAGATTCAATTTCTTTAAAAAAAGTTTTATATTTAACTTTTCCTAAAAGATATTTTAGATCAGGCTTATTAATACAAATTTAAAACCAAAAATTTAAGTATGCATCTATATATACCTCCCACAAAAACAATTATATAGGAATTGCTAGAAATTGACATTTTTTATGACATTAAAGGAAATCCACACAAAGAGTACATAAGCTGAAGAAAAAAAAAGTTACATTAAAAAAAGAAGAGGGCTAGGATGTAGCTCAGTAGCAAAGAACTTGCCTATAAAGTGCAATGTTCTGGGTTCAATCCCCAGTACCAAACAAAAGAAAACACAAAAAAAGAGAAGAGCAAAGTGTGGTCATGCATGCACAGGAGGCAAAGGCAGAAATTGTAGGACCATCTAAGCAGTCTTTTAAAAAAAAAGGCAAGGGGGCTGGGAAGGTGGCTCAGTGGTAGAGCGCTTGCCTTGCATACATGAGGCCCTGGGTTCGATTCCCCAGCACCACATAAGCAAAAAGAAAAAAGCCAGAAGTGGCACTGTGGCTCAAGTGGTAGAGCGCTAGCCTTGAGCTGAAGAGCTGAGGGACAGCACCCAGGCCCAGAGTTCAGGCCCCACAACCGGACCCAAAAAATTAAAATAAAATAAAAGGCTAAAAGAAAAGGCACTAGGAAGTGAAAAAGGCACTGTTTATACAGGTTTTGTCAATAAAAGAATGTACAAAATGTATTTTAGAAAGATTTCTATCAAAAAGAGTTAAGGCTGGGGATGTAATACATGTCTTGCATTTAATCTATTTTTCCTTTTCTTTTTTCTCTTTGTGCCAGTTTTGGGGCTTGAACTTAGGGCCTAGGCACTATCCCTGAGCTTCTATTGCTCAAAGCCACTGGAGCCACAGCTCCACTTGCAGGGTTTTTTTTGTTTTTTGTTTTTTTTGGTAGTTTATTGGCGTTTCATGGGCTTTCCTGCCTGGGCTGGCTTTAAACCACAATCTTCAGATCTCAATTTGCTGAGTAGCTAGAAGATTACAGGTGTGAGCCACTGGCACCTGGCTCCTGCATTTAGCACTGAAAATTTTTTTTTAAATTACATTGTTTGGTACTTAAGAGTTTTGGTTATTTTAACACTTCACTCATTAACAATGCTAGGTAAATAAGTTATTATCACAATAATTTCTCAGGGATGGTGGCACATGACTGTAATCCTAGCTACTCAGAAAATCAAGGGTGTAGTGTTTTTCACTCAATCTCTAAGTGAAAAATTCTTGTAGGAACTGGATCTGATTATAAGGGTAAAGGAAAAGCCACCAGCTTATCCCTACAAGCCAACTGGCAGTCAATGTGCTAGGTGTGCTGCTCTCTGTCTCCCACTCTTCAAACAGCCCAGTGAATCAGAAAAGATAAGGGAAAGAAGACACTATAGTTAAGATGAAGCAGGATTCAAACTTTGGTATATTCAAGTTCCAAATCAGAGTGATCTGCCAACCACAGCACACACTCTAAAGTTAGCAACCATAAATCTTTCCTCTACCTCCACTGTAATCCACATGCTTATAGGAAATTCATAAATTCAGAGTGAAAGACTGAGTAATCTGAAAACAAACATCAAAAGTGCGTCAACAATTCCTGGTAATGCTTGTAACTAAGCAATTGCCAAAATATTTAATAACATCAGAGAATTCTTTCATCAAGCATAAGAATTTAACTCTGTGAGGGGAAAGGAATATAATTCTAGTTTGTCTTCTCAGTAACTAGTGTTTTTGTTTCCAAAACAAACTTCTCACTCACTACACAGTCTGGGAAAGAACAATTCCTATGTGGTGGAAACTTTCTCTACTGAACACATACCCAGAGCTAAGCACTCAATGGCTCTGTATGTCACAGAGCAGTGCTTGGGAAAATGCATCTGCTCATGACACTAACATGATCTAAGGATTTCCTACCCAGTAATGAGCAAGAATTTCCTCTGTATAAGCCAGCAAATTCAACAGTTGAACACAGGGCATAGAAGGATATTTATATTAAAATCTTGGCTGAAAAAGGGCAAAGCCACAGCTGCAACAGGATCAACATTCAAATACAACATTCTTTCAAAGAGAAGTAACCTGTTAATGGCAACATTATAGCAGAGACAATAAAATATCATAATGCAAGTACTGCAATCAAGCCAGCTACGTTCCTTTATAAAATTAAGTAGGACTGACTTTTCCTTTTCTTTTTTCTTTTTTTTTCTTTTTTTGTCGGTCGTGGTCTTGAGCTCTGGGCCTGGGTGCTGTCCCTCAGCTATTCAGCTCAAGGCTACAGTTCTATCACTTGAGCCACAGAGCCACTTCCAGCATTTTATGTTTATGTGGTGCTGAGGAATCAAACCCAGAGCCTTATGCATACGAAGCAAGCACTCTACCACTGAGCCACATTCCCAGCCTCTTCTTTCTTTCTTTCTCTCTCTTTCTTTCCTTTCTTTTTCTGTCTCTTTTTTTTCTCTCTCTCCCCTTTCATTTCTCTTTCTGAGTCTTTGTCTCTGTCTCTCTTTTATGTGTATTGTGGTACTGGAGCTTGAACTCAGGGTTTGAGTGCTATCCCTGAGCAGAGCCTGTGCTCTAACCCTCACAGTTCTACTTCTGGTTTGGGATTAATTGGAGATAAGAATCTCATGGACTTTTCTGCCCAGGCTTGCTCTGAAGGTTGATCCTCAGATCTCAGCCCCCTGAGTAGCTAGGACTAAAAGCGTGAGGCAATGGCAACCTGACAACATTTTTTTGTCACTGTGGGAGATTAAACTCACAGCCTCCTGCTTGTTAGGTAGGAACTCTACCAGGCTTTGATTTTTTTTTTATATGTTGGAATTCAATTTATTCATGAAATCATCATCCTCTTTCCACAAAAGTATGTGTCAGTCTCAGCTCTCTTGTGAAATGAAAGAGCTTATTTCTTGTTAAAAGAGCTTATACCCCATTAATAGAGCTTATTTCCTGTTAATAGAATTTAAATATACAAGAAGTGGGTACAGATGATAGTTGAGGAATAGACATATGTTTTTTTAGATCTCTAAGATTGCACTGCATAGATGTATTCTTTCTTGAAAGATCTTTCGTGTGTGTGTGTATGTGCGTGCACGCTAAAAATTATAAGTTTAGTGGTGGTCCTAGAGTTTAAATTCAGGGTGTTGGCACTGTCCCTGGGCTTCTTTTGCTCAAGGCTAGAACTCTACCATTTGAGCCATAGCACTCAGCTTCCAGACTTTTGATTTTTGAAAGCCATATAGGAACTCTACCTCTCTATAGATTCTTACTCTGTCAAAAATGACCATGGCAAACTAATGGCAGGATTTGTTTGGAACATATTAATTAATAGGAATATGGGAAGGACAAAAGAAAAAACTAGTCTTTTTTTTTTCCATTTAAAGAGTTACTTCAGGCTGGGGATGTGGCTTAGAGGTAGAGTGCTTGCCTAGCATGCATGAAGCCTTGAGTTTGATTCTTCAGTACCACATAAACAGAAAATGCCAGGAGGGGCACTGTGGTTCAAGTAGTAAGAGGCCTAGCCTTGAGCAAATGAAGCTCAGGGATAGTGCCCTGAGTTCAAGCCCCTGGACTTGCAAGAAAAGAAAAAAAAAGTTACTGGTGGCTCACAACTATAATGCTAGCTACTCAGGAGGCTGAGATCTGAGGATAACAGTTCAAAGCCAGCCGCAGCAGGAGATTTTTTTATCTCAAGTAAACTATCCAAAAAGCCAGAAATGGAGCTGTGGCTCAAGTGGCAGAGTGCTAGCCTTGAGCAAAAGAAGCTTAGAGAGTGCCCAGGCCCTGAATTCAAGCCCCAGAACTAACTGGGGGGCAGAGGTGGGGGGGGCATTAATTAATCTGTGGCTCATGCCTATTATCCTAGCTACTTAGGAGGCTGGGATCTGAAGGAAGGGGTTGAAACCCAGCTTGAGTATGAAAGTCCATGGGATTCTTATCTCCAACTAACCACCAAAAAGCCAGAAGTGGAGCTGTGGCTCAAGTGGAAGAGTGCTAGCCTTGAGAAAAAAAAAAAAAAGTTCAGGGATACCACCCAGGTCCAATTTCCATAATTGGAATAAAATGAAAAGTTAATTCATGTTTGGGGGTGTGAGTCAATGGCAGACCATTGCCTACTACCCCCCAAGTTCCTGAGCACTACAAAATAAACAAAGTTACTCATTATGATTAAAGTATTTCTACTCCAGTTCTAACATTTCTATATTCTTCCCACTATTGACAATAAAATATTATGTATAATTTCACATTAACTTTCATAGAACAAAATACCACCTTGGCACTGTGCCATGACAGAAGGCTAGTCTGAAGGAGAAAACACTGACTCCATGAAGTGCCCTTTGCAGGTTGAATGTCTGTGATTTTAACTTTCCTTACATACATGCACAATAAGAACCTTCCTAGCACTATTCCTAGAAAAGTGATAATAATGAATATAGCCATATCATAATAAATAGCCCCATCAATTGCTTACAAGGCATTCACAGGCCATGTTTCTACCTGTTCCTCCTCAGGTCCTATCAACAACCAAGCACTATCAACAACCAAGCTAACAAGGCACAGTAAATAGGCCTTTAACCCCTCCTCTGACCCAATAATCACAAGTTTTGTTTTTTTGTCAGTTGTGGGGCTTGAATTCTGGGCCTGGGCGCTGTCCCTCAGCTCTTCAGCTCAAAGTGAGCACTCTACCACTTGAGCCACAGCGCCACTTCCAGTTTTGTGAGTGGTTTATTGGAAGTAAGAGTCTCACAGACTTTCCTGCCCAGGCTGGCTTTGAACCATGATTCTCAGATCTCAGCCTCCTGAGTAGCTAGGATTACAGGCATGAGCCACTGACACCTGGCCAATAATTACAAGTTTTAAATCACATAGCTAGTAAATATAGATGCTTTTGGGAAATATGTTGGGAAGCTTTCAAAGACAATATGGATAAAAATAAATTATATAGCAAAATATACAAGCCATGGGCTGGGAAGGTGGCTCAGTGGTAGAGCTCTTGCCTTGCATGCATGAGGCCCTGGGTTCGATTCCCCAGCACCACATAAGCAAAAAGAAAAAAGC
>NW_012267235.1:15573713-15578135 GCF_000151885.1 Dipodomys ordii | reverse complement strand
CCATTTCTTCTTACCTCTTTGGATTCCTTTATGTAACAAGCTCCAGCCATTCTTGTCTACCATGTCCACATCAGCTTTATGACTGACCAGAGTGGCAGCAATGCTCTCCAGCTGCCGTGAAAGGGCTAAATCTAAGGCAAGGTCTCCATTTTGATCCACTTCATTCAGCCTCCCAGGTAGCTACACAGAGAAGTTTGTAAGTAAGCATCCAGACAATGGAAAATACAATGGATTTTGATTTATTTCACTTAATCTTATATACCATCTCTTATACAAATGCCAAATCTTAATACCTGACATAGCTTACTCCCCAAATTCAACTTTATTCACAAACCGCTGTCAAGCTTCAGGCACATGATTTCAGGGAGCACAGAAAGAACAGATTAACAGGACAGATGCAAACAACATGCAGGACTGTCAAGGATCACAGTGGGTGTCAGGGCAGGAAATTACACATGTAAGAACCAGGATCACAGGAGAGATACTGACAAGGTTATAGGGATCCAGTGTCAAGGCAGAAGTTCAGACATGTTATGGGTCAAGGAATTTCTCCCAACAGTTCCATGTTCTCCTATACACTGAATACTTAGGACACAAGATACTTCACTCTCATTTTCCTATAAGGCAATGTGATAGACAGAACAATGCCCCGCCTCAAGGTGTCTGTGTCCTAACCCCCAGGACCTGAGGATATGTCATCTTATATGATTTTAAAAATGTTTTAAAAACAAAGAGAGCGAGAGTATGGGAAAGGAAGGAAGCAAGGAAAGAAGAGAGGGAGGTAGGGAGGGAAAAGAGAGAAAAAGAAAAAGAGAGAGAGAAAGGAAGGAAGGAAGGAAGAGAAAAATGAAGGAAGGAAGGAAGGAAAGAAGAAAAGAAAGAAAGGGGCTGTGATAAAGGCTAAGGACTTTGAGATAGGGAGTGTCATGACTACCCAAGGAGGACCCAATCTAGCAAAAGAGAAAACTTGAAGAGCTGGTCAGGGCAATGTGACATCAGAAGGATTGATCTGTCATTGCTAGCTTTTATAACGGAGACAGATGGCCACAAGCCAAGGAATGTGATTGTATCTAGAAGCTGAGAATGGTCCTCAGAAGACAGCCAACAAGAAAAATGGGGACCTCGGTTCCTCTTCTACCACCAGAAACTGAATTCTGCCAACAACCTAAGTGAGCAGGAAATGGATTCACTTTATAGTGTCCCTAAAGGAACCCAACCTATCAACATTTGATTTTAGTCCAATGATGCCTATATAGTTCTTTAAGTTTGCAAACTGCAAAATAATAAATTTGTATTATTTTAAGCTACAATTTTTTGGCAATATGCTATAGCAGCAAATAAACTGATAGACTTTGGCACCTGATAGACAGGTACTGCTATAATAACCATCTAAAAATGTAGAAGTAGCTCTGGCATTGGGAGATGATGGGCTGATGATACTAGATTTTTAAGAAACAATATAGGAAACACCCAGACTTCCTGAAATAATTTCTAGAAGAAATATACACATTAAAGATCATGCGAGGCTGGGAATGTGGCTTAGTGGTAAAGTGCTTGCCTAGCATGCATGAAGCCCTGAGTTTGATTCCTCAGTACCATATAAACAGAAAAAGCCAGAAGTAGTGCTGTGGATCAAGCGATAGAGTGCTAGCCTTGAGCAAAAGATGCTCAGGGTCAGTGCCCAGGCCCTGAGTTCAAGCCCCACGACTGGCAAAAAAGAAAAAGGAAAAAAAGATCATGTGAGATATAGTTTAGAAGGAACACTATTGAGAAACACAAGTACATTCCACTTTTGGGAAAAGACAGGGAAGATAAAAAGGCAGCTATAATACCTGAGAATCCATTTCAATCAGGTAAAGGAAGACTACATCTTCTCTCTCCACTTTGATAGCCTTATGTAATGGGTATTCTGTCTTAGACTTGATCATTTTGTATAACAGCTGAGCACTCATGCTACTAAAATCCTCCTTTCGCAAGTCATCCTAGGATTAAAAACACAATGGGAAACAAAACAAACAATTCATTAATAATAACAACTGTCAACTATTAAATAGTCACTGAGTTGGAATAATTTGTGGAGGGGAAGGAGAAAAACAAATCGTTTAAATAGGAATACAGGTGGACCCACTGCAACAAAGAGATATACAAGTTGTTATGTCAAAAACTTTGTTATGTCCAACTTTGGTGGGGGGTGAAGGAGCGAGGAGAATTGGGTGGGGGGGCAGGGAGGGGAGGATGGGTAGGGATGGGAAGGGGATACAAAGGAGGAGGCTACAATGCTTGATAAGAAATGTACTCATTATCTTGCCCATGTAATTGTAATCCCTCTGTATAGTATTTTCACAATCAAAAAAGAGAATAAATAAATAAATAGTCACTGAGAATGTGCCTGGCTTACTCTAAGGGCTTAGACTTCCTAATTAATTCAATCCTCACAAAACTTATGAGGTAGGTCCTACAATGATCCCCACTGTTCAGATAAAGAAAGGAAAGCCTGTAGAAGCTAATAACTTATATTCAGACAGTGAGTAAATAGCCACATCAGAGTCTGGACCCAAGAGGAACCGCCTGAGCCTGCGCTGTCACAGCTGGGCTGCACCTCTGTGATTAGTACAGCTGGTATGAGCAATGCTGACCTCCAACAAGAGAGCAGAGTCCTCTTCCCAGTAAGCCTCAAAGACCATAGCAATTACAGAATTAAGCAAAACTACCACAAATAATCCACTCCACTAAATTATAGCTGGTCCCTAATATTTTAAATCTCATTTATTTCAACCTATTAGCAGAAAAAAGTTACCACTCCTATTTCAATTATTTCAACACTAGTTCTTTTTACTTTATTTTACTTGTTTATGTGGTAGCAAGGAAACGAACCCAGGGCCTCATGCATGCTAGGAAAGCACTCTACCACTGAGCCACATTCCCAACCAATCAACACTAGATCTTTTTTTGGGGGGAGCCAGTCGTGGGGCCTGAACTCTGGGCCTGGGCCTCAGCTCTTCAGTTCAAGGCTAAGCTTTACCTTCTGAGCTACAGCGCCACTTCTGGCTTTTTCTGGTTATGTGGTGCTGAGGAATCGAACCCAGGGTCTCATGCTTGCTTACAAGCAATCTACCACTGAGCCACCTTCCCAGCCCTTAAAACTAGTTCTTTTAGATAATTTTTAGAAACTACTAAGATCCTTCCCATAGTGTTGTTGTATACCAAGCAATCCAATCTGCTTAAATTAGTTTGTAACACATAGCGTTGATCTTTTTAAAAATTTCACAAAAAAACCCAAATATAACAAATATAGTTCTCTATAAATGAGAACTACTAAGAAAGGCGAGTCTAAATTTAATAATGCCTCCACCTGACATCAAGGAATGCTGGGGCACAGGGCATCCTGCCCCTGAGACTTGGCTGCAGCTTCCTCAGGAGAGCGAAGGCAAATGTCCCTCTGTGTAGTTCTGCTCTTGAACCTGAGTCACTTTGTCCTCTACTCTGAAATCATATAACTAACAGACTCTAGAACTGAAGAACCTCACTGATCACCTAATCTAACTACTTGTTCGTCAGTACTGTCACAAGAAGATGCCAGAAACCAGAAAGATGAGTGCTGACAGAACAAGGTTCCACACATGGGACTCTGCTGCCAGCAAGAGCACTGTCTATACACATCTCTCACTTACCCAATGACTTGCAATAATTTCTGCACAGTAGTTCATCAATGTGCTGGCATTCAGTTCTTCTGCAGTCTGATAGAAACGAATACAGTTCCTAACATTCACCAAAGACATAACACCTTTTTCACATCTATAAAAGAATATTAATAATAAACAGTATTATTAGGGTGATAAATGCATTCAGAAATAAACCAAAACTAATATGTGTACTGCTGGCTACATTCAATAACAATAAGGAATAAGGCTGATCAACATGCTTATGAATAAATTATAGCTGAGTTCCAATATTTTTAAAGTATCAGAATTTCAGCCAGGTGTTGGTAGCTCATGCCTGTAATCCTAGCTACTCTGGGAACTGAGATCTGGGGATCACAATAAGCCAGCCCAGGCAGAACAGTCCATGATACTTTTCACCTCCAATAACCAGCAAAATGTCAGAAATGGACCTATGGCTCACAGGGTAGAAATCCTGCCTTGGGAGAAAAGCTAAAGCAGAGCATCTAGACCCTGAATTCAAGCCCCAGAACCAGACAAAAAAAAAAAAAGTACTAGAAAAGTGGTGCTGTAGCTCAAGCATTAGAGCGCTCGCCTTGAGCTAAAGAGCTGAGGGACAGCGCTCAGGCCCAGAGTTCAAGCCCCACGACTGACAAACAAAACAAAGGGGCTGGGAAGGTGGCTCAGTGGTAGAGTGCTTGCCTTGCATGCATGAGGCCCTGGGTTCGATTCCTCAGCACCACATAAGCAAAAAGAAAAAAGC
>NW_012267235.1:15569990-15573650 GCF_000151885.1 Dipodomys ordii | reverse complement strand
GAGTTCAAGCCCCCAGGACTCGCCAAAAAAAAAAAAAAAAACAAGCAAAAGAAAAAAGTACTAGAATTTCATTATATTGTTCAATTGGGTTCAAACCAAACAACCTAAAAATAAACATATTTAACACAATATCTCAACAGACTTAAACAACATTAAAAAAAAAAAAGTAACCAGTCGGGTGTTGGTGGCTCACACCTGTAATCCTAGCTACTCAGGAGGCTGAGATCAAAGGATCAGTTTCAAAGCCAGCCCAGGCAGGCAAGTCCATCAGATTCTTATCTCTTTTAACCACTAGAAAACCAGAAGTGGCTGTGGCTCAAGTGGTAGAGCACTCTCTTTGAGCTCAAGGATAGCACCCAAGCCCAGAGTTCAAGCCCCACAACCGGCCAGAAAAAAAAAATGCAACCACATGAACTGGTGGATCATATACACATGTAATATAGGACACATCTGTGGTGTCCACCAGCACGATTACTATGCAAACACTGTGGCTTATGTATAGTTTGTACACATATGGTTCTATGCCTTAATAATTTAATAATTATTACTATGTTTGATTAATATAATTTTAATAATTCTTCCCAAAACATCTATAATGTATGGAAACAAGAGTCAGTCATAGTACACCATGTGGGAGAAAAACTTGCTACAATGGAGGTCTTCAAAAAGATAACAAAGACCCTTAGAATCTTCATTAAGTGGGATGCCTACAATCCTAGCTAGTCAGGAAGTTGAGATCTGAGGATCATGATTCAAAGTCAGCCTGGGCAGGAAAGTCCATAAGACTTTTATCTCCAATAAAACCACTAGAAAACCGGAACTGGCGCTGTGGCTCAAGTGATAGAGCCCTTGTCTTGACCTGAAGAGCTAACGACAGCGTCCAGGCCCAGAGTTTAAGCCCTACAACTAACAAAAAAAAAAGAATCACCAATAAATCACCAATAAGAGAACATGGACCAGGTACTCAAGCCCATAATTCTAGAAACTTTGGGCACTGAGATGTGAAGATGAGACTCTTATCTCCAATTACCCACCAAAAAGCCAAAAATAGAGCTGTGGCTCAAGTGGAAGAACACCAGCCTTGAGCAAAAAAACAAGCAACCACTCAAGACTGGCGCGCGCACACGCACATGCACACACACACACACACACACACACACACACACACACACACACACACACGGAGAACATGGACGATTATCAGGGAAGAGAGAGCTGCATACAAGTGGCCTTGGTGCACAAAGCAGGCACTACCATCCTAGCCTAAAAGATTCAGCAATAAAAAAACCCGTTGTTCTAGTACAGAATTCTTAGGAGATTTGGAACAAAGACCCTTAGGGAAACAGGCATGGTCTTCCATCTCCCTTGCCTCCACATCTTCCTACAAGGCAGGTTCACTTCCCAGGGCAGCCACAGAGGCCTGCAATAGTGTCGGGAGCATTCCCTGACATTCCATCTCCATCTTCAGCCTCAAACAAAGCCATTCTAAGGTCAAAATGATCCTGGAGATAAGAAACACCTCAGTGAATTACATTAAATTACCTGAGCTTTCTGTGCCCCTTTCTCTTACTCTAAAATCAGAATGTTATTCGATTTCAGGGTTTTAGGGAAGTTTTTTGATTCTCAAGAAGGAAAACAATGGGGCTGGGAAGATGGCTCACTGGTAGAGCACTTGCCTTGCATGCCTGAGGCCCTGGGTCCAATTCCTCAGCACCACATAAGCAAAAAGAAAAAAGCCGGAAGTGGCGTTGTGGCTCAAGTGGTAGAGCGCTAGCCTTGAGCTGAAGAGCTGAGGGACAGCGCCCAGGCCCAGAGTTCAGGCCCCACAACCGGACCCAAAAAAAAAAAAAAAAGAAGGAAAACAATATCTGCCTAGAACATCATAAGGAACTTGGAGGTATGCTCTCAAGTTTCACATCTCTCTTTTGCCCTCTCTTTTTCTAGGACCTAGAATTCCTATCCTGAGGAAAATGTAATGCATATGTGGTTATTAATGGATTTTAGTATTGCTAGAGGTAACTGGCTAGTAGATAATTACCAATCTCTTTAGGTGAGTTTTAGGTAACATAAATGAAGAAAGACCATGGAAGTGAAGAATGAACCTGGGGAGTTTGGACTCAGGTTCTGCAGAGCACTACAAAGTACTTGTCAGACAAACGCTCAGTCTTTCTTTTCCTTTTCTTTTCTTTGATTGCCAAAAGACAAGACACCAAGGAAACCTATGTAAAACTATGTTTCACAGGAAAAATATTTTTTAAAATGGGTAGGCATTGCATATTCACTGATTCTAATATCCAGAGAGTCCCATTTGCCATGTGCATGACCTTTAGTATCTGATATAATCTATAATCTATACAACTAAACAAAAATTATTTTTTTTTGTCAGTCATGGAACTTCAACTCTGGGCCTGGGTGCTGTCTTCAGCGCTTCAACTCTGGGCCTGGGTGCTGTCTTCAGCACAAGGCTAGCACTCTACCACTTGAGCCACAGCACCACTTCTGGTTTTCTGATGGTTTATTGGAGATAAGCGTCTCATGGGCTTTCCTGCCCAGGCTGGCTTTGAACCATGATCATCAGATCTCAGCCTCCTGAGTAGATAGGATTACAGGTGTGAGCCATGGCACCCAACAACAAAAATAATCTTATTTTAAAGTTTAAATTATGAGTTCATATGTTTGAAAAAGTAGCATATAGGGTGACTTTCTTCTGAAGGGAAAATGCTTTTGTTAACACATATTTATTTTATAAACACAAAGTATTCTTTGGGCTGGGAAGGTGGCTCAGTGGTAAAATGCTTGCCTAGCACATGTGAAGCCCTAGGTTCAATTCCCCAGTATCACATAAACAGAAAAAGGGATGCTATGGCTCAAATGGTAGAGTGCTAGCCTTGAGCTAAAAAGAAGCACAAGGACAGTGCCCAGGTCCTGAGTTGAAGCCCGAGGACTGATAAAAAGAAAAAAGTATTCATTGCCTGGGGGGCTTCAAACTTCAATCCTTAGATCTTAGCGTCCTAAGATTATAGATATGAATGACTGGCTCCTAGCCTTATATTTTTATTTTCTTTATTTTTGCCTAATCTGGCCTTGAACCATGTTAGTACAAATCAAACATCCTAACTCCTGTCTAGTATTTCCACCGATCTTTTATGAATGTGAAACAACTGAAAGCAGAAACAACAAAAGGTGAAGAGTAGGATGGGAATGTGGTTCAGTGGTAGAGTGTTCACCTAGCATGCATGAGGCCCTGGGTTCAATTCCTCAGTACCACACACAGAAAAAAGCCAGAAGTATGGAAGTGGTGCTGTGGCTCAAGTGGTAGAACACTCACCTTGAGCTGAAGAGCTGAGGGACAGTGCCCAGGACCTGAGTTCAAGCCCCCAGGACTCGCCAAAAAAAAAAAAAGGTGAAGAGTATTCATTTACAGATTATCTGTATTTTATTTGTGTAATTATGTATCTTTCAAATATACCGAATATACACTATATTTTTGAAATTGGAAAAAATGTTACCACTTTCTTCATGTAGTCTTTTGTACAAAAGGGATTCATTCTGGTATTTAGAACATATTTGTTCAAATATGGTTTTTTGTTGTTGTTGTTGGTCATGGGGCCTGAACTCTGGGCCTGGGTGCTGTCCTTCAACTCTTCAGCTCAAGGCTAG
>NW_012267235.1:15558226-15567320 GCF_000151885.1 Dipodomys ordii | reverse complement strand
TCATGCGATTGTTTCTAACACATTTATAAGATTATTTCTTTGTTGCTTTGTATGTCCCTCTCCCACGGTATAACCCCTGCTTTCACTGTATTTGATGTTGTTATAATTTGTGGAGGGGAAAGGAAAAAACAAATCGTTTAAATAGGGATACAGGTGGACCCACTGCAACAATGAGATGTACTAGTCATTATGTGGAAAAGGAACTTTACAACTTTGGTAGGAGGGGGAGAAAGGGGGGGGGGAGGATGGAATGGGAAGGGGAAACAAAGGAGGAGGCTAGAATGCTTGATAAGAAATGTACTCATTATCTTGCCCATGTAATTGCAATCCCTCTGTACAGTATTTTTACAATAAAAAAAACCCTATATCCAACCATACCCATTTGGGCATCTGCTAATGTCAACAGTCAGGAAGCTCCATAAACAACCATCATTTTATTTAAATAATCCATTATGTACATTATAATTCTCTAATCTATGCCATAACCAGTGAAGTTTTACCAAAACAATTAAATTTATAGACAAGTCAGGCATGGTTAATAAGAGCTCAGATGCTCTGATAAAAAATGGTATTAATACTCAATCTAATTAAAATTAGTCTCAATTTACTCCAAAACAGTTAACAGTTAGCTGTCCTAGTAGCTGACTATTACTTTGCTAATAAATACATTGCTAATACTATTAGGCTAATCCTATAGATCTTGGACCAGTTGATTTATTAATTGGATTTATACACTGAAATATAGACAAACCTGCATCAATTAGACAGCATGGAATATTGTGTCTACTGATTTGTGTGTGGCATTGGGAGTGTCCCAGGGGAATCAGGCCCATGGTAAAAACAGAGCAAGTAGCTCTACACAGCAAAGTCTCTTGGCTCTCATGTAAGAGCAATACATTAACAAGTACAGTCTCTCTTGGTGACTGAAACCAGCCTTTATCACTAAGAGAAAATGAATCTAACAGAATATAAGAGATCCATAAATGATGTAAAAAGACACTCTCTCAAAAAAGCAGACCAGGGGCTGGGAAGGTGGCTCAGTGGTAGAGCGCTTGCCTTGCATGCCTGAGGCCCTGGGTTCGATTCCTTAGCACCACATAAGCAAAAAGAAGCCAGAAGTGGCACTGTGGCTCAAGTGGTAGAGCGCTAGCCTTGAGCTGAAGAGCTGAGGGACAGTGCCCAGGCCCAGAGTTCAGGCCCCACAACCGGACCCAAAAAAAAAAAAAAAGCAGACCACCAAGGGCCATATCTCCAACATTCATAGCATGTGTAAAGCTCAAAGGCATTTTATTTGACATTTTGTGGTGAACATTCTGTTATTCTAAAAGCCAACTTGGGAGAGCAACAGAGAAAAAGCTCTATTTAAAAAATCATAGCTGTGGGGCTGGGAAGGTGGCTCAGTGGTAGAGTACTTGCTTGCACGCATGAGGCCCTGGGTTCGATTCCTCACCACCACATAAGCAGAAAAAGCCAGAAGTGGCACTGTGGTTCAGTGGTAGAGTGCTCACGACTGACAAAAAAAAAAAAAATCATAGCTGTGCTAGGCACCAGTGCCTCACACCTATAATCCTAGCTGGTCAGGAGGCTGAGATGTGAGGATCATGGTTCAAAGCCAGCCCGGGCAGAAAAGTCCATGAGACTTTTATCTCCAATTAACCACTCAGAAAACTAGAAATGGTGCTGTGGCTCAAAGGTAGAGTGCTAGCCCTGAGCTGAAGAGCTCAGGGACAGGGCCCAGGCCTAGAGTTCAAGCCCCATGACCTACAAAACAAACAAAAATTATAGCTGCTTGATAAGTGCTGGTGGCTTGTGCCTACAATCTTAGCTACTCAGGAGGCTCAATGTGAGAATTGAGGTTAAAGCCAGTCTCGGCAGAAATGCCCAGTTATCTCTAATAAACTACCAAAAAGCCAAAAATGGAGCTGTGGCTTAAGTGGTAGAGCACTAGCCTTGAACAAATAAGCTAAGGGACAATGCCCTAATACCAGTGCAAACATGCTCACGCGTGCTCACACGTGCACACGCGTGCATGCACACACACACACACACACACACACACCATAGCTGCTATCTACCAGCACAAGCATACGCATATACACACATAGACACAGACACAGACACACAGACACACAGAGACACACACAGACACACACAGACACACACACACACACGCCATAGCTGCTATCTTCCTGAAACCTAAAAGAGCAATAATTTAATGAAGTGTGATTTTACAGTATAGAAACAGTTGTAAACTTACTGAATTGTATCTTTCTAAATTAAGTTAGGCATTAATGTGCTTCTATAACAATAAAGAAGCTTTATCTGCCTAGATGTATCAGAAAGCAGAATAAATTGTCAAAGAAAACAGAATGGAAGGGCTGGGAAGGTGATTCAGTGGTAGAGCGCTTGCCTTGCAAGCCAGAGGCCCTGGGTTCGATTCCTCAGCACCACATAAGCAAAAAGAAAAAAAAAGCTGGAAGTGGCGCTGTGGCTCAAGTGGTAGAGCGCTAGCCTTGAGCTGAAGAGCTGAGGGACAGCGCCCAGGCCCAGAGTTTAGGCCCCACGACCGGACCCAAGAAAAAAAAAAAAGAAAACAGAATGGGAAGGAAAGTTGAGAGTTTAGACACTGGATTATATTATTTAATATTCAATGTATCAGCTTACATAGTTATGTACTCTGAGGTAATAGATCAGTAAAAGAGAGAAAAAAAAACAAAGCTTTGGAAAAATTTAGCTTGTTAAAAGGTAAGAAAAAGCAAGCAAGATTATCAGATTCTCTTCTCATCATCACCTTTAAAAGAACACCTTGCAAAACTTATTTACATGAGCAGAAGAAGCTGCTTTCCCAAAGCTTGGCATAATTAAAGCTCATCCACAACCATCTGAGGTGCTTGAACATATCTGCTGGGACTTGCCTCTCCCTAAGGAGCTGTAGCTGAAACCGATTTGCTAGTTTCATCAATTCAGTCAGGAACACATCATCCTCTCTGAATTCCAACTCATCTGTGTAGATCCAGCGAAGCATTGTCATTGTCACATCAGGATTAGCATCTAGATAAAGGAAGAAAATAGATGGAAAAACTGAAAAACACTGCTTGACACACTTGGGCCTTCTGAAGGAATCCCTAAAATTAGAGGATATTAGGGCTGGGAAGGTGGCTCAGGAGTACAGTGCTTGCCTCCCATGCATGAGGCCCTAGGTTCAATTCTTCAGCACGACATAAAGAGAAAAGGCCAGAAGTGGTACTGGGGTTCAAGTGGTAGAGCACTAGCCTTGAGCTGAAGAGCTCAGGGACAGCACCCAGGCCTAGAATTCAAGCCTTATGACCAACCAAAAAATAAACAAACAAACAATAAATAAATAAAATTAGTAGATAAAATGTACATTATGGGCAGGAGCCAGTGGCTCATGCCTATAATCCTAGCTATTCAGGAGGCTGAAATCTGAGGATCACAGCTCAAAGCAAGCCTGGGCAGGAAGGTCTGTGAGACTCTTATCTCCAATTTACCACCAGAAAACTGGAAGTGGCACTGTAGCTGAAGCACTTGCCTTGAGCTGAAAAGCTCAGAGACAGTGCCCAGGCTCCAAGTTCGAGCCCCACAACCAACCAACCAAAAAAAAAAAAGTACTTTATGGCTGAGTGCTGGTAGCTCAAACCTGTAATCCCAATTATTCAGAGGGCTGAGATTTGAGGTTCAAACACAGCCTGGGCAGAAATGTCCATAAGTCTTATCTCCAGTGAACCATCAAAAAGCTGGAAAGTGGAGGTGTGCTTCAACTGGTAGGGACCAACCTTGAGCGGAAAAAGCCAAGAAAGAGTGTGAAGCCCTGAGTTCAAGCCCCTGTACGGTACCATATAAATAATAAAGTACATTGTGGTACATCCAACTCAAAGAAATATATAACTCAAATAAATACACAACAAAAATGATGATGTCAAATGGGCAACAAGTTTTTTTTGTATTGGTTTGCTTTGCTTTGTTTTGTTTTTGCTGGTTCTAGGGCTTGAACTCAGGGCCTGGACACTGTCCCTGAGCTTCTTTTGATCAAAGCTAGCACTCTACCTCTTGAGCCACAGCACCACTTCTGGCTTTTTCAGTGTAAATGGAATTGAGGAATCAAACCCAGGGCTTCATGCATGCTAGGAAAGCACTCTACCATTAAGTTATATACCCAGCCCCATGGGCAGCAAGTTTTCAACAGGGAAGTGGGTGAGGATAAAGAAACTGCTAAAGATGTAGGTTAAATCCACTGGAGAGAATATCTGTTATCTGATATACAACAAAAACTTAAACAGAACTTCAAATAAAAATGGAATGGATACCCAATTGAAAAATAGACAACGATAAAGGAAAATAGCTAACAAGGTTTTTTGTTTTGTTTTGTTTTTGCCAGGGCTTGAACTCAAGACCTGGGCACTGTCCCTGAGCCTAATTATGCTCAAGGTTAGTGCTCTATCGCTTGAGCCACAGCACCACTTCTGGCTTTTTCTGATTAGCTTATCATAGGTAAGAGTCTCACAGACTTTTCTGCCAGGACTGGCTTCAAACCATGATCCTCAGATCTCAGCCTCCTTAGCAGCTATGATCACAGACATGAGCCACTGGCACCCAATTAACAAGTCTTATTAAAAACCAAACACAAAAACAAAAAGATAAATGTAAAACATTTAGTTCTAGATATTTCAAGCCGGGCACTGGTGACTTACGCCTGTAATCCTAGCTACTGAGACTGAGATCTGAGGATCGAGTTTCAAAGCCAGCCCGGGCAGGAAAGTCCTTAAGACTCTTATCTCCAATAAAAAAAAAAAAAAAAACACTGGAAAACTGGAAGTGGTGCTGTGGCTCAAGCAGTAGAGTACTAGCCTTGAGCTGAAGAATGCAGGGACAGCACCCACCCCCCCAAAAAGGTATTTCAACTGATATTAGCTTTATCATTTGAAAAGAGTATTGAGTGAAATATAGGGAATCACATTCCAGTCCCCATTGTTTCTGAGATGACACTGGAGTGATTTTGTGTATGTGTGTGTGTCTGTGTGTGTGAGTCCTGGGGCTTGAACACTGGGCCTAGGTGCTGTCCCTGAGCTTTTTGCTCGCTTACCACTTGAGCCACCACACCATTTCCAACTTTTTGCTGGTTATTTGGAGGGAAGAATCTCATGGACTTCCCTGCCCAGGCTGGCTTATAAATAAATAAATAAAGCAAAAACAGAGTATATTTTGTCTCTCAGACTAGCCAAGATTTTTGAAAGTACCTAATCTTTTACACAACTATATGCATAGATTATTATCTTAAGAAAAAAAATATTGGGCAGGGAAGGTGGCTCAGTGGTAGAGCGCTTGCCTTGCATGCTTGAGTCCCTGGGTTCGATTCCTCAGCAGCACATAAGCAGAAAAGAAAAAAGCCAGAAGTGGCACTGTGGCTCAAGTGGTAGAACGCTAGCCTAGAGCTGAAGAGCTGAGGGACAGTGCCCAGGCCCAGAGTTCAGGCCCCACGACCGGAACAGAAAAAAAAAAAGAAAAGAAAAAAAACTATGTGCTGGAAATGTAACTCAAGTGGTAGAATAACTGTCAAGGAGTGCAGAAGCCCTGAGTTCAAACCTCAGTATCACAAAAACTGGAAAAAAGTATGCATCAGTTAAAACTATCTGTCAAGTGACAGTGGCATATACCTGTAGTTCTAGCTATTCAAGGAGGCTGAGATCTGAGGAGTACAGTTCAAAGCCAGCCAAAGCAGGAAAGTCTATGAGACTCTTATCTCTAGTTAATGACTAAAAAGACAGAAGTGGAGCTGTGGCTCAAGTGATAGAGCACTAGCCTTGAGCATAACCATTCAGACAGTGCCCAGGCTCAGAGTTCAAGCCCAATGAATGGCATACACTCAAAGTTTTATCTCAACCAATGGCTAAGCATAATGACTCTCACCGGTCATCTCCAGGGACCGGAAGAAGCACAAGAGGGAGAACTGCAGCCCAAGAGGGCCTGGACATAAAGCAAGACCCTGTTTAAAACTTAGGCAATGCTAAAAAATACTAAGGGTACAGTTCAAGTGGTAGAGCACCTGCCTACCAAATGGGAAGCCCTGAACTCAATTCTCACATTGAAAAAAAAATTACCCAGTGGGGTGTCAGTGGCTCACGCCTGTAATCCTACCTACTCAGGAGGCTGAGATCTGAGGATCATGGTTCAAAGCCAGCCCAGGAAGGAAAGTCTGTGAGTCTCTTATCTCCAATAAACCAATAGAAAACTGGAAGTGAGGGGCTGGGAAGGTGGCTCAGTGGTAGAGCGTTTGCCTTGCATACGTGAGGCCCTGGGTTTGATTCCTCAGCACCACATAAGCAAAAAGAAAAAAGCTGGAAGTGGCACTGTGACTCAAGTGGTAGAGCGCTAGCCTTGAGCTGAAGAGCTGAGGGACAGTGCCCCAGGCCGAGTTCAGGCCCCACGACCGGACCCAAAAAAAAAAAAAGAAAAGAAAAAGAAAAAGGAAACTGGAAGTGACACTGTGGAGTAAAGCAAGTAAGCAAGCAGTAGAGTGCTTGCCTTAAGTTGAAGAGCACAGGGACAGCGCCTAAGCCTAGAGTTCAAGCCCCACCAAAAAAAACCCCAAACAAACCAACCAGAAGAAAAAGAGAAGATGAATATGAAAAACAAAAGATTAAAAGAGACCTGTGCAGGGTTGGGAATGTGGCTTAGTTGTAGAGTACTTGCCTAGCATTCATGAAGCCCTAGGTTCGAATCCTCAGTACCACATAAACAGAAAAAGCCAGAAGTAGTACTATAGCTCAAGTGGTAGAGTGCTAGTCTTGAGCAGAAGAAGCTCAGAGACAGTGCTCAGGCCCTGAGTTCAAGCACCAGGACCAGCTTGCACATATGGATGCACATGTACACAGACACACGCGCGCGTGCACACACACACACACACACACACACACACACACACACACAGAAGGGGGATGGGAGGAAGAGGTACCAGTGCCTCATGCTGTAATCGTCACTATTCAGGAGGCTGAGGCTAAGATCAGAGGCAGTTCCAAGCCAGCTAAGTCATTAAAGTCTGTGAGACTCTTATCTCCAATAAACTACCAAAAAGCCTGAAGCAGAACTATAATTCAAGTGGTAGGGCACTAGCTTAAGAGCACAAAAGCTCAAGGACATTGCCCAGGCCCTGAGTTCAAGTCCCAGGATTCCTGCTCCCTCCCCACACACACTCACACAATAAAAGACACACAATTGGCAAGGGTTACTCAGAAGGCTGAGATCGAAGTTCTTGGTACAAAGCTAGCCTGAGCAGGAAAGTTCATGAGACTCATCTCTAATTATCAAAAAAGAAGAAGTAGAGCTGTGGCTCAAATGGAAGAATGCTAGCCACGAACAAAAAGCTCTATAACCTTATATATAAGGTTTCTAAGGCAGTTAAATTCAGTTTCAGAAAATAGAAATGTATTTGCCATGGACTTGGGGCGAAGTAATGGAGAACTGCTGTTTTATGGATGTAAGCTTTAAGTTTTGCAAAATGAAGAAATTCAGCAGAGCGCCAGCAGTCCAAACCTGTAATCCTCACTACTCAGGAGGCTGAGATCTGAGGATCACAGTTCAAAGCCATCCCAGCAGGAAAGTCTGTGACACTCTTTTGTGTATGTCAGTCATAGGGCTTGAACTCTGGGCTTGAGCACTTTCCCTGAGCTCGTCAGCTGAAGGTTAGTTCTCTACCACTTGAACCACAACACCAGAAAAACTTGTTTTTCTGATGGTTAATTGGAGATAAAAGTCTTACTGGCTTTCCTGCCTGGGCTGGCTTTGAATCATGATCAGCTCCAATTAATCACAGAAAAAGCCAGAAGTGGGGTTGTGTGTCAAGTGGTAGAGTGCTAACCTTGAGCCAAAGAAGCTCAGGGACAGTGCCCAGGCCCAGAGTTCATGTCCCAGGAATGGAAAAAAAAGAAAAAGAAAAGGAAAAAGATGAAGTAGTTCTGGAGAATGGCTATAGAACAATTTGAATATAATTAGTGTTACCTAACTGAAGATGTTTGTTTTGTTATATATATATTTTATGAGAATTTAGAACAACTTTTGCTGAAAACAACTATAGAAAAATGGTGACACATTGCACACAGGGGAAAGATTCCAATAACCACATCTTTCAATAAATGCTGAGAAGATATAAAAACCTACTAGCTGAGATTTTTATGTTCAACAAATGTATCCTTTAGATATGAAGGCAAAACAAAGACATCCTGAGATGAAAAAAGACAATTTGTAACTGGGAGATTCTACAAAAATTGCATAGGAAACCCCAGCACCGGTGGCTCCCGTGTACTACTCAGAAGGCTGAGATCTGGGAATCACAGTTCAAAGCCAGCCCAGCAGACCAACCTGTAACACTCTATCTCCAATGAACTAATAGAAAAGATGGAAGTGGAACTGTAACTCAAGTGGTAGAGCTCCAGGCTTAAGTGAAAATGCAATGGGACAGCACCCAAACCCTGGGTTCAAGCCCCAATACTAGAGACAGACAGACAGACAGACAGACAGACAGACAGAAAGACAGACGGAGTAGACTACACCGTTAAACAAGTCTTACCAAAAGACTTGTGCCAAGCCCAGTGGCTAACGCCTGTAATCCTAACTACTCAGGAGGCTGAGATCTGAGGATCTTAGTTCACAGCCAGCCGGGGCAGGAAAGTCTGTAAGACACTTATCTCTAATTAACCACTAGAAAACTGGAAGCAGTGCTGTGGCTCAAGTGGTACAGCGCTTGCCTTGAGCTGAAGAGCTGAGGGATAGAGTCCAGGCCCCACAATGGACCAAAAATATTATTGCGTTAGGAATGTGGCTTAGTGGTAAAGTGCTTACCTAGCAAGCATAAAGCCCTGGGATCAATTCTTCAGTACCACATAGACAGAAAAAGCCAGAAATGGCACTGCGGCTCAAGTGGTAGAGTGCTAGCCTTGTGCAAAAGCTCAGGGACAATGTCCAGTGCCAGTCCCAGGACTGGCAAAAAAAAAGGAAGTTAGGAAGTTAGGAAGGAAGGAAGGAAGGAAGAAAGGAAGGAAGGAAGGAAGGAAGGAAGGAAGGAAGGAAGGAAGGAAGGAAG
>NW_012267235.1:15546643-15557521 GCF_000151885.1 Dipodomys ordii | reverse complement strand
AAGCGCTAGCCTTGAGCTGAAGAGCTGAGGGACAGTGCCCAGGCCCAGAGTTCAGGCCCCACGACCGGAACCAAAAAAAAAAAAAAAAAAGACTTGTTAGAATTAACTCATTATTGTTTCTCTTCCAGGATCAATCAATATCTTTTGTTTTTCTAAGTAAGAAATAGCTGACCAAGCTGGGCACCAATGGCTCACACCTATAATTCCAGAACTCAAGAGAAGCCAGCAGGACAGGAAAGTTTGTGAAACTTTTTCTTTCTTTGTTGGTCCTGGGGCTTGACTCTGGGCCTGGGTGCTGTCCCTGAACATGTTTGTGCTTAAGGCTAGTACTCTACACATGCTGGCTCTCTAATAAAGACTCTTGATGTGGCTTCTTTTGTTTCTTGTGACCAGTTCCACTACCAAACGGGAAAAAAAAAAAAAAAGCACTCTGGAAGTAACATAATTTTAAGGGCTGCTGCAATAAACCCCAGAAAGACCAAAAACAAAATATCATGTGCGTGCACACGCGCGCACGCGCGCGCACACACACACATGTAAACATAAGCAAGCTTACAGCAAAACTTCCTTTTTGGAGTAGAGGAAAATATGTTTCTGTATTTATACAAAACAACTATATGAAATGAGTAGATGAAATATATTTATAACTCTTAAGAACATTGTCATACTCAAATTTTATGACTTGTTACCCAGGGATTAAAGACAAGTATCTACAAGTAAATTTGTCTCTTATGATCACCATCAATTGGTAAGAAAAGTATTTCACTTCCATCAAATAAAAAAAAAATTCACCCAAAGAAACATAGGTCCCATAGTTTCCCTTATTTGCAATAACTAGTATATGTCTGAGACAAGCAGAAAAGGTCAAAAGCTATGTACATATGACCAGATAAGATGAAGTTAACCGAAATGAACCCCAAGATAGGGACACAAGTGGTTTTTTTCTTGCTTGCTATTGTTTCTAATGTATTTATAATGTACCATGTGATTTTTTTGTTGCTTTGTATGTTTCTCCCCCATGGTATAACCCCTGTTTTCACTGTATTTGGTGTCAGTATAATTTGGGGAGGGAAAGGGAAAAAACAAAATGTTTAAATAGGGATACAGGTTGACCCATTGGAACAATGAGATGTATAAGACACTATGTTGAAAATGAACTTTACAATTTGGGGTGGGGGGGGGTGGAGTGTAGTTGTGAAGATGGGAAGGAAGGGATTGTAAGGGAAAAACAAAGGAGGAAGCAACAATGCTTGATAAGAAATGTAATCATTACCTTACTCATATAACTGTAACCCCTCTGTACAGTATTTTCACAATAAAAAAAACTTATTTAAAAAAACATTTGAAAGAAAATTAAAGTAAGATTACTCTAACTTTCTGCTGAGTTACTCTGTGACTTGTGTCTCTGATAGGTCATAGTCTCACCTGACAAGTCCAGCTCCTTAGTGGAAGACAAGTTAGCCAGACTCCAGCTGTCACTTCGGGCTGCCAGTACAAACTTGTGAGCACTGATATGCCTGCCACCAACCTTTATCTTCAGGTCACTGATTAAAAAAAAAAAAAAAAAGCACATTTATAACAAGAAAACTGTAATCATAATTAGATATAGCTAGGATTCATAGCTGGTAAGTATATATGTATCAGCAAAAGAAAATAATCAGAGCAAAAATTATTTGTTGGGCCATGTTTGTAGTATGTTGCTGGAAATATTTTCTTATAAGTACTGCGCGCTAACCAATTGTGCCACTGGAGCTCCTGGAAATATTTTCTATTTCTAACTATTTTTAACTTTAACTCATACATGATACTGTTTTTTCAAATACATTTTCTAATAAGTCCCTTATGGTGGTGAACCTACAAGTTAGATGATGAACATTCATAAAGATGTTTTATGAAAAGATAAAGATAAGTCATCAGAGAGAGAAAAATGGAAAGCTTAAAGACTGTGATGGCAGCTCTGAGTCTACAGTTGCTGCTATATTCAAAAAATATTCAACAAAATATGTCTTACATTCAGACCTAATATTGTCACCTATAACTATTAAGAAATGAGGTGGGCTGGGGTTGGGAAAGTGGCTCGGTGGTAGAGTGCTTGCCTTGCATGCATGAGGCCCTGGGTTTGATTCCTCAGCACCACATAAGCAGAAAAAGCCAGAAGTGGCGCTGTGACTCAAGTGGTAGAGCGCTAGCCTTGAGTTGAAGAGCTGAGACACAATGCCCAAGCCCAGAGTTCAGGCCCCACTACCAGCAAAAAAAAAAAAAAAGGTTGGTTGAAGCTGGGCATGGTGGTACAAGCCTGAAATGTCAGACTAAAGAAGGACAATCACAAGTTCAAGATAAGGGAGGATACATAGTGAGATTTTATCTTTAAAAAAATATTTTTTTTCAAAACATGTCCCTATTTATGATATATGGACATGAGGACATCTGAAAAGAGATTCCTAAACAGATATTTGTGTTTAACTCTGAAATGTCAAATGCTGAGAGAGAAAAGTAGCAGGGCAGATGATCCACTGGGTTGATGAGAGCAAGTACATGGCTAAGCTAGCAGAAAGGCAAAATCATTCTTTATCATTATCCTGCTTATATTTATCTTTCTTTTTATTTCACATTCCCTTTTTAAATTATTTATTATGTTGGAAAGCCTTCAGAAACAAAGAAAAAATACATGGGGGGGAAAAGAAAAATTAACTTATCTACTTAAAGACCCAAAAGGAATATTATTTCTATCCAATATCTGACATAGATGTTACAACATACTTTGTGTAGTGTACTGCCTAGAACACACTAGATGCTGCCAGACACTGATGGCTCACATCTATAATCCTAGCTACTCAGGACAAAAAAAACAAAACTTTTTAATTGTGAGAGGAAAATGGAGACAGGTTGCAAGTGAGAGAGCACCAGCAATGAGTAAAACATACAAGCAAAAGCTTGAGGCCCTAACTTCAAGCCCCAGTACTGGTGTGCACATCTGTGCGCATGCATACACATACACATACACACACACACACTAAAAAAAAATCAGCTGGGTGCTGGTGACTCACACCTGTAATCCTAGTTACTCATGAAGTTGAGATCTGAGGATCGGATTTCAAAGCCAACCTAGGCAGGAAAGTCAATGAGACTCTTATTTCCAATTAACTGCCAGAAAAATGGAAATGAAGATGTAGCTCAAAGTGGTAAAGCACTAGCCTTGAGCAGAAATTCAAGGACAGTGCCCAGACCCTGAGTTCAAGTACCACAACCAACAAAGACAAAAGAAAAATCAAAACCAAGCTGAAACTATTTCATTACAACATTTAATATTTATATTTTCAAACAGTTACAATAGTAAGAGAATATTTTCATCAATAAGTAGAACTAATATTCTATATATAACTGCCTCAAATCATATCCTATGAAAAAAAGTTCAATGAAAATCAGTGCCTTCTTACAAAGTACAAATCACTTTAACTCTAACATAGTTACAAAGAATTAAGACACTGTATAAAGGAAATGTACTCATTACCTGACTCATGTATTTATAATCCCTCTGTATATAACCTTTATAACAATATGGTAAATTTAAAAATAAAAATAATTAATTTCTAATAAATGGAATCTTGCTGTCTATATTTGTTTTATTTTCGTGCTGGTACTGGGGCTTGAACTCAGTGCCTGGGCACTGTCCCTGAGATTCTTATACTCAAGGCTAGCACTTGAGCCACAGCACCACTTCTGGCTTTTTTTTTGGTGGTGGTTTTATTGGGAATAAGAATCTCATGGACTTTCCTGACCAGGCTGACTTCAAACTTCAATCCTCAGATCTCAGTCTCCTGAGTAGCTAGGATTTACAGGTGTGAGCTTACAGAGCCTGCGTACTATCCCTGAGCTTTTTACACTCAAGGCTGGTGTTCTACCATTTGAGCCACAGCTCTACCTATTTTTTTTTGTCAGTTATGGGGCTTGAACTCTGGGCCTGGGTGCTATCCCTCAGCTCTTCAGCTCAAGGCAAGCATTCTACCACATGAGCCACAGCACCACTTCCAGTTTTCTAGTAGTTTGTTGGAGATAAATATCTCATGGACTTTCCTGCCCAGGCTGGCTTTGAACTGCAATCCTCAGATTTCAGCCTCCTGAGTAGCTAGGATTATAGGTGTGAGCCACCGGCGCCTGGCATGCATACACAGCTCTACTTTTAGCTGCTAGGTGGCTAACTAGAGATAAGAGTCTCATAGACTTTCCTGCCCAGGCTTGCTTTGAACCACAATCATCAGAACTCAACCTCCTGAGTAGCTAAAATCATAAGACAGCATTTACTGTCTATGAACTTTTCTATAAAATTCCTACAACCGTTGCTGGGCAGCACTGGTGCAGGCCTACAACCCTGGTTATTGAGGTTGAGCTCTGATGATCAAGTTTCAAAGTTAAGCCTCGTGCTGGTGGCTCAAACCTGTAATCCTAGCTACTTAGGAGGCTGAAATCTGAGGATCCCCCTTCAAAGCCAGCCTGGGCAGGAACATATGTGAGACTCTTGTCTCTAATTAACCACTAGAAAAACTAGAAGTGGCACTGTGGCTCAAGTGGTAAAGCACCTGCCTTGAGCTGAAGAGGCCAGGCCCAGAGTTCAAGCCCCATGACCAACAAAGGGGAAAAAAAAAAAGAGAGAGATTCAAAGTTAGACTGGGAAGAAAACTCTGAAAGACTTCATCTCCAATTCCAAAGCAAAAATCTGTGAAGCCCTGAGTTCAAACACCAGTACCACCAGAAACAGAGACAGAGTGAGAGAGAAAACTAGTAAGTTCTCTGTAAAAATAGTTAAGACCCGTGTATGTGTGTGTGTGCGTGCGCGCGTGCGCGTGCATACGTGCGCGCGCTTGCAGTCATGAGGCTTGAACTCAGGGATTGGGCACGGTCCTTGGGCTCTTTTGATCAAGACTAGCACTCTACCACAGACTTGAGCCACAGACTTTCCTGTCCAGGCTGGCTTCAAACTGTGATACTCAGATCTCAGCCTCCTGAGCTGCTACAATTAGAGGCATGAGCCAACAGTGTCCACATTGTCTTTTTTTTTTTTTTGCTGGTAGTGTAGCTTGAACTCTGGGTCTGGTTGCTGTTTCCAGGCTCCTTTTGCTCAAGACTAGTACTCTACCACTTGAGCCCCAGCACCACTTCTGGCTTTTTCTGTAATTAATTTGAGTTAAGAGTCTCATGGACTTTCTTGCCTGGGCTAGCTTTGAATTTCGATCCTTAGATCTCAGCCTCCTATGTAGCTATGATTACAGGTGTGAGTCATAGGCACCTAACTCATAAAAATAAAAGAAAAATAAAAAATTCATTTCAGTCAATTAAGAAGTATTTTTCTGGGCCAAGGATGTAGCTCAGTGGTGGAACACTTGCCAAGTACTTACAAAAAGTAGGTCTGATTCTCAGAACTGAAAAGAAAAAAAAAAGTATCTTTTTAAAATACATAAACTAAAGCTCATGCCTGTAATCCTCACTACTCAGGAGACTGATATCTGAGGATAGCAATTTGAAGCCAACAGGGGCAGAGACTCTTCTCTCCAATTAACCACCAAAATGCTAGAAGTAGAGCTGCGGCCCACATGGAAAAGCCCTAGCATTGACCAAAAGAGCTCAGGGTCAGCAACTAGGTCCCCAAGTTCAAGCCCCAGTACCAGTACACAGGATTTTTTTTTAAGAGTTTCTTAGCTGGGCACTGGTGGATCATGCCTGTAATCCTAGCTACTCAGGAGGCTGAGATCTGAGGATTGCGGTTCAAAGTGCCCAGGCAAGAAAGTCTGTGAGACTCTTATCTACAATTAACCACCAGAAAACCAGAAGTGGCACTGTGGCTCAAGTGGTAGAGTGCTCACCCTGAACTGAAGAGTTCAGGGACAGCACCGAGGCCCAGAGTTCAAGACCCACGACCAAAAAAAAAAAAAAAGTTTCTTAAACATTCAATAGGAAAAATTATGACCTGCATTCATTCATCATGAATACAGTAATACAGTGAAGAACTACAGCAAACTATCATTTTAAATCACTTATGGGACTAAACAGTTTTGTTCTCTTGAACTAAACATATGCATGAGTTTTTTTCCACATGATCCACAGAAAAAAACGTAAAACTTACATGTCAGTCAATTCAGTTACTAAGATGCAAATAAAAGTACTATTTAAATTCTTCAACACTACACGTGCTATGGGACGAAGGTGCTTTTTTACTACTCTGCTTTAGAAACCCATTTCCCAATTTAAATACATCATCTCAAGAGCTGTCCACTACAGGAGCTCTACTTAAGTATAGCTAGTAACAGCCACTTCAATCTTCTTTAGATAAAAGGCAGGTTTTAAAAGCTGAAGGGAGATTTGCTAGAATCATGAAACCACACACAGCTGCTCAGGTAAGAGAGACCAGAAGGGAACTTGCCCAGTCTCATTCTCATGGTCTCCTAGAGCTACAACATTTGAAATGTGGTCCATTGATGAGTGATATGGCAAACACCTCACTCTTGGAAGAGAAACTGGAGCACAGGAAAGACGTGACAGAAACAGACATATGTGGGACTCAGAATTTTTGCTTGTCCATGGAAAAAGGGTTTGAGGCAACCACATCTATACAAGATACGGAATTACGCCATTCACTTGTTTGTTTTCCACAGTCACCATCCCAAGTCAGTCCTTCACTGTTTCTGCTCTGGCTTGTGTACATTATAGGCATTCTCTCGGCTCTCTTCTCTTTATTTTTTTTAATTTTTAAAAATGTTTGTCGGGGGGGCTGGGAAGGTAGCTCAGTGGTAGAGTGCTTGCCTTACATGCATGAGGCCCTGGGTTCGAGTCCTCAGTACCAAATAAGCAGAAAAAGCCGAAAGTGGGGCTGAAGCTCAAGTGGTAGAGTGCTAGCCTTCAGCTGAAGAGCTGAGGGACAGCGCCCAGGCCCAGCTTTCAGGCCCCACGACCGACCAAAAAAAAAAGTTTGTCAGGGGGCTGGGAAGGTGGCTCAGTGGTAGAGCACTTGCCTTGTATGCATGAGGCCCGGGTTCGATTCCCCAGCACCACATAAGCAAAAAGAAAAAAAGCCCAAAGTGGCGCTGTGGCTCAAGTGGTAGAGCGCTAGCCTTGAGCTGAAAGTTGAGGGACAGCACCCAGGCCCAGAGTTCAGGCCCCATGACGAGACCCCCCAAAAAAAATGTTTGTCGGTGGTGGGGCTTGAACTCTGGGCCTGGGTGCTGTCCCTGAGCTCTTCAGCACAAGGCTAGTGCTCTAACACTTGAGCCACAGCATCACTTCTGGTTTTCTGGTGGTTAATTGGAGATAAGCATCTCATGGACTTTCCAGCCCGGGCTGGCTTTGAGCCATGATCCTCAGATCTCAGCCTCCCAAGTAGCTAGGATTACAGGCATGAGCCACCAGTGCCAGGGTATTATTTTATTTTTTGTCAGTCCTGGGGCTTAAACTTGGGACCTGGGTGCTGTCCCTGAGTTCTTTTGCTCAAGACTGGCATCTACCACTTCAAGCCACAGCTCCCCTTACCTCTTTATTTTTACACATACAACCCTACAGGCTAATCTACCGGCACTTGGATTTAAAGAGTCCCTATCTCAAAAGCTGCCATGTGCAGACCAGAGGATTAAGTTCAGATTTATCACTTAAGCATTCACTGCAGTCCTTTTTGTCCCTTTTCCCTCATTATTCCCCTACATAGGCACATGAGCTAACCTGGCCCCCCTCTCACTATCCTCTAAACCCTCTGTGTCCCTCCTATCTTTGAGCCCTTACTCAGCTACTCTCCTTACTTATAATATCACTGTCTTTACCTTGAATTCAATGTAGACTTTAGCATCTACTTCAAAACTCAATTTTTAAAAAGTGAACAGGGCTGGGAAGGTGGCTCAGTGGTAGAGCGCTTGCCTTACATGCATGAGGCCCTGGGTTTGATTCCTCATAAGCAGGAAAAAAAAAAGCCAGAAGTGGCACTGTGGCTCAAGTGGTAGAGCACTAGCCTTGAGCTGAAGAGCTGAGGGACAGTGCCCAGGCCCAGAGTTCAGGCCCACGACCGGACCCCCCCCCGCCAAAAAAAGTGAATAATTATCCAAATACAATGTGTCTACACACTTATTTGCCTAAAATGTATTTATTATTTAATCCTCAAAACAACCCTAAGGTAAACACTGTAGCAATACCATGCTACATATTAGGAACCTATCACATGTTCTGTAACAGCCAACAACCCCTTAGGCTGCTAACAGACTTGTGGCTCCAAAATCCACTCAACCATTATGCTATACCACACAGTGATTCCAGGATTCCAAGAGAGCATGACCATTTCCTCTCTGAATTCCTAAGCATGTAAGCTAACTCCCCCATCTTCAAATAAAGTTGCCTTGATAACATCCTTGCCTCAATGAGTTTATATTCCAGGAAACAAAGGCTTGATAATAATTTTTATTAGAGAAATAAATTTGGCCAGAAAGTGAATGAGGAAGAACTGGAGATGTAGTTCAAATGGTAAAGAACCAGAGCAAGGACATGGCCCTGAGTTCATACCTAGTACCACCAAGAAGAATAGAGGAGGGAAGGGGGGGGGAGGGAAGGGAGGGGAGGAGAGGGGAGAAGGAAAGAGACAGGGACAAGGAGAGGGAGGGGGGAGAGGGAAGGGAGAGGGAGGGGGAGGAGGAGAGGGAGAGGGTGGAAAGACAAGCAAGCCAAAAAGGGAAGGAGAAGGGAAAGGGAAAGGGAAAGAGAAAAGGAAAGGGAAGGAAAGGGAAAAGGAAAGAGAAGGGAAGGGAGGGAAGAGGAAAGGGAAGCAGAAAGGGAAGAGGAAAAATGAAGCTGGGCATCGGTGGTTCATGCCTGTAATCCTAGCCATTCAGGAGGCTGAGATCTGAGGATTGCAGTTCAGAGCCAGCCCAGGCAGGAAACTCTGTGAGGCTCTTAACTCCAATAAACCACTCAGAAATCCAGAAGTGGCACTGTGTCTCAAGTGGTAGAGCACTCGCCTTGAGCTGAAGAGATGAGAGACAGCACCCAGGCCCAGAGTTCAAGACCCACGACAGACAAAAAAAAAAGAGAGAGAAAGAGAAAATGAATAAGGGTTATTTGGAGAAGAGGAAAAGGAGAAAGGAGAATGGTAGAGAAGAGTAAGATTGACTATAACATATTGTAACATGTGTGGGAAGATAACAATGTATTCCCTGTTGTATAACTAATATAAGCTAAATTTTTTAAAAAAGTGAATGGAGAAGCTGTCATGTGCTATGACATGGTTGAGGTCTCACTTCCCTTTGTGCCCAGGAGCTCACCTGTACTGCTCCTGCTCATAGAGGTTTGCCACTATCGTCAGTAAACGGCTGATGAAGGACTCACTGCTGTTTTCTTTGTTTGCTTGTGCAGCCAAAAGACTGCATCTCTTCTCTGTCTCTGCCAGTTTCTTCTGCAGCTTGACATACTCTTGTCGAAGAAGCATCAAGTGCTTCTCCAACTTAGCCACTTCTTCTGTAAGGGAAACAAAGAAGCAAGGATAAAGCAGGTGGAAAGCAGACAGCACTCCACATGGGAAAGCTACAAAAAATGAATAGCTATGTAACCATTCTACTAATTCTTGGTAACTCATACAGGTAAAGAATGGCTTTGTTTATGGTGCCGGTCAACAGTCTAAGAAAGTCAGAAACACACATAAAAGATGTGGTAAGTATCTACTATGCAAATCTTTTAATGAAAAGGCCAGAAAGCTCAAGAAAATCACATTGGTATTTTTCAAATCACTAATAGTGCTATAGAACTTTCATGTTACATGCTTTCTAAAAGCTTTACATGAATTCTCTCACATAATCTCATGACAACCACATGTTGGATACACTATTACCCGTTATACTTTAAAGATAAGGACACTAGAAAGCCAAGTGCTGATGGCTCACCTCTGTAATCTTAGCTACTCAGGAGGCTGAGCTCTGAAGATGGTAGTTCAAAGCTAGCCCAGGCAAGAAAGTCCATGATACTCTAATCTTCAATTAACCACTAAAAAAGCTGAAAGTAGAGCTGTGGCTCAAGTGGTTGAGCACTAGCCTTGAGCAAAAAAGCTCAAGGACAATATCAAGGACCTGAATTCAAGTCCTAATACCAGCACCACAACCTCCTCCCCCACTACCATCCCCCCGCACCCTTGGGAAAAAATAAAAAGATAGAGACACTGGGTCAAAGAGAGATTACAAACTTGCTCAAGACCTTGGGCAAGCTTGTTGAGAGAAGGGCTGGCCTATGAGCACAGGCATTCCTATTCTAGGGCTATGACCTTATTAACCACTCCCCTGCTCTCCCTCACCAATAGGACAGTCCCTAATGGTTCAGACAGAAGCAAGTCATACTCCACGGGTGAGCTAGAAAAGAATTAAAAAGTTGGAGCTGGGTGCTGGTGTCTCACACCTGTAATCCAAACTATTGAGGATCTGAGGATCACGGCTTAAAGCCAACATAGGCAGGAATGTACGTGAGGCTTTTTTTTTTTTTTTGTCAGTTGTGGGTCTTGAACTCAGGGCCTGGGCACTATCCTAGAGCCTCTGTGCTCAAGGCTAGCACTCCACCACTTGAGCCACAGTGCCACTTCCTATTTTTGAGTGGTTAACTAGAGATGAGTATAAGTCTCTTATCTATAATAAATCACCAAAAAGCTGGAAGTGAAGACGTGGCTCAAGATGTAGCTCACTGGTAACAGCATTAACCTTGAGCAAAAAAACCTTGAGAGAGCTGGGAATGTGGTTTAATGGTAAAGTACTTGCCTCACATGCATGAAGCCCTGGGGTTTGATTCCTCAGTACTACATACATAGAAAAAGCCAGAAGTGGGCTGGGAAGGTGGCTCAGTGGTAGAGCGCTTGCCTTGCATGCATGGGGCCCT
>NW_012267235.1:15537980-15542508 GCF_000151885.1 Dipodomys ordii | reverse complement strand
AAAAAAAAAAAAAAAAAAGAATCACTTTGGAAGTGATCTATGGAGGAAGGGCAGGAGCCTTACCAAACTGGGATCCTTCAGGAGGTTTTCTGAGGTACTGGTAACATTCTCTGTCTCATTTTACTTAGTGGTGATTACTCACATTTCATTTTGATAGGCTACTGACTGCTACACTTAGAATTTATAATGTTCTATATGTATGTTATGCTTCAATATAAAAGGCTAGGTGCCAATGGCTCACAGCCATAATCCTAGCTATTCAGAAAGCTGAGATATGAGAATTGTGGTTCAAAGCCAACCTGAGAATTCCATGAGTCTCTTATCTCCAACTAACCACCAAGAAGCAAGAAGTAAAACTACGACTCAGGTGGGAGAGCACAAGCCTTGAGCAAAAAATGCTCAAGGACAGTACCAGGTCTTGAGTTAAATTTTTTAATTACTTCAAAATGAAATGTCAACTTCTGTGACAGGCACATGCACTCAAAATTGGTAGCAATTCCCCTATTCTTCCTAATTATATAATTAGTTATATAATTACTTGATAGGAGAAAGTACTGTAACAGTTTGTATAACAGTTTCTGAATCATTAAAAGTAGAGTAGGTTGGGCACCAGTAGCTCACACCTGTAATCCTACCTACTCAGGAGGCTGAGATCAAAGCCAGCTTGGGCAGAAAAGACCATGAGACTCCTATCTCCAATAAACTACACAGAAAAAGCCAGCAATGGCACTGTGGCTCAAGTGGTAGAGTGCTAGCCTTGACCACAAAGGCTCAAGGACAGTGCCCAGTTGGGGTTCAAGCCCGAAGACTGGCAAAAAAGTAGAATAGGAGCCTGGTCTCAGTAGTTCCCACTTACAATCCTAGCTACTCAGGAGGCTGAGATCTGAGGATCCCAGTTCAAAGCCATCCTGGGAGATAAATCCAAGACTGTTATCTACAATTAACCACCAAAAAGCTGGAAGTGGAGCTGTGGGCTCAAGTGGTAGAATTCCAGCTTTGAATCGAAAAAGCTAAGGGATAGTGCCCAGGCTGTGAGATCAAGCCCAGGCATAAAATAAATAAATAAAAGTAGAATGCCACTGTTTATCACCTTAATTATAACAAAAGGGCTGGGAATGTGACTTAGTGGTAGAGTGCTTGCCTAGCATGCATGAAGCCCTTGGTTAGACTCCTCAGTACCACATAAACAGAAAAAGCCAAAGTGGAGCTGTGGCTCAAGTGGTAGAGCGCTAGCCTTGAGCTGAAGAGCTGAGGGATAGCGCCCAGGCCCAGAGTTCAGGCCCCACGACCCGGGACCCCCCCCCCCCAGAAAAAAAAAAGAATTAGCAAGACAGTCTTGAAAACAAAACAAATAAAACAAAAAAGCCAAGCACAGTGGCTCAGATGTGTAATTCTAAATACTCAGGAGACAGGAGATAGGAAGGATCAGGGTTTGATGCCAGCCTGGACAAAAAGTTCATGAGATCATCTTACCAATAAATAAAAAGTTGGGAAATAATTTGATGCTGTAATCCAAGCTACAAGTATAAATAGGAGAATCACAGTCCAGGCTGGCCCAGGAATAAATGTGAGACTCTATTTGAAAGGTAACCGAAACCAAAAAGGGCCTGGACATGTCTCAAGTGCTGGAGTACCTGCCTAGCAACCCCAAAGTCCTGAGTTCAAATTCCAGTACACTGTAAAAAACATTGACCAGTGTCTACTGGGTGCCAGTCACTGAGCAATGGTAAACAAAATAAGATACATTTGCTCTCAAAATTTTTAATTACTGGGGAAAATGAATACAAATTAAATGTTTCTGCTTTTCTTTCTCTTTATTGCTGGGGGTCAAACTCAGGACTTGGTACACGCAGTAGTTGAGCCATACTTCTAGCCCTCTCCTTTCACACTTTTAGAAATTTTAACTTACATCTTTGTTTTTTTCCACCTTTGTATTTGAGATAGCCCTATTACCTTACCTTGCCTCGTGATCCTCCTGTCTCTGCCTTTCAAGTAGCTAGGCTTATAGGGCTGTGCCATCATTCCCAGAGTAAATTATTTTTATTATAATTTATAATAACCAAAACAATCAAATACAAAGCTACAACTGTACCTTAACAGTGTAAAAAGTAAAAAACAGAGCTTTGATAGTCTGTCAATACATACATTTTAATTTAGTTTCTCTGAGGAAGTAAACAGTCATGACATATTTTTCCCTGACTCTGGAGTATTTGTGGGGCAGAGGTTTGGGGAGTCAAGCAACTGCCCAAATGGTACCTCTACAAATCAATATCTCTCACTATGAACCACAAGGTTACTGTTTTCATCTCTGAGCTCTCTCCCTGCCAGATCCTCCAAATCCTATAGTGCTTTTAAGTCCATCTCCCGTCCAACCTTCTTTCTTCTCAGTAATGTCCCCACAGCACAGAACTACTGCCAACAACTCTAACATAGTCTGTGTTGGAAGCATCCCCAAAATGTTCATGTTGAAGGCTTATTCCTCAGCTTGTGAAGCTACTGGGAGGTAACAGAAAGGGACATCTTAGCAGGTAGAACCTAGTGGAGGCAGCAGATCACTAGAGGTGTGTATGCCTTTAAAAAGTAAAGAGTAATTTCTATTTTGTCCCTGTATGTCCCTCTCTCTCCTCACCTTCCTTTTGTTCTCATAAGTGCACAGCTTTTCTCTACCACAATGACCTAGCTACAGGTGCCCGATGATCAGATAATCATCATGGACCAACAAAAGTTCAGCAAGAAAGTCCATAAGATTCTTATCTCCAATGAACCACCGGAAAACCGGACGTGGTGCTGCTGCAGCAGCAGGGCCATGACAGCGACAAGGAGGGGACAGCAAGCTGGGTACCTGGGAGCACAAGCTGCGGCGCATGTAGATGAGTAAGACCTTTGATGGGCCTTGCAGCTGGCCAAGATGAACTGGGCAAGCCTTCATCAGGGCCTTCCTGCCTCTGGATGAGCTGGAGAAGCCCAGGGAGACATGAGCGAGCCTGATCACTCAGACATCGGCTATCAGATGCTGCTGAAAATGGGCTGGGCGGAGGGCCAGGGCATCAAGAACCCCATGAACATGGGGGCTACCGCACTCTCCAAGAACAACGAGTGCGAGGCTTGATGAAGACAACGCCAGCCTGCCACTGTGGGCCCAGCTGGCTGCACTACTCTAGGAGGCCTTCCTGCTGTCACATAAAACTCTAGTCAGTAAAGTCCCAGGGCTCACCCCCAAAAATAAATAAATAAAAATAAATACATAATTGTTGGTTAGAGTCCAGGCCTTGGTGGCCCCCGCTTGTAATCCTGGCTACTCAGGAGGCTGAGATCTGAGGACTGCAGTTCAAAGTGAGACTGGGAAGAAAAATCTCTGAGACTCTTATTTCCAATTAACCACTCAAAACCCAGAAGTGGAGCTGTGGCTCAAAGTGGTACAGAGAAAAAAAAGCTCACGGACAGCACCTAAGCCCTGAGTTAAAGAACCTCACAACTGACTCTCTCCTTCCCTCTCTCTCCCTCTTTTTGTATTTTTATTTCATTGTTTTTTTCTCTCTCCCTCTCTTTCTCTCTCTCTCTCACACACACACAAGCGCACATACACACACACACACACAATGATTGTAGAGGAAATCAATACTTACAATGATCCTATAATATTTTCTAACCAAATCTTGGCAAGTTGCACTTGAAATTATACCAAATCCCCATGTGGACTCAGCTCAGTGTTTTTTATTCCAGTGTGAGAAATTTAGTAATCACTGGCTCTGAAGAGTTCTTCACAGTGAACACAGAAGCGCATTCATGTGAATACCGTATTTATACTCTTCACTATCTTTCCTAGAGAGACAGAATGGAAACAACTGGACTTCTCTTTCTTTTTGCCAAGGACTTGTCTGGACTGTGATCCTCCTACCTATGCCTGTGGTCTAGGACCAGAGATGTGATCTTATTAACTTTGTACAAACTGTCAAGAAATGTCATCTTTCTGATATTTGCCTCCTGAGTAGCTGTGATTACAGATGTGAGCCACCGCACTTAGCAGTGATTAAGCTCCTTAAACAGAACTTTTAGGGCTGGGAAGGTGGCTCAGTGGTAGAGTGCTCACCTTTGCATGCATGAGGCCCTGGGTTCAATTCCTCAGCACCACATAAGCAGAAAAAGCCAGAAGTGGTGCTATGGCTCAAGTGGTAGAGTACTAGCCTTGAGCTGAAGATCTGAGGGACATCACCCAGACCCAGAGTTCAGGCCCCATGACTGACAAAACAACAACAACAACAACAAAGAATTTTTAGATGTGTCACTAGGAAATGGAGAAGGACATACAGTTAAGAGTAACAGATTCCTAGCCGGGCACTGGTGGCTCACGCCTGTAATCCTAGCTACTCAGGAGGCTGAGATCTGAGGATCGCGGTTCAAAGCCAGTCCGGGCAGGAGAGACCATGAGACTCCTATCTCCAGTAAACCACCAGAAAACCGGAAGTGGCGCTGTAGCTCAAGTGGTAGAGCGCTTGCCTTGAGCTGAAGAGCTGAGGGACAGCGCCCA
>NW_012267235.1:15520553-15535907 GCF_000151885.1 Dipodomys ordii | reverse complement strand
AAAAAAAAAAAAAAAAAGAAGCTCAGGGACAGTTCCCAGGCCCTGAGTTCAAACCCTAGTACTGGCACACAAAAAAGAATGAGATTCAAATGTTTAATGACTTAGGTACTAAGATTGATCAGATAGTCACGAAATATCAACCAGGCATTATCAGAACTATGAGGTGATAAACAACAATACAAACAATGGAAAATACTGCTAAATCATGAATGAATCACCTTAATTTAAACATTACAATATATCAAGTCAAAATTGTCAACCCCCAAACCAAAAGGCCTAAAAGCCCAATATAATCTAGAAATCATCACTGTTGGATGAGGGGTGTAGCTCTCAGTGATGATGTGTATGCCAAACATATACAATACCCAGAATTAGATCCTCAGCAATGCAAAAACTAAACAACAACAAAAAACTCACTGTTAATCCACCTGAAAAAGGTACAAGCTAGGCTGCCTTTTAAAAGAATCTCTCAAAGGGGCAACTCATAGTCCACTACAGTAAAAAGTCAGATAATGTCTATAATTGGTCAACCTAGAAGGTAGTATAAGATTGATTACTGAGAGGTACTGAAAAGAAACAAGCACAAAATTGATGACAAAGCTGGGCGATGGTAGCTTACGCCTGTAATCCTAGATACTCAGGAGACTGAGGATTGTGGTTCAAAGTCAGCCTGGACAGGCAGGAGTGCCTGAAACTCTTATCTCCAATTAACCAACAGAAAACCGGAAGTGGTGCCAGGGCTAAAGGGGTAGAGTGCTCACCTTGAGCTGAAGAGCTCAGGGACAGTGCCAGGTCCAGGCCCAGGCCCAGAGTTCAAGCCCCATGACCACCAACAACAAAAAAGACTGATTATGGAAAATAGTCTGGGAACAGAGCTGAGGCAGGAAGAGGGAGAGGGAGAGCACAACTTACTTTTTGTTAAAGCCTTATAGTATTTGAATTTTAAATTTCTATACACTTATAAAACACAATTTTTAAAGACTGTGATAAATTATGAGGAAACAAATAACTTCTAGTATTCAAGTTTGAAGGTTTTCTGTATTACAAAATTTGATGATGGAAAGGGATCTTTTGACCTACTAACCATTCATCCACTCATTACTTATTTTCAGTGCTAGGGGCTGTGTAGCCTCTTTTAGTCCAAGTCTCAGTAAATCTTAGAAGCAGAAAACAGAGAAGTGTGACATTATTTCACAAGAATCACTTAGGCTGTTTGAACTGAGAGAAATCCCAGATTCAGTAGACCTAGGGTAGAGCTGGAAAAAGTATCTTGAAAAACAGCTCAGGGCTGGGAATGTGGCTTAGTGCTTGCTGTAAGGTCTGCCAAGGGCCACGCAGGTCCTGTGCTGGTATAGACATCTCTCTACTTCTTGGCTAAGTATCTGTGTTACCTAGGTAACTGGCACACCAGGAACAGTCACCTCCCTCTCCTGCTAGATCACATCCTAGGTCATGCCTCCCATCTGACCATAGGAAGGTCCCAGGCCCTGATGTTACATCCAGATCCAGTGTGGCCACACCCTTCCTCCACCTGGCCACACCTCTTCCTGTCCCTGGCCTAGATAAGTCCAGGCCTGGGGGTGGGTGGCCCTTTCCCAGCCATGCTTCTCTACCATGCACAGTGGGAGCACCAGTTCAGTAAATAAACTTTTCCTGCCTGAACACTGTGTGGTGTTCTCTTCATTGGTTACCTAATGAAACCTACCTATTCAATATACCTTACTCTTCCCTATCATGCATGAAGCCCTGGGTTCGATTCCTCAGTACCACATAAATATAAAAAGGCAAAAGTAGTGTTGTGACTCAAGTAGTAGAGTGCTAGCTTTGAGCAAAAGCAGCTCAGGGACACGGCCCAGGCCCTGAGTTCAAGCCCCAGGACTAGAAAAAAAAAGCTTTGTATTTCTTGACCTTGAGACCCACTGAGGTCCCAGCATATACCCCCCAAATCACATACATACTACCCAGGAGCATTAAGCACCAGTGCCTGGCACTGATTGTTGTTGTTTATTCATTGATTGCTTAAAGATTTTTGTCTCCTAAAAAGACAATTGTAGTGGACACCAGTAATCCTAGCTACTCAGGAGGCTGAGATTTGAGGATCATAGTAAACAGCCAGCCTGGATAGTAAAGTCTGAGACTCATTTCTTTTATTGTTGTTCCTGGTTGTGAGGCCTGAACTCTGGGCCTAGGTGCTGTCCCTCAGATCTTCAGCTTAACGCTAGCACTCTACCGCTTGAGCCACAGCACCACTTCTGGCTTTTTCTGCTTATATGGTAGTGAGGAATTGAACCCAAGGCCTCATGCATGCTCTACTACTGAGCCACCTTCCCAGCCCTGCGACTTATTTCTAATTAACCATCAGAAAATAAAGTGGAGCTATGATTTAAGTGATAGAGCACTAACTGTGAGCAAAAAAGCTCAAGGCCAGTGCCCAAGCCCAGAGTCCAAGCCCTAGAACTGGCGCATGCACACACGCGCACACGTACACACGCATGCACACACACGAATTATTTTTAAGAAAATTGTGTAGCCTAGTCATTTATCAAAATTTAAGTTTCTGTGAAGTGCCAGTGTCAAGGCAAACATAACATTTCAGCAAGACCACCTAGCTTAAGATAATGCAAAAAAAAATGTCCCAGAAAAGGGATTTTTTTTTCAAAAGAAAAAAAAAATGCAAGCATTGGTGGCTAAAGCCTAGCTACTCAGGACACTGAGATCTGAGGATTGGAGTTCAAAGCTAGTCTGGTAAGAAAATATATATGTGAGACTCTTTTTGGTTTTTTGATCGTGGGGGATTGAACTCTGGGTCTAGGAGCGCTATCCCTGAGCTCTCAGCCTTCTGAGTAGCTAGGATTACAAACGTTGAACCACAGGCACCCAAGATGTCTCCAATTAACCACCACAAAACTGGAAGTGGAGCTAAAGCTCAAAGCTAGCCTTGAGCAAAAATGCTCAGGGACAGCACCCAGGCCCAGAGTCCAAGCCCCATAGTCAACAAAATAACAACAGCATGGGGCTGGGAAAGTGGCTCAGTGGTAGAGTGCTTGCCTCCTCATGGATGAGGCCCTGGGTTCAATTCCTCAGCAACACATAAGCAGAAAAAGCTTCCAGAAAAAGCTGGAAGTGGCACTGTGGCTCAAGTGGTAGAGTGCTAGCCTTGAGCTGAAGAGCTGAGGGACAGCCCCCAGGCCCAGAGTTCAGGCCCCAGGACCAAAAAACAAAACAAAACAAAACAACAAAAACAAAAACAGCAGCAACAATAAAGAATGAAAGGAGGGGCTAGGAATATGGCTTAGTGGTACAGTGCTTGCCTGGCATGCAAGAAGCCTTGAGATTTGATTCCTCAGTACCACATAAACAGAAAAGGCCAGATGTGGCACTATCACTCAAGTGGTAGAGTGATACCCCTGAGCAATAAGCTCAGGGACAGTGCCCAGGCCCTGAATTCAAATCCTAGGACTGGCAAAAAAAAAAAAAAAGAAAGAAATTAAAACAGACTTGGATTGGATATGGGGGCACCAGCAGGAAGGGAAGGGCTAACAAATGGGATAAATTAAAATGAACGTTGTTTATAAACCTGAGGGTGCCAGTGCAGGTGGCTCAGGCCTGTAATCCTAGCTACTCAGGAGGCTGAGATCTGAGGATCATGGTTCAAAGCCAGCCTGAGAAGGAAAGTCTGAGACTCTTATCTCCAATAAACTACCAGAAAACCAGAAGTGGCACTGTGGTTCAAGTGGTAGAGTGCTAGTCTTGAGCTGAAGAGCTAAGAGACAGCACCCAGGCCCAGAGTTCAAGCCCCACAACTGAACAACAACAAAAAAAAACCATAATCCCAGCAGGTTTTTGTTTTTTGGTTTTTTATTTGTTTTGTTGGTCATGTGGCTTGAACTCTGAGCCTGAGCACTGTCCTTCAGCTCAAAGCTCAAGGCTAGTGCTCTACCACTTGAGCCATAGCACCACTTCTGGTTTTCTGGTTGTTTATTGAAGATAAGAGTTTCAATCTAGGATCTGGTGGGTCAGGCCTGTAATCCTAACTACTCATTAGGCTGAGATCTGAGGATTGCAGTTCAAAGCCAGTCCAGGCAGGAAAGTCCTTGAGACTCTTATTTCCAATAAATCACTAAAAAAACAGAAGTGGCGCTATGGCTCAAGCGGTAGAGTGCTCGCCTTGAGCTGAAGAGGGCAGGGACAGCACCCAAGCCCAGAGTTCAAACCTCACAATGGACCAAAAAAAAAAGGAGTTTCACAGACTTTCCTGCCCAGGCTGGCTTTGAACCAAGATCCTCAGATTTTAGCCTCCCTGGCTGGGATTGTTTTAAGGATGGGGAGGAGTGACAGGGGAAGAAAGGATGATCCAGATACACTGTACACCTATGTGGAAATATCACAATGAAACTTCTCTTCTATAACTAAGGTATAGTTTAAAGAAAAAGGCAGGGCATTTTTTTTTTTGGACTGTTAATACAAAATTACAGGTGCTTTCAGCTCCAGCAGCAGGAGGGAGCCCAAGGGATAACAAGTGCATTGAGGTATTTTAGAAGTACCAATTAGTTGACTGCAATCACTGTACCACAGTATAAGTGCCAGTGCTGAGATGATACTCTACTGGGAAGCAACAAACAGCAATTCACATATGTTTTTGAAAACTCACCAAGATATACAGTTCCTTACAAGAAAAATTGGCTACAGGCTCTGGAACTAGCTAGCCTGATGGCGAAATCCTAAGTAGCTACCTCATTCTCATCTGCAACAGTAGTAAGTAGTCAACAGATCTTAGCTATTATTATAATTCTTAGAAAAGCAACAGGATAGTTTTTAAAATAATGTTTGCTAAGCTACATGGACTGGGATTGATATAAGCTTACCTATTTTCTACCTGTGACCTTGGACAAATTACTGGTTTCTGTGTTTCAGTCTTCTATGGAAAATGGAAATAATAATGTTGTTTCAAAGGGTCATGTGATGAGTAATTAAGATTATAGCCAGCATTATAGTTCATACCTGTTCTCCCAGCTGCTTAGGGAGGCTAAATTGGGAGGATCATTTGAGTCCATGAGTTCAAAACCAGTCTGGCAACATAGTAAGACTCTTTACTTTTGCTTCTTTCTTTGTTTTGTTCTGTTTTTTTTTTTTAAATGCCAGTCCTAGAGGTTGAACTCAGGGTCTGGGTGCTGTCCCTGAGTTACATTTTGCTCAAGGCTAGTGCTCTACCACTTGAGCCACAGCTCCACTTTTAGCTTTTTGGTAGTTTGCTGGAGATAAAAGAGTCTCACACACTTTCCTGCCTGGGCTGGCTTCAAATCATGATCCTAAGATCTTAACCTCCCAAGTAGCAAGGATTACAGGTGTGAGCCAACAGTATCAAGCTACATTGTGTGTGTGTGTGTGTCTCGTGGGCTTGAAATCTGGTCCTGGGCGCTGTCCCTTAGCATTCAGCTCAAAGCAAGTGCTCTACCACTTGAGCCACAGCACCACTTCCAGTTTTCTGCTGGTTTACTGGAAATAAGAATCTCACGGACTTTCCTGCCAGGGCTGGCTTTGAACACAATCCTCAGAGCTCCCCCTTCTCAGTAGCTAGGATTACAAGCATAAGCCACCGGTGCCTGGCTACATTTTTTTATTTTTAAAGAGTTACATCACTTAGGGCTAGGATGTAGCTCAGTGGCAAAGCACTTGCTTGGCAAGTACAACAAACTGGGTTCAATCTCCAGTACCAAAAAAAAAAGACTTAAAAAAATAAAAAGAAGGCTGGGTGCTGGTGGCTCACACCTATAATCCTAGATACTCAGGAGGCTGAGATCTGAGGATCCTGGTTCAAAGCCAGTCTGGGCAGGAAAGTCTGTGAGACTCTTATCTCCAATAAAACCACTAGAAAACCAGAAGTGGTTCTGTGGCTCAAGGGATAGAGTGCTCGCTTTGAACTGAAGAGCGCAAGGACAGCGCCCAGGCCCAGAGTTCAGACCCCATGACCGACCAAAAAAAACCAAAAATAAAATAAGAAGAGCAACAAGCTCTTTGAGGGCTAAGAATGTAGCCTAGTGGTAGAGTGCCTGCCTAGCTTTGGGTTCTATTCCTCAGTACCACATAAACAGAAAAAGCCAGAAGTGGTGCTTGGCTGAAGTAGTACAGTGCTAGCATTGAGCAAAAAAAGCTCAGGGACAGTGCCCAAGCCCTGAGTTCGAGCCCCAGGGCCAGCACCAAAAATAAAGAAAGTCAAAAAAAAAAGTTCATTATCTCTTGGCGAGTCACATGGGACAAACAGAGTAAACCAACAACTATTTTTGTAGCATTCTACTTTTTTTTTTTGGAGGGGGAGTATATGTTGAGTGGGAGCCGTAGTACTGCTTCCTTTTTGAGTGGTTAAATGGAGATAAGAGTCTCACAAGGACTTTATCTGCACAGGCTGGCGTCAAACTGCCATCCTGATTTCAGCCTCCTGAGTGGCTAGCATTATAGGCACAAGCCACCAATGCCACCATGTTTTTCCTCTTAAGTCAGGAGTTTAAACATTTTCTGGGAAACACTAAAGTACTTTAGGCTTTATAGGCCATATAGTCTCAGTGACACCATTCAACCGTTATTGTAACATAAAAGCATAAACCAATGTGTGCCTGTGGTCTCCAAAAAAATACTTATGAACAGTGAAAATTGAAATTCATATATTTTTCACAAGTCATGATATATTTTTCTGATGGTCATTTTTTCTTTTCTTTTCTTTTGTCAGTTGTGGAGCCTGAACTCTGGGCCTGGGCGCTGTCCCTCAGCTCTTCAGCTCAAGGCTAGTGCTCTACCACTTGAACCACAGTGCTACTTCGGGACTTTTCTGCATATGTGGTACTGAGGAATCAAACCCAGGGCTTCATGCATGCAAGGCAAGCACTCTGCCACTGAGCCACCTTCCCAGCCCTGATGGTCATTTTTCAAATTTTTAAAAACTGTTTAAGACTGGGCATAATGGTACAAACCTTTCATTGTAGCACTCGGGAGGCTACGAAGGAGCACAGACTTGAGTCTAGTCGGGGTACAAAACTGAGACTATGCCTCAAAAATAAAATAAAAATAATGCTTAGTACATATAGAATATCTACCTATTTTATAAAAAGATAATAATTCTATTATAATATGTAACACATATTACATATACAGCCAGGTAAAGAGTACATTTCTTGTTGGATAATATCACCCCTTCCCCCGCTCTCTCTGTTTTTCCCTCCTGTCCCCACCAATAAGTTATATAGTCTACTGTCAATGTAGTGTCTACTGAGTACCACTGCTGCAGTTGTTTACCCTTTGTCCCCCTATTTCTGTGCCCCCTGCCCTCCCAAAGATAAACAAACAAACAAAACAACAACAACAAAAAGAAACAAAGAAAACAACCTTATTTCCATTTCCTGGATTTCATTTTGATAAACATTTTATACAATCAGAGGGTCAGAGGCATTGTGACTTTGTGTTCCTCCCCTAAGAGTATCCTCCTTTGGTCTCACTGTGTATTTATTCCTAGAGTCCTGTATAATTTATCATGTCCTAGTATATTTTAGATCTAGCTTCTGCATATGAGAGAAAACATGCACCATTCGTCTCTCTGAGCTTGGCTCACCTCACTTAACATCACTTGTTCTAGGTCCATCCATTTCCCAGCAAATGACATAATATTCTTTCAAAAGGATGAGTAAAATTCCATTGTGTACAGGTATCCCTTTTTTTTTTCTTTTGGTTCTGGGGTCTGAACTCTGGTCCCTCAGCTCTTCAGCTCAAGGCTAGCACTCTAGCACTTGAGCCACAGCGCCACTTCAGGTTTTCTGGTGGTTTATTGGAGATGAGTCTCACAGACTTTCCTGCCCAGACTGGCTTTGAACTGTAATCCTCAGATCTCAGCCTCCCGAGTAGCTAGGATTACAGGCGTGAGCCACCAGCACCAGCTAGGGACCACTTTTTTTTTTTATCTTCTCATCTATTGTAGGACAGCTGGGCTGTTTCCATAACCTGGCTATTGTGCATAGTGCAGAAGTGAATATGGATGTTCATTTATGGTATACTGGCTTACAATGTTCTGGGTAGATGCCCAAGAGTGGTGTGGCTATGTTTAGTTTGTTGAGGAACCTCCAGGCACTATTGAAAGTGGTTGTATTAGTTTACATTCTAACCAACAGTGCAATAGGGTTCCTTTCTCCCTACGTCTCCCCCAATATTTGTAAGCCAATCTAACTGGGATAAGATGGAATCTCAGAGTTGTCTTGATTTGCATTTCCTTTATGGCTAGGGATGTTGATCATTTCCTTAAATGTTTCTTTGCCATTCTTACCTTTTCTTCTGAGAGGTCTCTCCTTAGCTATTTTGCCTATTTAGTGATTGGTTTATTTGCTTTGGGAGGGGTTAGTTTCTTAAGCTCCTATATTTCTTTTTTGTTTTTTTTTTTTGTTTTTTTTTTGTTTTGTTTTCATTTTTCCTCTCTCAAGTTTAAACGCCCTACCACTTGAAACATTACTCCACTTCTGTGTTGTTTTGTTTGTATTTTGGGTTTTTTGTGGGGGGAGCAGGGGCTAATTTTGAGTAACAGTCTCACAGACTTTCCTGTCTGGGCTGGCTTCAAACTGTGATCCTCAAATCTCAGCCTCTTGAGTAGCTGGGATTACAGATGTGAGTTACTGACAGTGGTGTTCAAGTGACTTTTTTTTGGTTGTTGTTGGTCATGGGGCTTGAACTCTGGGCCTGGGCACTGTCCTCAGCTCTTCAGCTCAAGGCTAGTGCTCTACCACTTTGAGCCACAGCGCCACATCCAGCTTTTTCTGCTTATGTGGTGCTGAGGAATCGAACTCAGGGCCTCATGCATGCAAGGCAAGCACTCTACCACTGAGCCACCTTCCCGGCCCAAGCTCCTATATTTCAGACATTAGGCATATGTTGAAATTTTCTTTCACTATAATAACAGCTTATTTAGAGATGGTAAGTATAGAAAATTTGTTCCAACAGTAAATAAGAAAACAAGAAATATTTACTGTTAAAAATGAAAGTTAAAAAAAAAGAAAAAGAATGCAAGGTCAAGCCCGGTACCAGTGGCTCACACCTCTAACACTAGCTACAACAGGCTGAAATCTGAGGGCTGTGGTTCAAAGCCAGCCCAGGCAAGAAAGTCTGTGAGACTCATCTCTAGCAAAAAGTTAGAAGTGACTCTGTGGCTCAATGGCAGAATGAGAGAGAGAGAGAGAGGAGGGAGGGAGAGAGAGAGAGAGAGAGAGAGAGAGAGAGAGAGTGTGTGTGTGTGTGTGTCATGGGCCCTGAACTCTGGGCCTGGGCGCTGTCCCTCAGCTCTTCAGCTCAAGGCTGGCACTCTACCACTTGAGCCACAGCACCACTTCCAGGCTTTTTCTGCTTATGTGGTGCTGAGGAATCAAATCCAGGGCCTCAGGCATGCAAGGCAAGCACTCTACCACTGAGCCACCTTCCCAGACCCAGAATGCTGGTCTTGAGTGAAAAAGCTAAGGGATAGTAACCCGCTTGAGTTCAAGTCCAAGCACTAAGCAAGTTTAATGGGCCAACCACAGTAATACCAACTACTCAAGAAGCAGAGATTAAAGACTGGATCTAAACCAGCCTGGGCCAAACTGACCTCATCTTAAAAAAAATAAAATAAAAAAAGCTGGGTGTGCTAGTATATGCTTATCATTCTAGCTACACAAGTGTTAAGGCAGATTTCCATCCAGGATAGCCTAAACAAAAATGAGAGAATCTATCCAAAAAAATAAAGCAAAAAGAACTGAAGGTGTGACTCAAGTGGCAAAGTGCCTGCCTGACAAAGCACAATGACTTAGTTAAAACCCAAAGACAGAAAAAATGCAAAAAAAGAAATATATATATATATATATATGTATATACAAGTTTATATCACATCCTCTTTTTTAAAAAAATAAGAAAGAAGAAAACAAAAGAAGATAGTAATACTGTATGGAGGAAAGAAAGAACTAATAGCATGTCACAGCAACCCAGCCACTCAGCATCACCCCCTTCATCAAAAAAAAAGTTGATATTATTAAATATATGATGATACTAAGGACACTTTGTAACTTAAGATTCTAACTTTCTGAATACTCTAGCAACTGACACCAAACGTGATGACACACGTCTGTAATTCTAGTTACTTAGGAGATGGACATAGGAGGATCTCAGATGGAGGCCAGCCAGGGTAAAGCAAACAGGAGACTCTATCACAAAAACAAATTAAAAAACAAAACAAAACAAAAGCTGGGCACGGTGACTCATACCTATAATGTTAGCTACTCAGGAGGCTAAGATCTGAGGATCACAGTTCAAAGCCAGCCTGGGAAGGAAAGTCCATGAGATTCTTATCTCCAATTAACCACCAGAAAAGTGGAAGTGGCGCTGTGGGTTAAGTGGTGGAGCACTTGCCTTGAGCTGAAGAGAGCAGGGACAGCGCCCAAGCCCAGGTTCAAGCCCCACGACCGGCAACAACAACAAAAAAGCGGAGCATTTGCTTGGCAAGTCTGAGTCCTGGAAGTTCAATACTAGGGCTTAAAATAAACAACAACAACAAAAACCCTAAAGTTATTAGTAGACATCGTTGGTAGAAAAAATGACATTATAATGATGTTCAATGAAGCTGCAACTTGGGGGTTTCAGTGCTCATGAGGTGATTCTCATAGCAGGGCTCTCAAGGCTCAGATACACTGGGATGAACTCACAAGAGAACAGTGGAGCACAAATTAACAGGTGTGAGAGATACACAGGAACCACTGGATTTGGTGCTGACCACAGAGTGGGGAGTTATCAGGGATGACATCTAGGTTATTGACTACAGACTCTGGATTATCAGCACCAAAGAGAAAACTCAGTAGGTAATAAAGCTCTTTTCTGGAAGGTCTATTAAGGCTGAGACAGTGTCTGTTCATTTTGTTATCCCTAGCATAGAAGTTTCCACTTACTATGAAATGCATTTTTCTTGAATGGATTTTGTTTGGCCTTTGAGTTAAAAGCCTACACTGTAGAGCACTCATAGGGCTAATTTCACAGAAAGATGCTCAACTATGAGCTAACTAACATTTCATACTGAACTTCCTATTAGCCTGGAACTCCCTTGCTAGACATAACCAACTAGAGGTACACAGATAATAGGAAAGTATGTCTAAAACTGAGGTCAAAGTATTTGTCTGTGAGTAATCCAGACCTAGAATCCTCTAGACATGTTTTTTTGGTTTTTTTTTTGGTCATGGGGCTTCAACTCCAGGCCTGGGCACTGTCCCTCAGCTCTTCAGCTCAAGGTGAGCACTCTACTGCTTGAGTCACAACGCCACTTCCGGTTTTCTGGACTTTGCTACCACAGCTGGCTTTGAACCGTGATCCTCAGATCTCAGCCTCCTGAGTAGCTAAGGTTACAGGTGTGAGCCACTGGCACCCGGCTCCAGACATCTTTATAGCTCTTTCTTGCCAACATTCACAAAGCTTAAAAAGTCCTGCTTCATGGCTTCTGTAAATCTCTCTTGTATCAATCCTCATCAGCCCCATTGCTCCTTACTAAATGACTCAGCAACTGCTACAGCTTCCTGCCTGGCTTCCTTCCCTCCCAGTCCTTCCTCCACAATGCAATTGTTTCAATGAGCCTAAGAAAAGGCCACTCACCACTGCCTCGGCTTCTCTCAAATGTATATACCTTAACCCATAGAACAAAGTGCCATTGCTTAATCACACCTGGAATCACCTGGCCTTAACTACATCTTCTAACCTCATATCCTACCATTCCTTCCACTGAGAATATTAGCCTTTCCCAATTCTAACGTCTCAACATTCAAAAAAAAATTATTTTTCAAAGTCCAGCTTGAACACAATCTCCTGAAGATCATCCAAAACATTCTTCTTACCACTTCCCTAGGAAATCTTGATTTGACTTATCAAAGTAACATTAAAGCACTTTTCATCTTTTCCTTAGTTTCTCAGATAATTTTAAACTTCTTGTACTTCTGAACTTCTGAGTGCACTACAAGAAGTACTTATGTTGCTGGGTGCTGGTGGCTCACACCTATAATCCTAGCTACTAAGGAGGCTGAGATCTGAGGGTCATGGTTCAAAGCCAGCCCAAGCAGGAAAGTCCATGAGACTCTTACCTTCAATAAACCACCAGAAAACTGGAAGTGGCACTATGGCTCAAGTGGTGAGGGCTCGCCTTGAGTTGAAGAGCTGAGGGACAGCACCCAGGCCCAGAGTTCATGCTGGACTGGCAAAAAAAAAAAAAGTACTTATGTCTATTCTCCTCTGCCCCCATCCCCACCAAGTCCTCCTCATATAGGGCCTTCCTAGGTGGAGTTCAACAATGCCATAGGAGGTCCGTGATCTACACAGATTCAACAAAACTCTGGAGATACCACTTTCTCTTCTGCCTGACAGAACTGTAAATCACCTAGAGTAAATCGTCTTGCCATTGATTAAGCGTGGCATAGCACAGTTCAGAAGCTCTACTCTAACACATTTAGTCAGAGTAGATTAATCTTCATTTCTTTGTGGAAAAAAAAAACCCCAGAAGGCCAAGCAGGGACAGCACCTTGGACCTTTGTTAAATGAGTAAAACCACAAAGAGATAAATTTCAAAACTGGAAGGATGGCAAACTTTTCCTCAACTGTCAGCCTTACTGATTAAGCACTTTCTAGAATAGTACTATCAAACAGCACTTTCTGGAAGCACTTATGTGTTCTATTTGTCTGCATCCTCCAGTTCCAGGGAATACCTGTGCCATGGCTGCTGAGCATTTGGTTCAGACTAACAGAAATGTTTCATTTCACTTTAAATTCCAGTGGCTAATGGCCATGGGATTAACCAGGGGTTTGCCAGAATAAGCTAAGTTTTCATGTGGTTACCTGAATTGTTATCAAAGGTATTTCCTAGTCAAGCATCAGTAGCTAACACCTGTAATCCTAGCAACTCAGGAGGTGGACATCTGAAGATCCAGGTTTGAAGCCAACTCAGGCAGGAAAGTCTATGGGATTCTTCAATTAACCAGCAAAAAGCAGGAAGCGGAGCTGTAGCTCAAGTGATAGAGCACTAGCCTTGAGCACAAAAGCTCATGAACAGCACCCAGGCCCTGAGTTCAAGCCCTAGGACTGGCACAAAAAAATAAATTAAATAAATAAATTATCCTAGCCAAATTTCATTAAGTAAAAAGTGCACAATTAGCTTTTCTACTTAACCATTTATATTTTTTTTAATTTCCAGTTCTCTTCTTTTTCTTTGAATTTCCACTTTTATTGTTACTGAGGAAGGAAAGCAGTGAGCAGTTTAAGAGAAGACTAAGAAAGACTGCAAGCCAGGGCAAAACATTAGGCACTGTGCTAAGAGTGTTCATGCTATTTCTTGATCCTCACAGCTACCTGTGAGCTAGAGATTAGGTCTGCAAAAACTGAGAATGAAAGCAACTAAACCACCTGCATCACAGCTCAAGTTCAGCTAGAATTCAAATCCATGCTCTACCAGACTGAGCTCTAAATTATTATGCCAGTTTTTGTTTTTGTCTTTTTTGGGGGGAGGGGGAGGTCACTGTGCTGGCCTCTCACATGCTAGGTAGGCACTGTACTACCGATCAACATCCCATCACTCAGGGGGGTAGAACTAAGAGGACAACACATTTAAGTCTAGTCTATACTATATGACAAGACTATCCAAAAAAAAAAAAGAAAGAAAATTCTGAGTTGGAGAAGTAGCACAGTAGTAGGGTGCTTGCTTAGCAAGCACTGGCCCTGGATTCAATCCTCAACACCTCAAAAAAAGAAAAAAAGTCAGTGAGCTTTTAGCAAACTGACATCATTCAGAGTATAATAAAAGTTGAACCAGGGCTGGGAAGGTAGCTCAGTGGTAGAGTGCTTGCCTTGCATGCATGAGGCCCTGGGTTCGAATCCTCAGCACCACATAAGCAAAAAGAAAAAAGCCGGAAGTGGCGCTGTGGCTCAAGTGGTAGAGTGCTAGCCTTGAGCTGAAGAGCTGAGGAACAGCGCCCAAGCCCAGAGTTCAGGCCCCACGACTGGACCCCCCCCACCCCCAAAAAAAAAAGGTGAACCAATAGGCTCAGCATGGTGGTGCATACCTGTACTCCAACCACTCTGGGTAGAAATCAGAAGGATCAGGGCTGGGAAGGTGGCCTTGCATGCATGAGGCCCTGGGTTCAATTCCTCAGCACATAAGCAGAAAAAAAAAAATAGAAGTGGTACTGTGTCTCAAGTGGTAGAGCGCTAACCTTGAGCTGAAGAGCAGAGGGACAGCGCCCAGGACCACAATTGACCGGAAAAAAAAAAAAGAAAGAAAGAAAGAAAGAAATCAGAAGGATCACACACAGTTTAAGACAGCCCAAAACAAAATGTTAGCAAGACCCTATCTCAACAAATAAATTGAATATGTTAGCATGCACCTGCAATCCCAGCTACACTGGAAGCTATAGGTAAGATCAGTCTGGTCTGGCTTCAGGCAAAACCTCAAGATCCTATCTGAAATATAACTAAAGCAAAAGGGCTGAGGAAGGAGGCATAACTTAAGTGATAGCATACCTCCCTAGCAAGCATTGAGGCCCTGAGTTCAAACCTTAGTACCGTGCACCACCACCCCCCAATACACACACACAAATGTTAAGACTGGCTAGATTACTTGACAGACCAAAAACCAAGGATGTATCCAAGCAACTTTTTCTCACTTTTTCCTATTTCTCTCCCCTCCTTCCCTCTTACAGCAGTGCTAGAGACAGAACTCAGGGCTGTGTACATGCTAAACACATGCTCAACAGTCATGTACACGCTAAATACGTGCTAAACAAGTGGACAATTCCTCCAGCACCCAGGCAGCTCATTTGATCACTGATAAGGCTCAATAAATTCATACATGCCTTCAACCACAGGCATGACTCTAAGCTAGAAAACAGAACAGTAAACAAAACAGGAAAAGTTTCTGCCTTCATGGGTTGACATTCAGGAGGGTAGCTTCAAGTATATTGTCAATAACATGGGAAAATAAGAACAGTTGTCCCAGGCCAAGGGAACTGCAAGGACAAAGAGGGAGAGGGCACATAGGAGTTCACCAGTTAGCGTGACTGGGGCAGTAAATGAAAAGCAGGAAATAAGGCTGCAGTATTAAACAGGGGCTAGACCTGTTGGAAAGCTTTGTAAGATCATGGAGAACATAAAAGTTGGAATAGAGGGGCAGAGGTACTGAGAATTGGAGAGACAAGATGTTTTGTTTGGCGCTGGGAAGGTGGCTCAGTGGTAAAGCGCTTGCCTTGAAAGCCTGAGGCCCTGGGTTCGATTCCTCAGCACCACATAAGCAAAAAGAAAAAAGCCAGAAGTGGCACTGTGGCTCAAGTGGTAGAG
>NW_012267235.1:15517938-15520503 GCF_000151885.1 Dipodomys ordii | reverse complement strand
CCCAGGCCCAGAGTTCAGGCCCCAAGACTGGACCGCCTCCCCCCTCAAAAAAAAGATGTTTTGTTTAAAAGTGAAACTAGAAACTGAAAATATGTGGGGAGGGCAAAATCAAGGAGTAAAGATAATATAGGAAACATCTACTTGAAGTGGTTCACTTGAGGAAGCACAGATGATCAGGAAAGCTGTAGGGATGGATAGAGTGAAAATAGAAGTAAATTTTAGGACAGACACAAGCTAAATATGTGAAGTCAAATCAACAACCATGGCTAATGGAAAGAGGCTGTTTTTCAAACGAGTCAGATAATACTGTATATTTGGAATCTTGAGGTCCTACTTACTACTCCTAGGCACTGATTATCACATATTCATTCTACCAACAAACCATTACCAGTATCAGAGAAGTTACCAGAATGTGCTTACAGATAATATAATTGTTACATGACACAAAATTTTATTGTGTGTAAATGAGTATCTCTGAACAATAGTAGCCAACTCTGAAAACTCTTGATTAAAGCACAAACAGCATTAAACAAGGAACAACCCACAAAACATTTTCTTTTTATTTTGTTGGTCATGGGGCTTGAACTCAGGGCCTGGGTATTGTCCCTAAACTCTTTTTGCACAAGTCTAGCACTCTACCACTTTGAGCCACAGTTCCACTTCTAGTTTTCTGGTGGCTAACTGGAGATAAGAGTCTCACAGACTTTCTTGCCAGGTCTAACTTTAAACCACAATCCTCATATCTCAGCCTTCTGAGTAGCTACCTGAGGAGCCTTCTGAGTAGCCACCCCACCTGGCACACAAAACATTTCTTTTTTTTTTTTTTTGCCAGTCCTGGGGCTTGAACTAAGGGCCTGAGCACTGTCCCTGAGCTTCTTTTGCTCAAGGCTAGCACTCTATCACTTGAGCCACAGCACCACTTTCATCTTTTTCTATGTATGTGGTACTGAGGAATCAAACCTGCAGCTTCTTGCATGCTAGGAAAGCACTCTACCACTGAGCCACATTCCCAGCCCACAAAACATTTCTAAGTAATCATATCTTCCTTTGGATGGCAGCACCTGCAGTTTAATGACTTGCCTTGGCCAAAAATGCCTTTGATTCTTCCTAGTCAAAGTTTGCAATATGATTTTTGGTACAATTTGGAAATTGGGTTATACAAGGAATTTGTAAATTGGGTTACACAGGGAAAAGCTTCATTGTTACACTTCCACACATAATGACAGTGCATTCCAATCAATTTCACCCCCTCTATCAAACTCCAGGCATCCTTTGCCCTTAGAATACAGTATCATTTTCTAAGAAGCTTTCATGGGACTTCAGCCAGGAAACTAGGATGCAAAAACGGTAAAATGTTAAGTCAGGACCCAATGACTACTTATTTATCTGTTTACAAGTCCTCGGCAACTTAATCTTTAAAGGATGTTTGGTTTGGTTTAAAGTTATACTCACTCAGCTGGCTAGATGTCTCTCAATGCCAGGCTACCACAGCTCAGGAAAAAACCATCAGCCCTTAAGAACTCCCCAAAGCTGGAACCTGAGTCTAGCCCAGCAGGGGCTCCGAAAACTGCTGAATATAGAAAAGGCATCTTCCACAGTTTCCACCTTGATGAAAACATTCAGCTTCTCTTCTGTGAAAGTACTACACTACCATAATTTCACATACAGCCTTCCTGAACCTTCTTACCCCCACCTCACAGTTCTGAGTAACAAGCTTGCCCCCTGTAAAATACTCTGCACTTAACCCAAAAACCATTTTCAAGGGAACATGGTTAGCTTGCTGTTGCTCCCTCCCTTGCTCTCTGACAATATTCACATAAAGTTTCCCTCTCCCAATGGCTTAACGTGGTAGGAAACAAGCAAAGATAAAAACTGGGTCCGGTTTCAGTAATCTATTAACTTTAGCCTCAATTCCTTTATCTATAAAGAACAAATAACACAACTGCCTTGCCTCCTTCCCAAGGTTATTCTTAAACCCCATCCAAATGAGAAAAGCCTACTCAAGGCTTCCCAAACCTAAGATCCAAGAAATGATAGATTTGGTCAAAGCTTAACTCAAAACCAAAGGAGCGGGTTGTGACCACGCACACTTAGTCACTCAATAAACGTTAAATTAACCGTCTTTTTCCCCATTCATAGGATACACAGGAAAAGCACACAAATCCGGCACAACAGTATTACTATATGTTCCCAACAAATTAACTGGCCATCTCCCGGGCTTCTTTTCCCTCCTGTGCATAGTAAGGCTTTCACAATGAAGGATCCTGACATTGCAACAAGCCGTCAAACTGCCTTTACATGCGGTTTCCAAGAGCGCACCAGAGAAAAGGGTCCCGACGAGAAGATTGGAGGCAAAGGAGCCTGGCTTGGGCAAAATTCTGGGGGGTAGTGTGAGCTTGGCCAGCTCGCTCCCCTACCAAACCCTTCCACCCAGGCTGGGGTAAGGGGCACGGGGAGCACGAGAAAGGGCAGGGGGAGGGGGGACGAGGGAAGGCAGAGGGGACCCGGGGGCAGGGGGAGGTCATGATCAGGAGGGACCGGGGGAGGGGCCTGGGGACACCGGAG
>NW_012267235.1:15505021-15515006 GCF_000151885.1 Dipodomys ordii | reverse complement strand
AAAAAAAAAAAATCAAAAACTCGGGCTGGGAAGGTGGCTCAGTGGTAGAGCGCTTGCCTTGCATGCTCAAGGCCTTGAGTTCGATTCCTTAGCACCACATAAGCAAAAAGAAAAAAGCCGGAAGTGGCGCTGTGCTCAAGTGGTAGAGTGCTAGCCTTGAGCTGAAGAGCTGAGGGACAGTGCCCAGGCCCAGAGTTCAGGCCCCCATGACCAGACCCAAAAAAAAAAAAATCAAAAATCAGCCAGGTGTCAGTGATTCATGCCTGTAATCCTAGCTACTCAGGAGGCTGAGACATTAGGATTGTGGTTCAAAGCCAGCCCTGGCAGGAAAGTCCGTGAGACTCTTTTCAATTAACTACTCAAAAACCGGAAGTGGTAGAGTGCTAGCCTTGTGCTGAAGAGCTCAGGGAATGTTAAAGACTGCAGGGGGGTTAGAGGTATGGTTCAATTGACACCAGCCAATGAGCGAAAGCATCAGGTATTGTTCAAGTCATAGACTCAGACAAAAAATAATAGAAATGAAAACTGTAGGGAATTGGTGGCCTTGGAGAACATGAATATCAGAACTGGAGAAAAAAGAATTCCAAGTTGGTAATGTTTAGGTGCTGTTAAGGTCATCCCTAGTGTATAATTAGGTACAAATGAATAAATTGGAGTTTTAGATCATAGCAACATAAGGTCGAGTTAAAGTTTTAGCCAAGCACCAGTGGCTACTGTGGAGACAGATCTGAGATTCGCAGTTTGAAGATAGCCCAATAGGAAAGTCCATGAGACTCTTATCTCCCATTAACCACAACAAAGCTGGAAGTGAAGCTATGGCTGAAGTGGTAGCATGCTAGCCTTGAGCAAAAAAGTTCAGGGACAATGTCCAGTCCCTGAATTCAATCCCCAGGATTTGTGTATACGCACACATGAGCACACACACACACACACATGATGTTGCAGTTTTGAGGAAGTAGGAGTGATTCTGATAGACATTTGGGAAATGGAAGTGAAGAGTGTACTGAAATGTGTAGACAGCTTAGAACATGAGCAAGGAAGGTGCTTAGAGTTGCTGTACCATGCAAAGGCAATTAGGCAAAGAAGCACAGAGAATACTTGTCAGGCAGAGAACTTGGAGGTGCCTTGCTCAAAACTTGCCTGTCGAGAATGTTTTAAGAGGTGTGCCAAATGGTGAGTTTCTAGATCAGATTGCCTGAAAGCCAGCCTCGTTGGCCACAGCAGCCTTATCTGAAATTCCTCAGGATCTTAACATTAAAATTACTTAAGGGCTGGGAAGGTGGCTCAGTCGTAGAGCGCTTGCCTTGCATGCATGAGGCCCTGGGTTCGATTCCTTAGTACCACATAAGAAAAAAGCCGGAAGTGGCACTGTGGCTCAAGTGGTAGAGGGCTAGCCTTGAGCTGAAGAGCTGAGGGACAGCACCCAGGCCCAGAGTTCAGGCCCATGACCGGACCCAAAAATAAATAAAATTATTTAAAAGTGCCAGTCCAGTAGCTCACAGCTGTAATCCTAGCTACTCAGGAGGCTGAGATCTGAGGATCACAGTTCAAAGCCAGCCTGGGTAGGAAAGTCCCTGAGACACTCATCTCCAATAAACCACTCAGAAAAACAGAAGTGGTGCTCTGGCTCAAGTGGTAGAGTGCTTGACTTGAGCTGAAGAGCTGAGGGACAGCACCCAGGCTCAGAGTGCAAGCCCTACAACCACCAACAACAAAAAAAAGTGACTGGGAAATACTATCATCACAGCTAATGTCTATTTTGCATCACATAACTTGGCCTCACTTGTACCAGCCTAGGGTTGGTTATACAGCAGGTACTCAATGTTCGATTAGTTATTACCTCAGTGTGCTATACTAGTACTACTGACTTGCTGTGTTGGTGATGGGGAGATCCAGAAACTTGTTTTATTTATGCTGCCTCTCAGATTCTGTTTCATGAGGAACCCAGGTTACTGAAGATTTGGAGGGTTATGATCTTTTGAGAGCTTGATGAAAACCAGAGTACCCTGTAGAGCAGTACACATGAAGGAATAAACAAATGTGTTTAGAGTGCTTGGATTAGATGCTCATGATCAAATTAGAAATTGCTTAATGGGACTTAGCAACTCATGGGCCGAATTATAACCTCTTCATTAAAACCTACTCTGAGCCTGGTGCCTGTGACTCACACCTGTAATCCTAGCTACTCAGGAGGCTGAGATCTGAGGATCATGGTTCAAAGCCAGCCTGGGCAGCAAAGTCTGTGAGATCCTATCCAATAAACCACCAGAAAACTAGAAGTGGCACTGTGGCTCAAAGTGGTAGAGCGCTAGCCTTGAGCTGAAGAGCTGAGGGACAGCGCCCAGGCCAAGTTCAAGTCCCATCTCTGACAAAAACAAAACAAAGCCCTACTCTGATACAGTAAATACAGAAACTTTGAATTTTCTCAGCACTAAAATACAGTTTTAACCCAGTTCCAATTTGTAAGGTTTGTTCAGGCAAAGAACATGAAGTACAGGATAGGGACTGATATTGTCTGTCCCAAATTCAAGGACAGAACCAACTGGCCAGTCAGTGCTACATTGTGCAAGACAAAGAGCAAGAAATTTCTAAGATTGCTAGAACAGCCTTAACAAGTGGTCTCTATGTGACCTCAGAAAAGTCATTGCTCCTGAGCTCCTGTTTCCTCACCTGAAAATCCCGGTGGACAGTACCCTGTGTATATGGAAGGACATGGAACTGAATCCTGGCAACGCACTTACTCAACTGCAATCTTGCCAAATCAACCAAAACCTGTTTCCTAATAATAAACTATTATTTTAAAAGAATTTGACTAGATCCTGCCAAAAGAAATGCTAAAGCGAAATTTTGTTTCTAGCAGTTTTGCTAGGAGTAAATGAAATGTGAACATTCAAGTGCTATTATACATTTCCCTTTACGTTTGGTGGTACAAGAAATGAAGACAGGTGCTCTTCCACTATTCCTTTTTCTTTTTTTTGAGGGGGAGGGCTGGAGCTGGGCTTGAACTCAACGCCTAGGCACTGTCCTTGAGCAATTTTGCTCAAGACTAGCCCTCTACCACTTAAGCCACAGCTCTACCTATGGCCTTTTTGTTGTTTTTAATTGAAGGGTCTCATGGACTTTCCTGCCCAGACTGTGTGTGTGTGTGTGTGTGCGTGTGCGTGTTGTGGGACTTGAACTCTGGACCTGGGTGCTATCTCTGTGTGTTTCAGCTCAAGACGAGCACTCTACCACTTGAGCCACAGTGCCACTTTCGGCTTTCTGGTGGTTTATTGGAGATAAGTCTCATGGACTTTCCTGCCCAGGCTGGCTTTGAACTGCAATCATCAGCTCTCAGCCTCCTGAGTAGTTGAGGCCTGAGCCACCAGCGCCCAGCCCCAGACTGGTTTTGAATCATGATCCTCAGATCTCAGCCACTTGAGTAGCTAGGAATTACAACAACAACCAGCAACAGCCTTTGAAAGTGAACTCCTGGGCTGGAAAGGTGGCTCAGTGGTAGAGTGCTTGCCTTGCATGCATGAGGTCCTGGGTTCGATTCCTCTGCACCACATAAGCAGAAGAAAAAAAACCCAGAAGTGGCGCTGTGGCTCAAGTGGTAGAGTACTAGTCTTGAGCTGAAGAGCTGAGGGACAGCGCCCAGGCCCAGAGTTCAGGCCCATGACCGAACCCCCCTCCCCCCCCAAAAAAAGTGAACTCCTTTTCTTACCTATGTGTGAACAGGACTCAAAACTGTATAATCAATTCCCTAAAGCTCAGTGTGGAGTACCAAGTCAACCATCCAAAAAGCTTCACCCCACTGTGGCAGCCCAGGTTGTAGACCTGAAATTGAGCAAATCTGAACTAAATCCTGTTGGAGTTTGCAAGCCTCCAGTAAGTAAACTAAACTAATTGTTTGATAAGCTGGTTACTGTACTATATTCAGGAAGGAAAGGGAGAAAATTAGCTTCATTCTGTCATGAAAGCCTACTGCCTGATATACAGTATGCAGCCAACAATTTGTCCGTTTGCATTTGAGCAGCAAATAACACTCCTTGCAGTTTACCTCAGATGAATACACACAAAAAAGTTCAGCGACATTCCCTAGCACTTCCACACCCAGTAGTTTTATTCCAAATAATTAAAAACTCTAGAAATGATCTCCAAAACTGCTCCCAAGAATTTTCTTTTGGTTTCTGATTCAGCTCTAACATCTGGTTCCATGTTCTTTACGCACTTTGTAAAGAGGTCTTATCAACCAGCAGGCATTTTTATGTAAAAACATCAACATAGCAAGTCAGTTGTCAACATTAAGTTTTTAAGAATTACAGTTCTAAGGATTTAAGAAAAAAGATAGATCCTGTTATCGGTATTTTGTTACATGCGGGGGTGGGGGGACAAAAGAACCGGGGCTTGAACTCAGGCCTTGCACTCTTGCTTCTTTTTCACTCTACCAGTTGAGCCACACCTTTACTTCTGGCTTTTTGGTAGTTAACTGGCAGTAACAGTTTCATGGATTTGTTTGTGAAGACTGGTCTCATTGTGATCCTCATATCTCAGCCTCCTGAATAGCTAGGATAACTGATGTCAGCCACTAGTGCCAGGCAGAGTTATCTTTAAAACAAAAAGTGCTATTGTGCCTCTTTTCCAACTAAGTGATGCTGCAGGTATTGGCCCAGACCCCTATCTACTCAGAGCAAGGAAGGTGTTTTCTTCTAGTTCCAATTGAAGAATGGGCTTAAGCTCATTTTTAAGGTAGAGCCAGTTTAGTCAGAGACAACTCCCCAGTAGTGTTCTATTGTTCTTTAAGCTTCTAAGCCATGGTACAGAAAGTCTGTGAATAATGGTGTGGCCATGTACTGGAAATTTATAGCAATTTATCAGGTTGGATGTCAAGTTAATTTCTTCCCCTCAAGTTCCTCCTTTAAATTAAGTTTGTAAAATTTTTCATCAAGGCTCCTCTGTGGACACTCTGGTATCATGTGCTATTTTATATAGAAAGAATCCCACCACTACTTTTGAGACCTGCATCCTAAAACCAAAATAGCTCATAATGCAGCCTCTAAGTCATCATTTATTGATTTATAGAGCACCCATCACATAATTTGAGGTGCTTTACAATACAGTAAACATAACAACAAAACTCACATAGTTAAATACAATCAACAAATTACAGAACTTAAAAAAAACCAACTGGAATGAAGCAACATTATGTCAAATTTCAAAGATGCTGAGAAATGGCAGTACAGAAAGGCAATTCTAACCAACTGGAGACCAGATGGGCAGATACACAGGCAGTAACCCCCCACCCCAAGTTGGAAGAATTGTAGAGGGTGAGTGAGCATATAGTTTCACATTGGGAATGAAAGCCATTAACGATACTATGACACCCAAGTGATCACAAAACTAGAATAACCTCATAAACATCTCACCTTTAGTGACAAGGAAATCCTCAAAAGAAGTTAGGAAAGCCATGGAGATCACTCATCCCTCCTATTATAAATAGACTTAAATGTGTAAACCTCTACAAGAATGAAGATCACCTATCCCTCCTATTATAAACAGACTTAAATGTGTAAGCCTCTACAAGAACTTGAAATAAACTTAGCAAACAGCCAACAGTTCTATAACCCAAAGGACAAGAGATGTACTTAATAGTTGTCCCAGGTTAGGGAGAAAAACATCCTTTTCCTGAAGCAGAGAAGAAAAAAAAAAAATCACCTCACACTAATGATGAGGCACTGGTGGGCCAAAAGCCACCTGGTTCAGTGGCACCTGACCGTGAATTTCATATCAAATGTAGAGGCATTTAAATTCACATTGTCAGATGATCACTGGGAAAGGCACAGATGACATCTCTGAGAGAAGAAAGGAAGTTCTAACGTCTGCCAAGACCTGAATTTCAGTTTATAGCATGGCCAGGGGAACGGGTGTAAAACAGGGTGGGGAGAGAGGCATTTATTCCTGGCACTTCTTTAATCCCCTTCAATGTAGAATCATATGGTTAGCCCAAAGTAACTGCATTAAAGTGGCACTTGAAGTTCAGAAAAGTTGTCCCTGAGTTACTAGATCATTTGCTACTTGCTGAGCAGTTAAATCCCAGGTTTTAACTCAACGGATTGCTAGTAGAATTATAGCAATAGGAGAGCAAATTTCTTAACTCCATATTGCCTAAGCAACCATAATGTGGATAGTTCCTGATACAATAAAAAGGATTGCATTCCAAGTCCCTTGTAGATGTGCAGTAGAACTGGGCAATAATTTTTACTGTTTGTTGGGAGGGAAGTCAAAAGTTCTTGAAGGAAGTTAGGCTCCAACAAATCAAATCAAGGAGTTCTCATAGTCACTATACATCTGGGTTTTTATAATGCTTCAGCATAGGAAACAGACAAGGATTTTGAAAAATCACTCTACTGTGACTGCATGCTCAACGTTTTACTTCTGCTCGAAATAGAACATAATCTGGGCTATCTGCAAGAATCCTTTCACTTCTGCCAAAGCATTTCTCCAAACCAGAGATATGCCAATTCTCACAAATACCTCACCCATATGTATAATAATCTTAAGTACTATCCAAACATGCCAAACACTATTTTCCATTCTCAACCATACAAATAAGAAAAATTTAGAAACAGGAACATAGGTCTGCCTTTAACTCTGCATATACTCGTTTTTGCCAATTGTTGAACTTGTTTCAAAAATCAAAAACAAAAACCCCAAACTATGAGAACTTATGCCCCAACATTAATCAAATCTAAGTACATGATGTCAGTTCAGAATCTATATGCCAATTAGCAAAGCATTTACCCATATAATGCTTTTGGATTTTCTTAAGAATCTAGACAGAACCTAATACATATTCTGCCAGGGTTATATGATTTTCAAGTACTAAGTTTGTTTGCATTAGGAATCCACCTGAGATTTTTTCCCCCTAAACTGCACTTTTCTGGCATTTAGTATTATAACCTTCATTCAATACAATAAAAGCCAACAACTTGACAATTATTGGAAAAAATTGTATTTTGGAAGAACTCACTACAGGTGACAGAATTCCAAAATCAAATTACATGAAAATATACATCGCAATTTCTTTGTACAACAGGGAAGAAAAATTTCTAGTGTAGGATAGCGGCAAAGAAATATGAAGGATTAAGGGGAAGGGTATGCAGGCTGATGGCATTTTTAGTAGCAAATCCTAAAAGAAAGCAAATCCAAGTAGAAAGCCTGTAGCTGTGCATGCTTTATTTGTCCAACCTTAATATAAGTAAATTAAGGGCAATAATAAAAGCAAATCAGAATTTTGTATAGTTTGGAATAAATTTCAGTACATTAAGCTGAGAAGTAACACTTTTTTTTTTTTTTAGTCCTTGCAGGTAATGTCTAGGTGGGTCAAGAACTCTCAACAGCCAGAAAATTTTATTGCTACATCCAATCCAGGAGATGGTGCAACCTGAATACAAAAAGGACAAAGCACCTAGTGATGACCAGCCCTCCAAGGGTCATCGTGAAAAATCAAGTACTTAGTAAGAATTTTAGTACTCGAATAAAATGATCTGAGAAATTCCTGGCAAGAAAAAAGAGAGAGAGAGTGAGAGATAAAAGTGAAGAGTGTCAAAACAAAGAAGATACAAAAGTTTGGTACGTGAAAAGTTTAATGAAGCCTTAATGTTTAAAGAAAATTAAATGGAAACTTTAATCCTAATTGTTTTTTATCTGACATGCTTTAAAGAGTCTCTTTAAACTGATAAGAAACAATGAAAAGGGAAAGAAAACCTGCTAAAATCTTTTACAATTTACACGATTCTTACTCTACTACAAGAAAGCATTATTTGGTACAAGGTGTATTCGTGGATGTACATGAACAGTATATATATTATCCGGATCATGTTGTGCTATGTACAGGTCTTTACAATTCTTCCTGAAGGTTAAAACAGTTCATTAGAATTCAAAATGCGTAATCATCTGTAAGTTGGCACTTGTTAGGCTCTTGTCGGCATTGATAACTGGCATGTTTTATTGCAGCCCAGTTCCAGCCAGTATTTGCCAACTTGTTACAACAGAAGTCCAGCAATAGGTGGGTAGAGTGCAGGAAAAACAGTGCCATGTTTCTCAATTGGAGACCTACAACAAAACAAACACAGCATCATGTAAGAAATGCAATATTACAAAAGAATTAACTGGTTCCATTTTTCCCCCCCAGTTGTGAGGCCAGAACTCTGGGCCTGGGTACTGTCTCTCAGCTCTTCAGCTCAAGGCAAGCACTCTACCACTTGAGCCACAGAGCCTCTTCTGGCGTTTTCTGCTTATGTGGTGCTGAGGAATTGAACCCAGGGCCTCATGCATGCAAGGCAAGCACTCTACTACTGAGCCACTTTCCCATCCCTGATTCGAATTTTTACTTATATTGTTTCTTGGTGGCAACTAATTCTTAATTTTAAGCCCACTCTTCCTCATTACATAAGCCAATGCACATGTGACAATTACTATTTACTTTTATGTTTGCATTAATTAACATTAAATAAAGAGGCTCATGTCTATAATCCTAGCTAATCAGGAAGCTGAAATCTGAGGATTGTGGTTTGAAGCCAGACTGGGCAGGAAAAGTCCCTGAGGCTCTTATCTCCAATTAACCACCTAAAAACCAGAAATGGAGCTATGGCTCAAAGTGATATATCAGTAGCCTTGAGCCAAAAAGCTCAGGGACAGTGCCCAGGCCCTGAGTTCAAGCCCCATGACCGACAAAAAAACTAAAATTTCAGTTCCTTAGCCACACTGAACAATGTAGACAGAAAGTTCTATAACAGTTATATTTAGATTTTTCAGTATTCTGTTATGTTACAACCAGAAGAAAAATAGAAAATATTTAAATGTAAAATAACTTGCAAAGTTGGAAAAGTTTGAGTATGTACAGAAAAACAACTTAAAGCTTGCCAAATTTCTTTTGCACCAGTATTAGGACTCAAACTCAGAGCCTCATACTTGTTCTCTACTACTCAGGTCATACCTTCAGTTCCTTGCCACACTTCATAACTTGCTAAACTAAATATTGGATTTTGAACTGAGGGTCATACATTTGCAAGGCAAGTATGTTCTACCACCTAAGCCTCATACCTTATTTTTGCTTTAGCTATTTCTCAGTGTCTTCCATTTTTTGCCCTAGCTAATATCAAATGATACCCTCTTAACTATAACCTTCTTGCAAAACTAGGCTTACAACTAGGCTTATGTACCATGACACCAGCCTATTGCTTAAGATGTGGTCTTGCTAACCTTTTGCCTGAGCTGGCCTCAAGCTTGAATCCTCCTGGTATTTCCTCCTATGCTCTTCCCCCTTCCCCAGTCCTGGGGCTTGAACTCTGGACCTGAGTACTGTCCTTGAGCTTCTTTTACTCAAAGCTAGCCTCTGCTACTTGAGCCACAACACCACTTCTGGCTTTTTCTGGGTATATGGTACTGAGGAATCAAACCCTGGGCTTCATGCATGCTAGGCAAGCACTCTACCAACTAAGCCACATTCCCACCCAGTATCTACCTTTTGAGTAGCAGGAATTAAAACCATCGTGCTCAGTCTAGTCAACTCTATAGATTGGGTTCAAACCCATTTCTATGCCAGCCTCCTACAACTGACCTTCATCCCAATGATAGTCTAATAGGTTGCTATCTACTGGTCTCATATCCCTAAGTAGACTGCAAGTCAAGAGCACAACTAAATAAAAATCACTACCATCCTATCAAATGCTTATGATGGGGCTGGGAAGGTGGCTCAGTGGTAGAGCGCTTGCCTTGCATGCATGAGGCACTGGGTTCGATTCCTCAGCACCACGTAAGCAAAAAAGAAAAAAGCTGGAAGTGGCGCTGTGGCTCAAGTGGTAGAGCACTAGCCTTGAGCTGAAGAGCTGAGGGACAGTGCCCAGGCCCAGGGTTCAGGCCCCACGACCGGACCCCAAAAAAAAAAAGGAAGTAGTTAATGTGTTTGTGAAAATTATCCTGATGACTGTGATTTTACCAG
>NW_012267235.1:15501929-15504971 GCF_000151885.1 Dipodomys ordii | reverse complement strand
CTAGCCTTGAGCTGAAGAGCTGAGGGACAGTGCCCAGGCCCAGAGTTCAGGCCCCATGACCGGACCCAAAAAAAAAAAAAAATGCTTATGATGTTCCATGGAGTGTGTTAAGTGCTTTGTATCCTCATCTAAGGTAATACCATGATCATCTCTGTCTGAGAAATCTACATCTCCTAGCCAAGCACCATTTAGGGCAAACAAACAAATGACTGAGAATATAGATAATAAAAGTCCTGCGAGAGAGGCCTAATATACATAAGAACATACTTAATTTACATCAGATTATGTCTGAAGTTTAATGTGACTTCTAAAGGCCAGAGTGAATTTATCTCAGAACCTCCCAAACTCAACCATGCCAAAAGCTCTGCTGAAGGAAGAAAACTATAAGGTAGTCTGTAGCCCTATATGTGCTTAACTCAGTCATTCAGACTACCTCCTAGAAAGGCTGGGTGCTTGGCTTCATGGCATGGCACCAGAGTAGACTACCTTTTAGGAAAGACATTTCTTAAGATCTCAGCAACTACTAAGCTTCTTTGCAAAAGTAATAGTCAATGATATGGCTTCTAGGCAAAGCAAGAAATGTATTAGATACAAATATATTACCATCAGAATCCAATCCTCCCATGTACACCTGGATATTTACCTACATCTATCATTTGAAAGTAGAAAGATACTGAAACTTAAAGAGAAAAATGTTACGGAATGAGAATTATAAGCTTTTAGGTAAAGTTACCTGAATGTTTTCCAAAGAATGTATTACACCCAAATTAATATCTGGCTAATAAATCTCCCAGGGCTTAAAAAAGAACTGGATGCAGATTTTGAGTATGCAGTAATCATTCCCTCATGATATAAAGGATGAGACATTCCAAGGCAACAAAATCATTAACAAACTGTTTCCAAGTGAGGTTTTAAGAAAATACCCCAGAGATAATGACCGAAGAAAATAAACACCTAAAGTCAACTCTACCTTTTAATAGGAAGAACTCAGCTTTAAAATAGCATTCGATTCTTCAGTGGAAGAATAAAAGCCCACCCCACCCTTCCTTTAAATAAAATTTAACAGAGAGGGGCTGGGAATGTAGCTTAGTGGTAGAGTACTTGCTGGCATCTATCAGCCCTGGTTTCGATTCCCTGGTACCACATAAACAGAAGTGGCTTTGGCTCAAGTGGTTGAGTGTTCGTCTTGAGCAAACGAAGCTCAGGTACAGTGCCCACGCCCATATGAGTTCAAGCCCCAGGAATGCCCCCCCGCCAAAAAAAAATTCTTTTTAACAGAGAAAGGCCTCAATCAGAAAAGGCATTTTTTAATCTAGAAAGACTAGGTATGAAAATTAAGCCATGTTTCACATTTTCCCTGGCTCATCTTATTACCCATATCACTCTAAATAATGCTCTATCCTGAAAGTCATTTTAATTTTTTTTTGTGTGCGTCGGTCGTGAGGCCTGAACTCTGGGCTTGGGCACTGTCCCTACATTCTTCAGCTCAAGGTGAGCAGTCTACCGCTTCAGCCACAGTGCCACTTCGGTATTTTTGTGGTTTATTGGAGATAAGAGTTTCACAAACTTTCCTGCCCAGGCTGGCTTTGAACCATGATCCTCAGATCTCAGCCTCCTGAGTAGCTAGGATTATAGGTGTGAGCCACCAATGCCCAGCCATTTAATTTTTTTTAAAGCTTTTTATTTTTTATTTTTATCAGTCATGAGGCCTGAACTCTGGGCCTGGGTGCTTGCTGTCTCTCCGCTCTTCAGCTCAAGACTAGCGCTCTACCACTTGAGCCAGAACCACTTAGGCGTTTCTGCTTATGTGGTACTGAGGAATAGAATCCAGAGCCTCATGCATGCAAGGCAAGCACTCTACCACTGAGCCACCTTTCCAGTTCCTCATTTTACAATTTTGTAAGCATGTTCTACTTGTATATTAAAATATATCTGCTGTATGTTGTGTAAAATCCATGTTTTGTTTAAATACTAATTGAACTTATGGTAACTGCACCTATAATTTATACCTAATGTTCTCAAAATTATTTCTGCTTCTTACAAATCTAAAGTCTGCTTTTATGGCATTACAGAATTTAATCTAACCTAAGAAATACAAAGTAAGGAAGTGGCGCTGTGGCTCAAGCAGTAGAGAGCTCGCCTTGAGCTGAAGAGCACAGGCACAGTACCCAGGCCCAGAGTTCAAACCCCATGACCTTCCCCCCGACCCACACACACAAAAGTAAATCCATTTTTTATGTTAAAGCCAATAAATTTCTCCCTCAGAGGAAAGTGTTCCAATAATCTCAACCACTCAAGTGCAAGCAATCCATGAGGAAGAAGCTTCTTGGTGCCAAGGACACCTGCCCCATTGCTCTTCATATAATGCTTCCCAAAGTTCTAATAGTCCTTCTTCCTTCCAAAAAATGAACTCTTCCATTCTGACAAGAACTACCCACACCTACTTCCTGTCTTGGCTCTTCTAGCACCCATGCTTCTGACCAAGTTAGTCATGTGTTTCTGACAGTCTCTTCTTCTTGTCCCTTAAATGTGGAAGTTGTCCAAGCTATCCTTGGCCTACTACGAATTACTTTCTACACCAAATGGATCATCTATTCTGGAGAATGCACGTGTTACTCAGCAGCCCTAGTTCTAATCTTATCCCAACCATTCAATATTTACTTTTGTATGGATTTTTCAAATCGATACTCTGAACTTCTCTAGGTATTAATACCTGGTCTGTTGGTCAGAAAATGTATCTAAGGCATTATTACATATCATTTCCCTCCCAAGGAGCCAAGTATCTTTGCAGGTAATTAATAAATACTCATTACCAAGAACTGAAGTAAGCTCATGATTGCCTGTTCCTGGTGTTACCTCTCATTTTAAGAGATAATCACTGAAGACAGAGGCTCAAGTGCTAGAGCACCTGACTATCAAGTGCAAAGCCTTTAGTTTAATTCTCAGCACTGTAAAATGAAACAAAGAGAAACAAATCTTACTCCATAAAAATATGCCTCCCAACAGGGAAATAAAAACTAAGAAACCAAAAAAAAAAAAAAA
>NW_012267235.1:15497618-15499945 GCF_000151885.1 Dipodomys ordii | reverse complement strand
GTGGCGCTGTAGCTCAAGTGGTAGAGCGCTCGCCTTGAGCTGAAGAGCTGAGGGACAGCGCCCAGGCCCAGAGTTCAAGCCCTACGACCGACAAAAAAAAAAAAAAAACCACAAAACTCCTTATAATCTCAAACACCTAATTTTGAACACAACCCTTTGGTAATTAAGACATTTTAAAGTATCAAAAAAAGTCGAAGAGAGAGGGAGGGGAAGGGAAGGTCTTAGATTACTTGATAACAGGCACTTTTCATAGAGACCTCAAGTCCTATTAGGATCAAACAGAAGAAATACAAACTAAAGAGTCACCAGGAAGACACAGAAGAGCTGAAGAGAGATGAGAGGGAGGGACTGGGAGAGTATGAAGAACAGAAGACACTGTACAAAAGGAAACGTACTCATTACTTGACTCTGTATCTTTATAATAATAAATTAATCGACGAGGAAGAAAAAGTCAAAATACTTTTTTAAGACACTGCTGGGATATACAAGTAGGAATCACCAAGGCTAATTATCTCTACAGGAAAAATTCCCTTTTAAAATGAAAAAAAACAGCATTACAGATTTAGTTACACGAAAAAAGGAAGCTACAATTTACAAATAAGACATTCTAATTATCTGAAGGATTAGCGACTATCCCTCTACAGGAAATTAAGAAAATTAAGTTGACAAAAAATTGTCTTCTCCTTCAGGTATATAGGTGAGATGGTACTGGTACCAGCTGTGGGAAAGAAGAGGCAAAGAGATGGTGTATCACTGTCCCTCCCAGTACAGGGAAATGGAACACATATCAGCACCAGCACAGTTTCAGTGAGAACAGAGCTGATTTTACCAGCAAGTAGGTAGCAGGAAATGCTCATGAAAATGCCTAGCGTGTTTCTTTGTCTTTCTTTGAATATCATCCATTTAGGGGCAACAAAGATTAGAAATCTTCAATCCTTGCCCTTGCAAAGGAACAGATTAAAAAGAAATTTTTGCCCTCAAAGCAAAACACATCAATAAGCCAGTTATTACACACACACTGTGTGGTCAACTATACTGCTGACATGTACAGAAATTACTCTGGACAAAACTGATGCAGATCAGAGGATCAAGAAGTTTCAATTATCACCAGGCAAGCCTGGAAAAAGAGTTTTGAACATTTTAGAGACACCTAAGGAAATATGAATGTAAACAGGACATTTGGGATTTTTGGAATTTATGATAAATTTGCTTAGGAAGAACAACAGTATTCATAGTGAAATGCTTTATCTGCAATAACTTCATTTTTCTTTTCTTTTTTCTTTGTTGGTCACAAGGCTTGAACTCAGGGCCTGGGCATTATCCCTGAGCTCTTTTGCTCAATGCTAGTGCTCTACCACTTTGAACCACATCATCACTTCCAGTTTCTGGTGGTTAATTGTAAAGAGTCTCGTGGACTTTCCTGCCCAGACTGACTTTGAACCACAGTTCTAGGTTCTCAGCTTCCTGAGTGGCTAGGATTATAGGTATGAGCTGCCTTCTCAGGCCCCTCTTTGTTTTGGTCAGTCATGGGGCTTGGATTCTGGGTCTGGGTGCTGTCCCTCAGCTCTTCAGCTCAAGGCTAGCACTCTACTACTTGAGCCACTGCACCACTTCTGGTTTTCTGAGTGGTTTAATGGAGATCAGAGTCTCACATACTTTCCTGACCTGGTTGGCTTTGAATGGCGATCCTCAGATCTCAGTCTCCTGAGTAGCTAGGAATCCTCTTTTTAAAAAAAAAAAGACATAGTCTTGCTATATTATATCCTCTAGCCTAGCCTCAAATTCAAGATGCTTCTGCCTTGACTCCCAATGGCCACCTTTTCATTCTTAAGCAAAAGGACAAAAAGGGCAATTTTTGTCAAAAAAGGAAGGACATTTCAGGAAAAAAGCAGATCTTAAAACAACAAAAAAGGGGAAAAAAACCTAAATGTAATGAGAATGAAGGCCAGAAGCAGGAAGACTAAAAAGGAAGTATTATGGTAATGTGTACATTAGCAACAGTGACAATAGTAGAAGAGTAGAAAGAAGTTTAAGACCTGTAATATGACTGCCATTTTCTGTGAACGGAGTAAGAATGAACAGGAGTACTTTCTGGGCAAAGGTTAGACTGGTGGATGATGGAGAAAAAAGACAGGACTAGCTAAGACAGCTACAATCTGATGGGCCATGCACTTTGGGCATGCAAAGGAATTCAATAGAGCATAAAATGTATGTCTATCTCTGTTTTCCTGAGACCCTATTAGAGTGATTTTATATAATATATATATATATATATATATATATATGGGGGGGGGAGTCCAGTTGTGGGGCCTGAACTCTGGGCCTGG
>NW_012267235.1:15488365-15497568 GCF_000151885.1 Dipodomys ordii | reverse complement strand
AGCTCAAGGCTAGCACTCTACCACTTGAGCCACAGCGCCACTTCCGGCTTTTTTCTTTTTGCTTATGTGGTGCTGAGGAATCAAACCCAGGGCCTTTAGGCATGCAAGGCAAGCGCTCTACCACTGAGCCACCTTCCCAGCCCCGAGTGATTATATTTTTTTTAAAAATGTTATGGGTCTGGGAAGGTGGCTTAGTGGTAGAGCGCTTGCCTAGCATGCATGAAGCCCAGGGTTCAATTCCTCAGTACCACATAAATAGAAAAGCTGGAAGTGGCTCTGTGGCCCAAGTGGTCAAGTGCTAGCCTTAAGCAAAAAAAAGCTTAGGAACAGTGCCCAGGCACTGAATTCACTCCCCAGGACTGGCAAAAAATAAATATAATAATGATAATAGTAGTAACAGGTGGTGGCTCAGGCATGTAATCCTAGCTACTTAGGAGGATGAGAGCTGAGGATTGTGTTTCAATGCCAACCTGGGCAGGAACGTCCATGAAACTTATCTCCAATTAACCCTCAGAAAACCCAAAGTGGCACTGTGGCTCAAGTGGTAGAGCACTAGCCTTGAGCTGAAGAGCTCAGGAACAGGGCCGAGGACCAGATTTCAAGACCCAGGACAAAAATAATAATAATAATAATTTAAAAAATAGTAAGTGCAGCACTGGTGGCTCACGCCTGTAAATCTACCTACTCAGGAGGCTGAGTTCTGAGTATCTTGGTTCAAAGCCAGCTCGGCCAGGAAAGTTCATGAGACTCTTTTTTTTGGTCGGTCGTGGGGCTTGAACTCTGGGCTTGGGCGCTGTCCCACTTCTGGTTTTCTGGTATAATTGGAGATAAGAGTTTCACAGATTTTCCTGCCCTGGCTGGCTTTGAACCACGATCCTCAGACCTCAGCTACCTGAGTAGCTAGGATTACAGGCATGAGCCACCGGTGCCTGGCTTCCATGAGACTCTTATCTCCAATAAAACCTCCAGAAAACCAGTAGTGGCACTGTGGCTCAAGTTACAGAGCACTAGCCTTGAGCTGAAGAGCTGAAGGACAGCGCCCAGGCCCAGAGTTCAAGCCCTATGAGCGAGTTCAAGCCCCACGACTGGCAAAAATAAAATAAAATAATAAAAATATCTGCCAGGTGTTCAATGCCTATAATCCTAGATATTCAGAAGGCTGATATCTGAAGATCAAGGTTTCAGGCCAGGAAAGTCTGTGAAACTCTGCAATTCATCCCCAAAAACCTGAAAGTGGAGTCATGGTTGAAGTGGTAGACCACTAGTCTTGTGCAGAAAAGCCAAGGGACAATGCCAGGCCCTGACTTCAAGCCAAAGCAAAGTGAAATCAATTAGTCTGCCTGCCTACCTGTCAAAAATCTCTTTCTCTCTCTCTCTCTCTCTCACACACACACACATCCTCAATATTAAAGAAAACTGCAAGTAAGCAATCCAATAATAATGTAGGATTTGTAGAAAATTAAAATCAGATAGCAGAATATTAAAATATCAAGCAGGGAAGAAGTAACAGCCTAGGAAATTCTCAATAGAACCAGAACAAAGGAAGAAAAATAACATGAAATAAAACCCTACACTGAGAACAGATGTGTCTCAAATGGTAAATGCCTAAATTCAATCAATCCCCAGTAACGTCCCACTGAAAAAAAAGAAAAGAAAAGAAAAGAAAGCTGGGCGCTGGTGGCTCACACCTGTAATCTTAGCTACTCAAGAGGCTGAGCTCTAAGGATCCCGGTTCAAAGCCAGCCTGGGCAGGAAAGTCCTTAGACTCTAATCTCCTATAAACTACCAGAAAACCAGAAGTGGTGCTATGGCTCAAGTGGTAGAGTGCTAGCCTTGAGCTGAAGAGCTGAGGGACAGCACCCAGGCCCAGAGTTCAAGCCCCACGACCAACAAAAGAAAAAAGAAAGAAATTATAATTTGTTAATTACAAGGCAGGCACCAGTGGTTCATGCCTGTAATCCTTGCTACTCAAGAGACTGAGATCAGAAGATTAAGGCTCAAAGCCAGCGTGGGCAGGAAGATCTATGACTCTCTTACCTCCAATTAAGCACCAGAAAAGACAGAAGTGGAGCTTTAGCTCAAGTAGTAGAACACTAGTCTTGAGTAGAAAAACTCAAAGTGTCCAAACCCTAACTAAATTCAAGCCTTGGGACTGGCGGCAGCAACAACAACAACTACTACTACTATTACTACTACTACAACATTTCAGTAGCAAATCTGACAAGGGACCAGAAATGGGGCTGAAAACAGTTTCACAGAGATGGATACAATGGCTTAAGCCTGTTGTCTTAGCTACTTGGGGTGAAGATCAGGAGATCTCAGATTCCAGGCCATTTTGGAAAGCAAACCAAGTTTGAAAGACCATTCTCAACTAATGGCTAGATGTAGCAGTACATGCCTGTCAAGCCTAGCAACATAGAGAAGCAATAGTAGGAAGATTTTAGCCTAGGCCACCAAGCATAAAGACCCTACCTTAAAATTATCAGTGCAAAAATTGTGGCTCAAGGGGCTGGGAAGGTGGCTCAGTGGTAGAGCGCTTGCCTTGCATGCCTGAGGCCCTGGGTTCGATTCCTCAGCACCACATAAGCAAAAAGAAAAAAGCAGGAAGTGGAGCTGTAGCTCAAGTGGTAGAATGCTAGCCTTGAGCTCAAGAGCTGAGGGACAGACAGCGCCCAGCCCGAGTTCAGGCCCCATGACAGGACCCAAAAAAAAAATTGTGGCTCAAGTGGTAGAGCACCTGCCTAGCAAATGAGAAGCTGAATTAAATCAGTAATAATACCCTACACCCCACCCGCCCAAAAAAAACCAATAAATGGGGTAAATTTGATCAAAGTATCTCATGTGCATATGTAAATATCACAACAACACCTTTTGCAAAATTATGCTATTACATATAAAAAGTAACATTTCCCCTCTACCTATATCCAAAACTTAATGCTTTCCAAAAATAATTTGTAGAATGTACATAAATATATATAAATATATTAAAAAATACTACAGCTGGACTGGGAAGGTGGCTCAGTGGTAGAGTGCTTGCCTTGCATGCATGAGGCCTGGGTTTGATTCCTTAGCACCACATAAACAGAAGAGGCTGAAAGTGGTGCTCAAGCGGTAGAGCACTAGCCTTGAGCTAAAGAGCTTAGGGACAGCGTCCAGGCCCAGAGTTCAGGCCCCACGACTGACATACCAAAAAAAGAAAAAAAAAAGAAAAAGAAAAATACTATACTATATACTATACTATAGCTAGAGAAACTAGTATGTACGTTGGTAATGAAAGTAATTACTCCTTTATTTATACCCTCTTTGCCCAACCTTTATCTATCTTCTGGTTTGCCACTCACTCATCCTTAATTTCTGATCGGATTTTCCTAACCCTCACTTCTTTTTTCTTTTTTGTGTTGTTCCTGGGGCTTGGACACAGAGCACTGTCCCTGAGCTTTTTTGCTCAAGGCTAGTAGTACTCTATTTGAGCCACAGCTCCACTTTCCAGCTTTTCTGGTGCTTCACTGGAGATAGGAGTTTAACAGACTCTCCTGCCTAGGCTGGCTTCAAACTGTGGTCCTCATATCTCATAGCTAGGGTTACAGGTATACCCACTGGCACCTGGATCACCTTCGCTAAATAATGAATGGGACAGCCATGTAGAAGGCTTTGAGAGTTCTGAAACAGACAAGAAAATACAAAAGATACTAACTTCAGAGAAAGAGACCTTGTAAAGTAATCTTTTAAAACTTTAAACATTCAAGACCCACTAAATGCATGATATAATGAGTTTGACAGAGAAAGAACACATTTTAATCTAAAAATACAAAATCCACAGAAAACTCCAAACCTGACTCTAATGGGATGAAGATGTGGCTTGGTGGTAGCACTCTACCATGCTTGTCACACACAAGGAAGACGTATGTTTAATGCCTTGCACTGAGCACATGTTAACATCCACAAGATCAACATCTCTTACCGCTCTTAAGGCATCAATCTAGGTGATAACTAAAACAAGCTCAAAAAAGGAGAGATTAAAACTGAGGTGATTCTCAAAATAAATAATAAAGGAAAAATTTCCAGAATCCTCAAACTCAAAAAGGATATACCATATACAAGAATGGAAAATTAAGAAGTTCATGCAACAACATTTCAAAAGAGTAAGAATGAAGAAAAAGAACCTAAAGAAATCAAGAGTGGAGAAAAGAACAGGTCACTTAAAACGGAGTATAGTAGCACCTTTCCCATCAGCAATTAAGTTCTGTGTAGATTTTATTTTCCTCCTATAAACAAGCATTCAATCATGAAAATACCACAAGGCATTACAGTAGGATGAAGTATGTAAGCCAAGTAGGAAGTCAACTTAGCCGAGTGCCCGTGGCTCATGCCTGTAATCCTAGCTACTAAGGAGGCTGAGATCTGAGGATACCGGTTCAAAGCCAGACGGGGCAGGAAAGTTGGTGAGACTCTTATCTCCAATAAACCACTAGAAAACCGGAACTTGGCACTGTGGTTCAAGTGGTAGAGCGCTCGCCTTGAGCTGAAGAGCTGAGGGACAGCGCCCAGGCCCAGAGTTCAAGCCCCACAATGGGGGGGGGGGGCGGGGACGTGGGAGACGTAGGGACGTGGGGGCAGGGGGAGAAGGGAAAGAATTTAAAGCTGGGCGTGATGGCTCACTAGTGTAATGCTAGCTACTGAAATCTGAGGATTGTAGTTTGAAGCTACCCCAGGCAGGAAACTCCCTGAGACTCTTATTTCCAATAAATCACTCAGAAAACCAAAAATGGTGCTGTAGGCACAAGTAGTAGAGGGCTCGCCTTGAGCTGAAGAAATGAAGGACAGAGCCCAGGCCTAGAGTTCAAGACCCAGGATTGACAAAACAAAAAATAAAATAAGAGAAAGGAAAGAAATGGGATCCAGAAGAAAAAGGATGGCAGCTAGTAGCAGGCTCAGAATCTTATTTAGGAGGAGCCAACTGTTGGTAGAATCTACAGGAGTTCTCAGACCCTAACTGGAAACACAGATTTGCTGCTGCCATATTGTTCATTGTTTTGGGTTGTTTAACAAATCCTTTGTTTCCTTTGGTCATGCTGTTTGCTTATGTGATTGTCTCAAATGATACATGCTGATCTTTTTATCTTTTGTGTATCTACTATTTGGTTTTTAGTTACCATGTGATTTACTCCCCCCCCCAAAAAAAATCTAACAGGTATTTTAATCTGATCTTTTAAAAAAAAAAGTATTGGTATTTTTAAAAAGTTACCATTTCATACATCAGGTAAAGAATAAATTTCTTTTTTTTTTTTTTTTGGGTCCGGTCGTGGGGCCTGAACTCTGGGCCTGGGCGCTGTCCCTCAGCTCTTCAGCCCAGGGCTAGTGCTCTACGGCTTGAGCCACAGCGCCACTTCTGGCTTTTTTTCTTTTTTTTTTGCTTATGTGGTGCTGAGGAATCGAACCCAGGGCCTCAGGCATGCAAGGCAAGCGCTCTACCACTGAGCCACCTTCCCAGCCCCAAGAATAAATTTCTTTATGGACAATGTCACCTCTTCCTTCACTCTCTCAGTTTTCCCCTCCTATCCCTGGACACAAGTTGTATAGTTCATTTTCAAAAGTGAGTACCACTGATGTTCACCCTTTGTCACTCCATTTCTTTTTTTTTTTGGTTGGTCATGGGGCTTGAACTCTGGGCCTTGGCACTATTCCTCAGCTCTTCAGCTTAAGACAAGTGCTCTACCATTTGAGCCCCAGTGCCACTTCTGTTTTCTGAGTGGTTTATTGGAGATCAGAGTCTCAGAATTTCCTGCCTGGGCTGGCTTTGAACCATAATCCTCAGATCTCAGCCTCCTAAGTAACTAGGATTAGAGGTGTGAGCCACGGACACCTGGCTTGTCATTCCATATCTGTGCTGATAATTTTTTTGCAGTGCTAGGAACTAGACCTAGATCCTTGCACATACTAAGCAAGCACTCAACACTCACAATCTCAACAACTTAAAAAGTTCTTCATTGTTTTCTAGCTGTTTCGTAGATCCCACTTTTCCTTCTCTTGTATCTTACATAAAAACTCTACATTTTTATTCTACACATCACGCTACCCTACATTTCAAATTCTGAGGTCAGTTTACATCTTTTTTTTTTTTTTTGTCGGTCATGGGGCTTGAACTCTGGGCCTGGGCGCTATCCCTCAGCTCTTCAGATCCAGGCGAGAACTCTACCACTTGAGCCACAGTGCCACTTCCAGTTTTCTAGTGGTTTATTGGAGATAAGAGTCTCAAGGACTTTTCTGCCCATGCTGGCTTTGAACCATGATCCACAGATCTCAGCCTCCTGAATAGCTAGGATTACAGGCTTGAGCCACTGGCATCAGCCCGCTTCACTTGTTTAAAAGGCTTAGGAAATAAGAATATATATTCAATATCAAGTTGAATTGTATTAAGAAAAGAAAGGGTGAAGAGGGAAGGCCATCTTACCGCAGCATCGACATTAGCAGGTGAGTCTCCATTGGGGTCTGCTAACATGGAAATGACACTTATCATGATGGTTTCCACAGTGTGGATAGGGAGCCAGCGTTCCTCTGGCTTCTCATAACCATATTTATCCTCCCCAGGCTCATGAAGAATAGAAATGCAAACATCACCATTTTTATCAACTGCAAAAGTAGAGAGGCAAAAGTCACTTAATGTATCACTAGTTTGGTTATATATAGCTATATATTTCAAATGTGATACTAATCCACAGAGTACCTATATAAAGCATTATTATTACAAAATATTAAGCCTTGGAATCTGAGTCAGCACTGATGACTCATGCCTGTAATCTCAGCTACTCAGGAAGCTGAGACTTTCTTTTTTCTTTTTTTTGCCAGTCCTGGGGCTTGAACCTAGATCCCAGCACTGTCCCTGAGTTCTTTTGTTCAAGGCTAGCACTATACCACTTGAGCCACAGTGCCCCTTCCAGCCTTTTCTGTTTATGTGGTTTAAGGAATTGAACCCAGAGCTTTATTCATGCTAGGCAAGCAAGTGCTCTACCACTAAGCCACATTCCCAGACTGAGAATCATACTTTTGAAGCTTTCCCAGGCAGGGAAGTCTGTGAGAATCTGTCTACAATTAACCAGCAGAATGCCAGAATAGAGGCACAGCTCAAGTCGTAAAGCATTATCCATGAATAAGAAAGCCAAGAAAGAGCCTGAAGTCCTGAGTCACAGTCCAGGGAAGATGGTGGTAGAGGAGGAGGAGGGAGGGGAGGGAGAAAAGAAAGGGTCAGGGAGGGTTGGAGCCAAAGAGGGAGAGAGGGAGGGAGGAAGAAGAGGAAAAACCAAAAAGCAGGAAGGAAGTAGATCTGTGACTCAAGTAGCAGAGTGCTAGCCTTAAGCAAAAATGCTAAGGGCCTGCACCCAGGCCCAGATGAGGATCAAGCCCCAGTATGGGCACAGAACAAAAATTAACCAAAATATGGCAAAAATGAGTTTCTAATAGTTTCAACACTAACTTAGTTTTTGTTACTGCTGCATTTTGTCTGTTTGAGAGCCAAGTTTTGCTATGTAGCTAAGGCTGACCCCAAACTCATATCCTACTACCTCAGTCTCCCAGATATTAGAATTACAGGTGTGAACCATCATCTTGGTTTGAATTGCTAATTGACAAATTTTTCTAAGAAAATGTAGCAATGTATTTTTAAAATCACCTAAAAATAAAAATTCATGTGAGGAAAATTGAGTATTCAAATTCACATAAAGAGCATGTCAAATGCCTATGAAAATTCATTGAGCCTCTTTACTATAAACATTTTTTTAAATTCAAATCACAAGTATATATTCACTTGAGTAGTAACAGGAGACTATCTTTACCTCAAGGAGACATAAAAAAATGTCCATAGGAAAAATCTTTAACCATATTTTCAACTTGCGTAAGTAATCAGTAGCAGTATTGATGCATTTTTCATTCCAAACTTATTCTATGTAAAGCCTAATAAATTTCTAAACATGTATGGTTCTTTTTATTTTCACTTTTACACATCAGGATAAACAGAACACTTAGTTGCCAGAATTACACATACATGTGCACACAACTACTCTATTAATCTAATAAATACTTTTGAATGCCTATGAATACCAAATGTAACTGGTTAGGGAGTATAGAAATTAATGTAATATGTAAGGCTCATGTTTCCAATGTTTTATACATCAGCTTTTCTGTACTTAAGGAATTAACCTATTTACATCCCTAGTAAACTCGATTAATTAATAGAAACAATCAAAATTAAGAATACCACAACATTATGATTTTATCAAAAAATTTTATATAGGGTATTCTTTACTGCTTTCCTTATTAGAAAATAAGAATTTGGGGGGCTGGCAATGTGACTTAGCAGTAGAGTGCTTGCCTAGCATGCATGAAGCCCTGGGTTCCATTACTCAGTACCACATAAAACAGAAATAGCTGGGCAAGTGGCGCTGTAGCTCAAGTGGTAGAGCGCTCGCCTTGAGTTGAAGAGCTGAGGGACAACGCCCAGGCCCAGAGTTCAAGCCCCACGACCGACAAAAAAAAAAAAAAAAACTATATAAAACAGAAATGGCTGGAAGTAGTGCTGTGGCTCAAGTGGTAGAGTGCTAGTCTTGAGCAAAAAGCAGCTCAGGAACAGTGTACAGGATCTGAGTTCAAGCCTCAAAACTGGCAAAAAAAAAAAAAATTTTTCCAAGCCATTTTCTCTGAAAAATGTAACACTAAATGTACAGAATTTTATCAGCAGAAATCAATTAAAGATCCATTTATAGAAATTAAAGTATTAGCCCTGTGCTGTACACTAGTGGTTCAAGCCTGTAATCCAAGCTACTGAGGAGGCTGAGATCTGAGGATCCAAGTTCAAAGCCAGCAAGTCCATGAGAGCCTGACTTCCAATTAACTACCAAAAAGGCCAGATTAAGTGGTAGAGTACTAGCCTTAAGAAAAAACAAAAAACAAAAAACCTCAGGGATAGCCCTGAATTCAAGCCTTGGGACTGGTACACATACACAAATTATCCCTAATTTAGATCCTGATTTTTCAATCATCATCATTTTAAGATCAGTTTCTTTTTTTAAAAATGAGAATGTTCTGGGGCTGGAAAGGTGGCTCAGTGGTAGAGCATTTGCCTTGCATGCATGAGGCCCTGAGTTTGATTCCTCAGCACCACATAAGCAAAAAGAAAAAAGCTGGAAGTGGTGCTGTGGCTCAAGTGGTAG
>NW_012267235.1:15484196-15486675 GCF_000151885.1 Dipodomys ordii | reverse complement strand
CTTTTTTCTTTTTTGCTTATGTGGTGCTGAGGAATCGAACCCAGGGCCTCAGGCATGCAAGGCAAGCGCTCTACCACTGAGCCACCTTCTCAGCCAGGAGTCAGATTTGGAACATACAGATTTTTTTTTTTTTTGGTCGGATCATGGGCCTGAACTCTGGGCCTGAGAGCTGTCCCTCAGCTCCCTTAGATCAAGGCTACTGCTCAGATTAGGGCCTGAGCACTGTCCCTTAGCTAATCAGCTCAAGGCTAGTGCTCTACCACTTGAGCCATAGCACCACTGCCAGCTTTTTCTGCTTATGTGGTGTTGAGGAATTGAACCCAGGGCCTCATGTAGGCAAGGCACGCACTCTACCACTGAGTCACCTTCCTAGCCCCAACATGCAGAATTTTAACAATGAAATTCCCCTCTGTATACCTAATACAAGCAAATTGAATAGTAGTAGACGGCACAATAACCTATTCCATGTGATCCCTGACAATGCTCCTGTCAATACAAGCAGAAGGCAGAGTTACTCAAAGTCTGTAATCCTAGGTATTCAGGTAGTTGAAGATTGAATGACTAAGATTTAAGACCAACTAGAACAAAAATTCACAGACTTCAACTCAACCAACAGCTGGAAATGGTGGTGCATACACATCATTACAGTGACATGGAAAAGCACAAACAGGAGTACCATCACTCAGGCTAGCTTGGGTATAAATTAAGACCCTATCTCAAAAAGTAACCAACAGAATAGTTCAAATTGTAGAGTGCCTGCACAGCAAAGGCTGAAGCCCTAAGTTCAAACCCCAGTACATCCTGGCTCCCCCAAATAAAAGAAGCTAATATTGAGAGGTATCAGTAACTCATGACTATAATCCAGGAGGCTGAGATCTGTGGATTATGGTTCAAAGTGAGCCCGGGGCAGGAAAGTTCTTGAAACTCTTCTCCTCAGTTAACTTGAGCTGAGCTCAAGTGGTAAAGCACTATCCGAGAGCAAAAAAAAGCTCAGGAACAGTGTCCAGGCTGAGTTTTAAGCCCCAGGACCAGCACAAAAATAAAAATAAAAAAAGAAGCTAATATAAGGCCATGTTTACATAATAAACCCTGTAAAAGTTAAAGGAAAATTCCAGAACAATTCACTAAAAACTACATCATTCTTACTAAATTTGAAATTGTTAATGACATTTCAAATATGCAAATGTGAAAGAAAAACTTACCATTTGGATGCCAGATTTCTGTAATAAATTTCATTTTAGGTGGCCGGAGAGGATAATCCTTCGGGAAAGTGAGATGAGCCTTAAAAACACCACCTTCACTAGAAAAACAAAAACAGGTTCTTGCATGTAAGTCCTTGTGTGTAAGTATACAATTATTAAAACAAATACATAAGATGAGCGCCAGTGGCTCACGCCTGTAATCCTAGCTACTCAGGAAGCTGAGATCTGAGAATCGCAGTTCAAAGCCAGCCTGGGCAAGAAAGTCCGAGAAACTCTTATCTGCAATAAACCACCAGAAAACCGGAAGTGGCGCTGTAGCTCAAGTGGTAGAGCTCTAGCCTTGAGCTGAAGAGCTGAGGGACAGCGCCCAAGCCCAGAGTTAAAGCCCCAACAACAAAAAAAAAAAAAAAAAAAACATAAAACAACAGGACATGAGTAATCTGGATTCTCTGCAGATAATTTATCTCAAATCAGCCTCTTTAATAAACTATCAATCACTTTATGAAATTCTGAAGGAAGCAAATAATGTGAACTGGCTTGATAAAAAGGGAATCCAGAGCATGCATGAGGCCCTGGGTTCAATTCCTCAGCACCACATAAGCAGAAAAAGCCAGAAGTGGCACTGTGGCTCAAATGGTAGAAGGCTAGCCTTGCACTGAAGAGCTGAGGGACAGTGCCCAGGCCCAGAGTTCAGGCCCCATGACCTACCAAAAAAAACAAAACAAAACAAAAAACAAACAAACAAACAAAAAAAAAAACAGAAGCAGCATCATGTGGCTCAAAATGATAGAGTACTAGCCTTGAGCAAAAAAGAGCTCAGGTACAGTGCCCAGTCTCCATTCATACAGTTAGGGTCACAAACATCTTTTTCTTAGTAAGTACTCTGTGGAATCTCAATTGGAAACCAACTAAAATAGATCTTAAAAATTCCCTCTAGGAGGCTAGGAATGTGGTTTAGTGATACAGTGCTTGCCTGGCATGCATGGGATTGATGCCTCAGTACCACATAAACAGAAAAGGCCAGAAATGGTGCTGTGGCTCAAATGGTAGAATAAGAGTCTTGAGCTCAGGAACAGTACCCAAGCCCTGAGTTCAAGCCCCCAGGACTGGCAATATATACATACATACAAAAAAATTCCCTTTAGGAGCTGGGCATATGACTGTAATCCTAGCTACTCAGCAGGCTTGATATCCAAGGATCATGGTTTGATGCTATCTAAGACAGGAAAGTGTGGGCTGGGAAGGTGGCTCAGTGGTAGAGCGCTTGCCTTGCATGC
>NW_012267235.1:15476690-15483056 GCF_000151885.1 Dipodomys ordii | reverse complement strand
CTGTGGCTCAAGTGGTAGAGCACTAGCCTTGAGCTGAAGAGCTGAGGGACAGTGCCCAGGCCCAGAGTTCAGGCCCCACAACTGGCAAAAAAAAAAAAAAATACTTTAAAAGCTGCAATCCCTTTTTTTTTTTTTTTTTGGTTGTGGAGCTTGAACTCTGGGCCTGGGCACTGTCCCTGAGCTCTTCAGTTCAAGGTGAGCGAGCACTCTACCCCTTGAACCACAGTGCCACCTCGGTTTTCTGGTGGTTTATTAGAGTCTCATAGACTTTCCTGCCTGGGCTGTCTCTGAACCTCGATCCTCAGATCTCAAACTCCTGAATAGCTAGGATTACAGGGGTGAGCCATCGGTGCACAGCTTGCAATACATTTTTTAACTAAAGTTGACAGTACAGATGAAGTTTCCAACAAACTCAATATATTCAATAACAATACATGTATATATACACACACTTATACAGCAGTATATGTTATGTATCAGTAGAAGCAATATCTTTTCTAGGTTCTATAGTCATCTAACCAAAAGTTACAAACAAATGCCCAGGAAACTGTTGGCACCTTTATATTGACTTCTCAATTATCAAGCAAAAGTTTAAACAGTTTCAAAGATAGTACAAAACAAAACAAAAAATCAACACATAATCAAATATATCACAAATGATACTGGACATAGCCAGTTCACCTGCTCCTTAAAAAATAATTTTCATTTCAGATTGTTTAAGTTTTCATTTTAGTTAATTAAAAGCACGTGTGTTTGAAGATGTCAATTCCATTATACTTACTAAAGGGTATCTGGAGGACCAATAATAAGGACTTCCCATCGGTAGAGGTCATTATCATCTATTAAACCTGCTGAAAAGCCTTCCACTGGATTTTTGTTCAGTTCTGTGGAAAAATAAAAATTTCATCAAAACTCTCAAGGACATAATTTTCACCTAACAAGTAAACTATAGAACTTAAACATGCTATAAACTATCAAGTGGATAAGAATGCCAGGAAATGTTACATAACTAAAACATTTCCCTTTGCATAATACAAAGAGGCCAGGTTGGTAAAGCAAACTACCCAGAAGATTAACATCTACTGCCTTCTTGCTATCCAAAGAAGCAGTTATCATTGTAGTAGCCCTGATGTGGGCTCTAAGAGCTTGATAAAACACACGTCTCCAATGCCATCATCCAGAGATCCTAGTTCAGAAGGAACACACATGAACAGTATTTTTTCTTCCTCTTCCCCACCCCCATACTGTGGCTTAAAACTCTCATCTGATTTGTCTGCTCATGGCTGGTACCAACTGAGCTAACTTGAGAACTCCTCTAAGTTGGCTTTCAACCTCAATCCTGTCGTTTTCAGCCTCAGCTAGGATTATAGGCATAAGCCATGAGCATCTGACAGCCAGATGCTCATAGCTCATACCTGTATCCTAGCTACTCACTAGGCTCAGATCTGAAGAAAAAAGCTTTTCAAAGACAGCTCAGGCAGGAAAGTCCATGAGAGAGACTCATCTACAATTAGCCACCCAAAAGCTGAAAGTAGGGCTGTGACTCAAGTGGTAGAGTGCCAGCCTTGAGCAAAAAAGCTCAGAAACAGTACACAGCCCCACCCCCTTTATTTTGGTCTGGTCGTGGGGCCTGAACTCTGGGCCTGGGCGCTGTCCCTCAGATCTTCTGCTCAAGGCTAGTACTCTATCACTTAAGCCACAGCGCCACTTCCGGCTTTTTTCTTTTTTGCTTACGTGGTGCTAAGGAATTGAACCCAGGGTCTCATGCATGCAAGGCAAGCACTCTACCACTGAGCCACCTTCCCAGCCCTGTTCTTACTCTTTTATTTATGTATTTACATCTAGAGAAGTAACTATAATTCAGATCATGTTCTCCAATGTGACTAAGGTTTTGTCAAAAATTCTGTAATTTATCCAGAAATCTCCTGGTAATGATTTTAATGTAAGCCCAACAACATTTTATTCAAGTAGTGGGTAAGCTCTGAAATGAGTATAAGAGGACAGAATTACCCTCAAAATTTTCCTCAAATTTTCCATAAGCACATCGTTGCTTCTCACTTCTGACAATATACCGCCCTAAGTTCTGGAACTCTTGCATATTTTTTCATGGTTTTCTTTTACAGGAATTATTGTATCCATTGCTTATTTTATGTAACTAATCAAAAGCAAGGACGAAAAATGCCCTACATCTCACTTTTGTGGTGACCTTTGCCTGTTTTGAAATCTTTTATCCCACCCTCACCCTACTTGCCCCCACCCCAGGATTGAAGATTAAACCCAAGGACTTGTGCTTGCTAGGGAAGTACTCTCTACCAATTGGTTACATCTCTAGCTCTTTTTTCTAGAGTCTAGATCCAGGAATGCTAAACAGGCTTAATCCACCTACAGTGGCCTATCACTACCCTATCATCTTCAGGAATGATTGCTCCAAGGTCTAGTTCAAGTACTTCTCCTCCTCCATGAAGCCTTTGCCCAAAAAGATATCAAATAATCTGTTGACTTCTGTTATTGCACTGGCTGCATTTAATTAAAATCAGCTCTATTTTCCAGAAGTAAATGGCAGTATGTTGTAAATGCTCAAACAGTAATTTAAAAGAAGAAAGAGTAATAATAATGGCATGAGGAGGAATTTGCCAAACAAAAGCATACTACACAATCAGTAAGAGTCAGAAAAAGGTACTAGTGATCCTAGCAACTCAGAAAGCTGAGATCTGGGGATAGGAATTCAAACCAACCTGGCAAGTAAAACCATGAGACTCTTTTCCTCATATAACCAGCAAAAAGCTGGAAGTAGAGGTATGACTTAAATGGAAAGCCCTAGTCTGGACTAAAAAAGCCATGCAGAGTGGGAGACTGGTGACTTCAAACCACAGTATTGGTAGGCATGCATATACAAACACACATACATGCATAGCAGAAAAGGCCTCTAAATATAAAGATAAGCCAAAAGATTTGGTTGAGTATGGGATGTAGATAAAGTAGCATATACAAGTACCTAAAGAAGGGGCTGGGAAGGTGGCTCAATGGTAGAGTGCTTGCTTAGCATGCATGAGACCCTGGGTTCGATTCCTCAGCACCACATAAGCAAAAAAAAAAAAAAAAGCCGGAAGTGGCGCTGTAGCTCAAGGGGTAGAGAGCTAGCCTTGAGCTGAAGAGAGAGTCAGCACCCAGGCCCAGAGTTCAGGACGACCGGACCCCCCCAAAATATATATATATATATATATATATATATATATATATATACACACACACATACATACATACCTAAAGAAATATGGGAAGTTAGGGGATGCAGTTGAAATTAGGCACAATAGAAGAAAAAGGTTCTGGGCCTGGTGAGCTGGACTTTATTTAGAGGACCCTTGAAAGGTTTTGTCTGTTTTTTTGTTTGTTTTGTTTTTAAGAAAACAGATGGGGCTGGGAAGGTGGCTCAGTGGTAGAGTGCTTGCCTTGCATTCATGAGGCCCTGGGTTCGATTCCTCAGCACCACATACACAGAAAAAGCTGGAAGTGGAACTGTGACTCAAATGGTGGAGTGCTAGCCTTGAGCTGAGGGACAGAAACTAGACCCAGAGTTCAGGCCCCAGGATGGAAGGAAGGAAGGAAGATGATGATGATGCCAGGCAAGGGTGGCTCACGCCTGTATTCCTACTAGCAACTCAGGAGGCTGAGATCTGAGGATCATGGTTCAAAGCCAGTCTGGGCAGGAAAGTCCATGAGGCACTTCTCTCCAATAAATCACTAGAAAACCAGAAGTGGTGCTGTGGCTCAAGTGGTAGATGCTAGCCTTGAGCTGAAGAGCTGAAAGACAGCGCCCAGACCCAGAGTTCAAGCCTCACGACTGATGGAGGAGGAGGGGGAGGGGGGAGGAAGGAGGGGGAGGGGGAGAAGGATGGCCACCAGACACTGGTGGCTCATGTCTGTAATCTTAGCCACTCATAAGGCTGACATCTGAGGGTGGTAATTTGAAGCCAGTCCTGGCAGAAAAGCCTTTAAGAGTTTCATCTCCAGTGAAGCACACCACAAGAGCTGGAAGTGGAGCTGTGGTACAAATGATAAAGTACTAGGCTTGAGAAAAAGCTCGGATAGCACACAGGCCTTGAGTTCAAAAACCCCAGTACTAGACTAAGAATGTGGCATAGTGGTAGAGTGAGTGCTTCCCTAGCATGCATGGATTCCTACCACACACACAGGAAAAGTCTGAAGTGGCACTATGGCTCAAGTGGTAGAGTGCTAGCCTTGAGCAGAAGAGGGTCAGGGACAGTGCCCAGGCCCTAAGTTCAAGCCCCAAGACTACTAGGTCCACTCCTCCCACAAAAAAGCCCTAGTACTGGCACAAGAAAGAAAGAAAGGGGGGAGGGAGGAAGGGAGAAAGAGGGGGGAGAGAGGGAAGGAGAAAGAAGGAAGGAACGAAGGAGGAAGGAAGGAGACAGAGAGAAAGAAAGAAGACAGAGAGAAAGAGGGGGTAGGGAGGGAAGGAGGCAAAGAGAAAAAAAAAGTGGGCTGGGAAAGTGGCTCAGGGGTAGAGTGCTTGCCTTGCATACACAAGGTCCTGAGTTCGATTCCTCAGCATCACATAGGCAGAAAAATCTAGAAGTGGCATTGTGGCTCAAATGGTAGAACACTAAAATGCTTGAGCTGAAGAACTGAGGGACAGTGCCCAGGCCCAGAGTTCAGGAGGCACCACGGACAAAAATTAATAAATAAATAAATAAATAAAATTGTGGTGTGTCAGTGGCTCTCCCTATGTAATCCTAGCTACTCAGGAGGCTGAGATCTGAGAATCATGGTTCAAGGCCAGGCCGGGCAAGAAAGGCCATCAGACTCATCTCCAATAAACAATTAGGAAACCGGAAGTGGGGCTTTGGCTCAAGTGGTAGCATACAAGTGACCAAAAAAAAAAAAAAGTAATCTCACTTCACAAATCTGAACTTGTCTGAGCCCACAGCTGCCAAATACCAAAACACACAGAAGAACATGTTGAGAATAACCCTGGAAAGCCTTTTAGCAACTCTACCGTGTGGGCAATTCTAAAAACAAGACCTGAAATCTTTTTTTGTTTGGTCCAAGTTGGCTTTGAACTATGATCCTCAGACCTCAGCCTCCTGAGTAGCTAGGATTACAGGCGTAAGTCACTGGTGCCTGACTTAGACCAGGAATCTTAAGCAAATATGCAAGGGAGGAAATAAAGTGAAAACTCAGCCATTATAAGCAACAGCAACAGCCTCACACTTTTGGCTTACATCTGTAAACTTAGCTACTCTTCTCCTGAGACTTGAACTCAGGGCCTGGGTGCTGTCCCCAAGCCTCTTTGTATTCAGGGCTAGCACGCTACCTACCACTTGAGCAACAGTACCTCTTGTGGCTTTTTTGAGTAGTTTCTTGGAGATAAAGAGTTTCAAACTGTGATCCTCAGCTCTAAGCCTCATGAGTAGCTATGACTGTAGGCATGAGCCACAGGCCCCCAGCTTCTATCTTTTTTAAAAGAAACAAAACACCGCTACTAGCAACAGAATCATTCTGTTTGTTTTTTGTTTTGGTTGGTTGTGGGACTTGACTGCTGGACCTCAGCACTGCCCCTGCTGGACCTCAGCACTGTCCCTGAGCTCTTCAGCTCAATACTAGCACTCTACCACTTTGAGCTACAATGCCACTTCCTGTTTTCTGGTTTGTTAATTGGAGATAAGAGTCTCAAGGATTTCCTGCCCAGGCTGGCTTTGAACTGTGATCCTCAGATCCCACCTTCTGAGTAGCTAGGATTATAGGTGTGAGCCACTGGCGGCCAGCCCTAAATTTAAGCTTAAAACAACAGCTACCTTCTTATATTACTGTAAAGATGTTTGTCAAAGATGTTGTGAGGGAAAACAGTCAAGAGGAGTAATTTTCTGACCTCAGTGACACTTAGACTTCCTCAGAGAATGCAGTCTATTTTTACCTACACTATGAATTGTAACATCAAACCTGTTCTTAAAAAGCTAGTTTACACCTGCAGTAACTCCAGATTATACACCAAGCTAGCTGGCCTAGCACTGTAATTTTCCTCTTGTTCTCATTTACTGATATCAATTTGTTTGAACTTAATAACTAATTCAAAACTTGTTCACTGTAAATGTGTTAGATATTGGGAATTACAATGAAGAAAACAGTCTCTGCTCAAGCCATTTTTTTTATTTTAGTGAGTGAAAGCACACCAACAAATTTATGAAATAGTCATTGCCAACTGCTCAAACTGCAAGAACAGGATAAAGGAGAGAGAAAAGTATACTGATAGGGCTGGGAAGGTGGCTCAGTGGTAGAGCGCTTGCCTTGCATGCATGAGGCCTGGGTTCAATTCCTCAGCACCACATAAGCAAAAAGAAAAAAGCC
>NW_012267235.1:15475308-15476640 GCF_000151885.1 Dipodomys ordii | reverse complement strand
ACATAAGCAAAAAGAAAAAAGCCGGAAGTGGTGCTGTGGCTCAAGTGGTAGAGTGCTAGCCTTGAGCTGAAGAGCTGAGGGACAGCGTCCAGGCCCAGAGTTCAGGCCCCACGACCGGACCAAAATAAATAAATAAATAAAAAGTATACTGATAAATGTGAGGTAAAGAAATTTGCAAAATCTCCACGTAGAACATGTGGACATTTATTCATTCCAAGAATCCTCATAAGGCACAACAAACCACTTTTAGAATGAGAACAATAACACAATCAAACCAAAAATATTGGGGCAACAATTTCATCAAATGCAGATGCCTGTAACCCTAGCAACTCAGGAGACTTAAGGGCTGAGGATTGCAGTTCAAAGCTAGCCCCTGAGACTCTTGATCTCAAATTAATCACAAGAGGAGCTAAGGCTCAAGTAGTAGACCAATAGCCTTGGGCACAAAAGATCAGGAACAGAACCCAGGCCCAGAGTTCAAGCCTCAAGACCCACATGAACAAATATTTTAAATTTTTCCTCTTAATAACTTTTATGGACAGATGATCCTCTCCTGTTATCCTAGCTATTCAGTAACTGAGATCTGAGGACTGCAGTTCAAACCCAACCAAGGCAGCAAAGTCCATTAGACTCATTTCCAATTAATTACCAAAAAGCTGGAGTGGTGGCTGAAATTGGTAGAGCACCAACTTTGAGCAGAAAGCTCAGTGATAGTGCCTAAGCCCTGAATTCAAGCCACAGGACCAAGTACTTCAAAGCAGTCAAAATGGGAATTTCATGTCATTTATTTTTACTACAATTGAAAGAACAAGTTCTGATTTTTCTATTCTCATGGTATACAAACAATGGAGAAAGAATAATCTTTAAAAAATGATGCTGAGAAAAATGGAGATCCACAACCAAAAGAATGAGCTGTGCACCAATGGCTCAAGCCCCTGAGGAAGCTGAGTTCTGAGGACCGTGGTTTAAAGCCAGCCCAATGAGATTCTTATTCCCAATTAACAACAAAAAAGATGTGACTCAAGCAATAGAGAGCCATCTTTGAGCCAAAAAAAAGGGGGGGCTCAGGGAAAATAGGTTCTTACTACAAGCCCCAGTACTGATACCCCCAAAAAAACAATGTAGGGGGGGGGGAAAGGTCCTGCAAACAATTTGAATAGACTTTTTTAAAAGATAAAAGGATGGCCAATATGTGCCCAAAAAAAGACATGAAAAAAATGTTCAGCACAGAAATGACTGAAATTACAAGGAGATACAACTTCACATCCATTAAGATGATCATGGTAGGTACACACACACACACACACACACACACACACACACACGGGGGGG
>NW_012267235.1:15467918-15475108 GCF_000151885.1 Dipodomys ordii | reverse complement strand
GCCTTGAGCTGAAGAGCTGAGGGATAGCACCCAGGCCCAGAGTTTAGGCCCCACGACCAGACCCAAAAACAAACAAACAAAAACAAACTGATAGTGAGAATATGAATGATGCAGTCTTTGTGGAACTAAGTATGGAATATACCCAAAAAATTACTTTTTATCAGTTAACTCAAAGCAATTAATAGTAGGGTTCCAACTGTATTTGTATGCCTCTATTTATAATAGCACTATTAATTGAAAATATGGCAACAAAGCTAGGCATCGGTGGCTCACATCTGTAATCTAACTACTCAGGAGGTTAAGATCAGAGGATCACGGTTCAAAGCCTGGGCAGCAAAGTCCCTGAGAGTCTTATCTCCAATTAACCACTGGAAGTGGTGCTGTGACTCAAGTGGTAGCTTGAAGAGTTCAGGGACAGCACCAAGGCCCAGTGTTCAAACCCCATGACCAACCAAAAAAAAAAAAAAAAAGCAACAATCCAAGTGTTCATTAACGAATTGAAAAACTGCTGTACTGTATGTATATATGATATAACAGGAATGAAATTATCATTCATTCTAACATAGATGAGCTTTGAAAACATACTAAATAATCCAGGCACAGCATAACAAGTATATTATGGTTTCTCTTAATGAAGTGCCTACAATAATCAAATGTAGAGATAGAACACAGAATAAGGAGCTGGAGGACAATGCAAACTAGGAAGTTTATTGCCTAAGGGATATAATTTCAATTGGAAACCACAAAAAGACTCTGGATATAGATAATGGTAACCATTGTACAACAATGTGACTGTACTTTATGCCACTGAATATTTAAATGGTTAAAGTTACAGTGTGAATTTGAAATGGCCTCCACACACTCAGGTGCTAAATACTTGGTCCCCAGCTGGGAGCACTATTTTTGGAAATTGTGGAAACTTTAGGAGGTAGGACCTACAAGAAGTAGGTCGCTAAAGGGGGGAAGGGGTTGTTCGTACAAGTATCTTGTTCCTAGCCCCTTTCTGTCTCATTCTCTGCTTCCCACATGACACTAGAAGAGGTGCCTCAGCAACACACTCCCACCACGTGGTTCTGCCCAAATGCATGGGGCCAACTGATCATGGACTGAACCCTCACCCTCTAAAAGTATAAGCCAAAATAAGTATTTACACTGTTTAACAGGTATTTTGTCACAACCTTGAAAAAGTAACTAAGAGTTATGTATGTTTCATTGTATTTTACTATAACCAGAATGAAAGAATAAAATATGTAAGTCAGATAAATGAGGAATACATAAAGACTGGGACCATCACTCCTATCTCCTTGTTTTGTTGATATCACTTTGAAGCTTTGATATGGTCTATAGTTAAAGAAAACATCAATAGGGGCTGAGAAGGTGGCTCAGTGGTAGAGTGCTTGCCTTGCATGCATGAGGCCCTGGGTTCAATTCCTCAGCACCACATAAGCAAAAAGGAAAAAAAAGCCAGAAGTGATGCTGTGGCTCAAGTGGTAGAGCGCTAGCCTTGATGAAGAGCTGAGGGACAGTGCCCAGGCCCAGAGTTCAGGCCCCACGACCGGACCCCCCCCAAAAAAGAAAACATCAATAATAAACAACTGCAAACTCAAAAATTAGCAATACAGGGAGGGAAGTAGAGAGTGGTAAGTGGGAGAAAATGAGGGAGAGGGTAGCAGTGCTTAAAAAGAAATGTAGAGGGCAGGGGGGAGGGGATGGGAAGGGGAAAAAAAGGAGGAGGCAACAGTGCTTGATAAGAAATGTACTGATTATCTTGCCCATGTAATTGTACCCTCTGTACGATATTTTCACAATAAAAAAGGAAAGAAATGTACTCATTACCTTACTTATGTAACTGCAACCCCCCCCCTCCTGTTCATCACCTTTACAACAATTTTTTTTAATCAATACAGTACTCTTCAATACCACCAGTAAAACAAACACATGGTGAAACATTTGTCATCTTTGTCTTGGAATATGACTTCTGAAAACAAATCTGCTTTGGTTCCTTTCTATAAAGCTTTTATATACCTTTATATATAAAAGCTTCTATAAAACTTTCAATAAAGCTGCTTCTTCCCTAAATTAAAGGTCCACTTTAATCTGCAATACAAGAAAACCATTCTCAGTGTTAATAACAGCAAAATTAAATCCAATGGATCTCTAAACAAACTTGCTAAGTTTGCAAAGAAAATCAAGTGCAGGGGGTTGGGAAGGTGGTTCAGTGGTAGAGTGCTTGCCTTGCATGCAGGAGGCCCTGGGTTCCATTCCTCAGCACCACATAAGCAGAAAAAGCCAGAAGTGGCACTGTGGCTCAAGTGGTAGAGGGCTACCCTTGAGCTGAAGAGTTGAGGGACAAGCCCAGGCCCAGAGTTCAGGCTCCATGACCAACAAAAAAAGAAAGAAAGAAAAGAGAAAGAGAAAGAAAATCAGCCGGGTGCCAGTGGCTTCTGCCTGTAATCCTAGCTACTCAGGAGGCTGAAATCTGAGGATCACAGTTCAAAGCCATCCTGGGCAGGAAAGTCCATGAGACTCTTATCTCCAACCAAAAGGAAAAAACACTAGAAAACTGGAAGTGGTGCTGTGGCTTAAGCAGTAGAGCACTCACCTTGAGCTGAAGAGCTGAGGTAATAAGCAAGTCTTAATTAAAAAAAAAAAAAAAAGAAGTAGTTAGAAATGTTTTTACAAATTTTTGAAGTAAATATACAAGCTGAGCATTCTTCAAAATATTGTCATTCCAGCCTGGCGCTGGAGGCTCACGCCAATAATCCTTAGCTGCTCAGGAGTCTGAGTTGTGAGGATCATGGTTCGAAGCCAGCCTAGGCAAGAAAATCCTTGAGACTCTTATCTCCTATTTAAACCACTAGAAAACCGAAAATGGCACTGTGGCTCAAGCGGTACAGTGCTCGCCTTGAGCTGAAGAGCCCAAGGACAGTGCCCAAACCCAAAGTTCAAGCCCCATGACCAAAAAAAAAAAGAAGGTCATTCCACGTTTTTTCAAAAGTACTTTATTATTTTATTCACACTAAAAAGCTCTTACTAAAAAGCATGGTGCTGGTAGTTCACGCCTGTAATCCTAGCTACTCAGGAGACTAAGTACTGAGAATGGAAGTTTAAAGCCAGTGTGGGCAGGAAAGTCCGTGAGTCTTACCTCCAATTTACTATCAGAAAACTGGAAGTGGTACTGTGGCTCAAAGTGGTAGAGTACTAGTCTTGAAATCTTAAAGAGCTCAGGGTCAGTGCCCAGACCCTCAGTTCAAGCCCCACAACAAACCAAAAAACAAATAAAAAGCTCTTATTTGTGTTAATAAGAGATATAGTATGTAGGGTAATGGTCTAAATTCACTGCCGTATTCCTGAATAAACAGGGACAAAACAGACTAACAGCATGCAATGGTCCTTGCTTCATTGCTTCCTGATTCATCCATTACGGTAATGGACTTGCTTCCTGCTACAGAACAATTATCTAGCTTGAGTACCCCTGAAGCCATGAGATAATCCTGCAATTATAAAGTTATTTTAATTTATAAACAAATATATGAAAAAATTTGAAACATTTCTTTTTTTGGGGGGTCTGGTCGTGGGGCCTGAACCCTGGGCCTGGGCGCTGTCCCTCAGCTCTTCAGCTCAAGGCTGGCGCTCTACCACTTGAGCCACAGCACCACTTCTGGCTTTTTTCTTTTTGCTTATGTAGTGCTGAAGAATCGAACCCAGGGCCTCAGGCATGCAAGGCAAGCTCTACCACTGAGCCACCTTCCCAGCCCCTTGAAAGATTTCTTGAGGGACACTGGTGGCTCATGCTTGTAATACTAGCTCTGAGGATTATGGTTTGAAGCTGGCCAATGCAGGAAAAGTCTGAGACTCTATTTTTCTTTTCCCAATTAACCAGCAAAAAGCTGAGAGTGGAGGTGAAGCTCAAGTATTAAGAGTGCCAGCATTAAGAAGCTAAGCAAAACTGCAAGGACCTGAATCCAAGCCCCAGTACTATAATAAATAAATAAATAAATCTAAAAAAAAAACATCTAAATGAGAAATATGAGACTACCACTTAACTGTTGAATTATAAGTAACAAGACATCATAGCAAAATGAAAAATGTTAAAATTACTAAGTTAATGATTATAACCAAATGTCCATTTTAAAAAGCTAGACTAGGGTGGTGCTGGTGGCTCACACCTATAATCCTAGCTACGTAGGAGGCTGGGATCTGAGGATCTTGGTTCAAACAAAGGCAGCCAGGGCAGGAAAGTCTGTGAGACTCATCTCCAATAAACCACCAGAAAACCAGAAGTGGTGCTGTGGCTCAAGTGGTAGAGTGCTCACCTAGAACTGAAGAGCTCAGGGACAGTTCCCAGAGTTTAAGCCCCATGACCAACAATAACAAAAAGCTAGACTAGGGCTGGGAGTGACTTGCCTAGCATGCATGAAGCCCTGGGTCCAATTCCTTAGAACCACATAAACAGAAAAGCCAGATGTAGTACTGCAACTCAAGTAAAAGCTCAAGGACAGTGCCCCAGGCCCTGAGTTCAATCCCCAGGACTGCACACCACCTTGCAAAAAACAGCTAGACTATCTTTCCTTTTTTTTTTTTATTTAAAAGTCTGAAACAGGGGCTCGAACTCAGCACCAACTGAGCCATGCCCTAAAAGGCTAGATTAAAAACACCAACTGGAAGTGGCGCTGTGGCTCAAGCGGTAGGTGTGCCTTGAGCTGAAAAGCTGAGGAAAAGCGCCCAAGCCCAGAGTTTAGCCCCACGACTATCCCAAAAAAAACCCATAAAACTAGGGCTGGTGGGGCTAAGAAGATGGCTCAGTAGTAGAGCGCTTGCCTTGCATACCTGAGGCCCTGGGTTGGATTCCTCAGCACCACATAAGCAAAAAGAAAAAAGTCGAAAGTGGCACTGTGGTTCAAGTGGTAGAGCGCTAGCCTTGAGCTGAAGAGCTAAGGGACAGTGCCCAGGCCCAGAGTTCAGACCCCACGACAGGACTCAAAATAACAACAACAACAACAAAAAAAAAAAACCTAGGGCTGGAAAGGTGGCTCAGTGGTAGTGTGCTTGTCTTGCATACATGAGGCCCTGGGTTCAACTCCTCAGCACCACACAAGCAAAAAAAGCCAGAAGTGGCGCTGTGGCTAAAGTGGTAGAGCACTAGCCTTGAGCTGAAGAGCTGAGGGACAGTACCCAGGCCCAGAGTTCAGGCCCCACAACCGACAAAAAATAAAAATAAAAATTCACCAAAATCCTAAGTAATTCTGCTCTAAGCAACTTCTCCCCCACCCCCAAATTTTTTTTGTATTGTTAAGGTGATATACAGGAGGGTTACAGTTACATAAGCAAGGTAATAAGTACATTTCTTTTTTTGGGGGGGTTCGGTCGTGGGGCCCTATCTCTAGGCCTGGGCACTGTCCCTTAGCTCTTGAGCTCAAGGTTAGCGCTCTACTACTTGAGCCACAGCGCCACTTCCGGCTTTTTTCTTTTTGCTTATGTGGTGCTGAGGAATCGAGCCCAGGGCCTCATGCATGCAAGGCAAGCGCTCTACCACTGAGCCACCTTCCCAGCCCCAAGACGTACATTTCTTATCAAACTTGTTACCCCTTCTTTCATTTTTCTTCTACTTTCCCTCCAAGTTCCCCCAACATATTGTCTCATGAATATCTGTTACATTGGTTCCACACTTGTCTCACCATTCTGTTGTTCCCCTTCCCTTCCCTAATTCAGGTAAAGGTATATACAATACCAGGGTAACAAAATCAAATACAGCAACAACAGGGGATATACTACAGGGGAAAGAACATACACAGGAAACAACAACAACCAAAAAACCACATGGTGCATTAAAAACAACAAAGAAAAACCTCTTGTGTCCATGTCTTAGAGCTCATTTTGCTTTGCATCATCTCATATGTCTTATGTATGTAGCTATTGAGCTATTGTGCTCATCTGCTAAGATTATCCTAGATGTATACCAATTATTGCAAATAAGGGAAACCACGGGACCTATGTTGCTTTGGGGCTGGCTTACTTCACTTAGTATGATTTTTTTCCCAGTCTTTCCATTTCCTTATAAATGGGACAATGTCATTCCTTCTGATGGAAGCATAGAATTCACACACACACACACACACACACACACACACACACACTTTCTTGATCCATTCATCTACTGAGGAACATAAGCAAGTTCTTTGAGATACTATTTCTATAAAAACTTTAGAGCTAGCCCCTGGTGGCTCATGACTGTAATCTTAGTTATTCAGGAGGCTGAGATCTGAGGATCGCAGCTCAAAGCCAGTCTGGGCAGGAAAGTAGGTGAAACTCTTATCTCCAATAAACCACTAGAAAACAGGAAGTGGCGCTGTAGCTCAAGTGGTAGAGCACTAGCCTTGAGCTGAAGAGCTGAGGGACAGTGCTCAGGCCCAGAGTTCAAACCTCACAACTGACAAAAAAAAAAACTTTAGAGCTGAGTGCCAGTGGCTGGTGCTTATAATCTCAGGAGGCTAAGATCTGAGGATCATGGTTCAAAGCCAGCCTGGGCAGGAAAGTACATGAGACTCCTATATCAAATTAACCACCAAAAGCCAGAATAGGAGCTGTGGCATTGACTGAAAAAAGCTCAAGACATCACTTAACACACACACACACACACACACACACACACACTTTATTTAGTGTGTGACTTTTTTTTTTTTTTAGGTGGAGCTCTTTTGCTCAAGGCTAGTGTTCCACCACTTTGAGCCACGCTCAAGGCTAGTGTTCCACCACTTTGAGCCACAGTGTCACTTCTGGTTTCTGAGTGGCTAATTGGAGATAAGAATCTCACAGGGACTCTATTGCCTAGATTGGTTCAAACCACAATCCTCATATCTCAGTCTCCTGAGTTGTTAGGATTACAGGTATAAGTCCTGGCAGTACATGACACTTTTATTGCTAAAGATTTCAGCAACCACTGAAAATAAGAATCTTTTAAAAATAATACAAATCATCTTTTCAAATTTTCTCCTGGTGAGTTATGAACTGACATCAAGGAATCGCTTAATATTTAGCCTAATTGCACTAGGAATTTCTACTGGTGATAGTTTAGTCCCAGAGAAAAATTAACTTATGGGGCTGGGAAGATGGCTCAGTGGTAGAGCGCTTGCCTTGCATGCCTGAGGCCCTGGGTTCGATTCCTCAGCACCACATAAGCAAAAAGAAAA
>NW_012267235.1:15459861-15467083 GCF_000151885.1 Dipodomys ordii | reverse complement strand
GCTCTACCACTTGAGCCACAGCGCCACTTCCGGCTTTTTTCTTTTGTGGTGCTGAGGAATCGAACCCAGGGCCTCATGCATGCAAGGCAAGCGCTCTACTACTGAGCTACCTTCCCAGCCCCTTTATGGTATATTTTTCCTCAAGAAATTTGACTAAGCCGGAGCTGGTACTTCATAAGCCTATATCCAAGCATCTTAGGAGGCTGAGATCTGAGGATCAACTTTCTTTTTTTTTTCCAGGACTGAGGACCGAACCCAGGGCCTTGTGCACGCCGGGCGGGCGCCCTTCGGCTGGGTTAAACCCCCAGCCCCTGAGGATCAACTTTTAAAGCCAATATCGCCCCCCCCCAAAAAAAACCTTTGAGACTCTTATCTTCAATCAACTACCAGAAACTGGAAGTGGTGCTGTGGCTCAAGTGGTAAAGCACTAGCCTTGAGCTGAAGAGCTGAGAGACAGCATCCAGGCCCAGATGTCAAGTCCCACAATGAGGGGGGGGGGGGAGAACTAGCCTAGTGCTAGTAGCTAATTAATACCTGTAATCCTAGCTACTCAGAATGCTGATATCTGAGGATCACAGTTTGAAGCCAGCCCAGTCAGAAAAATCCTGGAGACTATTATCTCTAATAAACTTACTTAGAAAAAGCCAGAAGAGGTGCTATGGCTCAAGTGATAGAGTGCTACCCTTGAACACAAACAGGTTCAGGGACAGCAACTAGGCCCTGAGTTCAATCCCAGGTCCAAAAAACAAAAAACAAAAAAACCCTAGGCAAACAAAAAACCTTTTCGGTCTAATTTTCTAGTCTGTCTTGCAATTCAGGCACTAGAATGAGTAATAATGTGATGTATCTCCCACTTCCCACATGTTGTTTCACCTCTCCTTCCAAAGAACTTAAAACAATAAAATTTTTAGAGAAATTTAAAAATAAACTTTCAAGTCGATTTTTTTAAAAAAATAAGACAAGGTACCTTGACCACAGTTCAGAAAGATGAAGACAGCTAAAGAAAGTGACCAGCAAAGTGGAAGGGCAAAAGAGCAGAATACTCACAGAGGGGCTGAGGCGAAGGAAGAAGGTGGCTAATCTTCTGGGCAGAACCCCAGAGAGGCGCCAGGTCAGTAACTGTCGAATGAGGAAGGTCAGTAGTGAGAAGTGAGACTAAAAACATCTGTCATAGCAAGAAGTCAATTGAGAATGTCTAAAATTCATAAACCAAAAATAGTCAGAATATTATTTATAAGCATGGAGTTATCCCCAAGAGATCTGAATTTAAAAGGTTGCTTTCAAGATCAGCTTTATCTGAGGAGTGGGGACTCTTCACTAGTATACCTTTGGAATTATAGTATGTGATTACTGGATGTTCTATGCTAAGTATACATTATTGATTTTAATACTTCATTCTTTGTTTTTATGCATTTTTTATTTTGCTTTAATACACAATCTTAGATATTACATCCCTCTTATGTCAGGAAGTATTTTTCTAAGTATAAATCATGGAACAGGCCGGGCGCTGGTGGCTCACGCCTGTAATCCTAGCTACTCAGGAGGCTGAGATCTGAGGATCATGGTTCAAAGCCAGCCCAGGCAGGAGAGACCGTGAGACTCCTATCTCCAATAAACCACCAGAAAACCGGAAGTGGCGCTGTAGCTCAAGTGGTAGAGCGCTCGCCTTGAGCTGAAGAGCTGAGGGACAGCGCCCAGGCCCAGAGTTCAAGCCCCACGACCGACAAAAAAAAAAAATCATGGAACAGATCTACTGTGACTCAACAATGTTTCTTTTTCTTAACAACAACAACAAAAAAAGAAAAACAGGGAAGGTGGCTCAGTAGTAGAGTGCTTGCTCCTTGCATGCATGAGGCTCTAGGTTCGATTCCTCAGCACCACATAAACAGAAAACCAGAAGTGGCGCTGAGGCTCAAATGGTAAAGCACTAGGCCTTGAGTTGAAGAGCTGAGGGACAGTGCCCAGGCCCAGAGTTCAAGCCCCACAACCGACCCAAAAAAAAAAAAAGAAGAGGGGAGGGAGGGAGGAGGGAAGGAGGGAGGGGAGGGGAGGGGGAGGGGGAGGGGGAGGGGAAGAGAAGAAGAGGGAGGGAGGGAGAGAAAAGAAAAGAAAAATCAAATAGAAGTATTACTGAACATTTCATTTTAAATGTTTTATCTAACTGAGTGTACAGGGGTGCTATGTAAAATACTTCTCCTATTATGTCTATGTACAATCTTAGCAGCTAGATGTGCTTGTGTTAAAATGTGAATTCCAGTCATGCTGATACTCTGAAATGGCATTCTGATCTTCTCAGTGATGATCTCTAAGGCCCTCCTGAATTAATCAGCATCTTCCTCCAAACATTTTTTTTTTCCTTTTTGGTCAGTCCTGGGGCTTGAACTCTGGGCTTGGGCGCTGTCCTTGTGCTCTTCAGCTCAGGTGTGAGCCACCGGTGCCCAGCCCTCCAAACTTTTTTAGTCCTGAGCTTCAGCTAACAGCACTCATTCTTGACCAACACTTAAACCTGTATCATCTTCATGGACTTTGCGTTTGATGTCCTCTTTACCATTCACTATCTCATAAAATTCTTCAATATAGAGAATAACACACCTTTATACACCTATTTTATTCCCTTGTCCTAATTACTTCCCACTAGGCACTCTACAAACTCCCCTAACCTGAACAGAATGCAAACTCTATAATTACTTACATATGGTTTATGTTGGGTAATTTAGTCTACAAGGATTCCATTACAATTTCTGGCAGTAAATATTTGTTCTGTAAATGAGTTAATTACAAAGATGCATCATCCCAGGAAGAAGCCAAATTATTGGTAATCAAGCACAACGTTTTTGAATCCTTAAGAGATTCTGACAAAAAAATATAGTTGAGGGGCTGGGAAGGTGGCTCAGTGGTAGAGAGCTTGCCTTGCATGCATGAGACCCTGAGTTCGATTCCTCAGCACCACATAAGCAAAAAGAAAAAAGCCGGAAGTGGCGCTGTGGTTCAAGTGGTAGTGCGCTAGACTTGAGCTGAAGAGGTGAATGACAGAGCCCAGGCCCAGAGCTCAGGCCCCAAGACCAGACCATCCACCCTCCCGCCCCAAAAAAATATATACATATATATATTAGTTGAGCCATAAGTACAATTACTCACAAACTGAGGAAGTTGCTGGCATACTTTGAGTATGAAAGACTACTCCTTGTTAACAGTAATATAAAGAATTATAAGCCGGGTGCCGGTGGCTCACGCCTATAATCCTAGCTACTCAGGAGGCTGAGATCTGAGGATCATGGTTCAAAGCCAGTCTGGGAGGAAAGGCCGTGAGACTCTTATCTCCAAATAAACCACTAGAAAACCAGAAGTGGTGCTGTGGCTCAAGTGGTAGAGCACTCACCTTGAGCTGAAGAGCGCAGGGACAGCACCCTAGCCCAGAGTTCAAGCCCCAACCAAAAAAAAAAAAAAAAGAATTGTAGTCATGGGAGGAAAGGAGGGAGAATATGGGAGAACCTGTTCCTGAACTGGTAAGATATTTTAAAGCACCAAGTCTCATATTCTAAGTCATAGTAAAAATCTCATTCTCACTCATCTATTATCCTACAGTATAATTAATGTTCACTACTTCTATTAACTTTGATCAAGAGACATATGGTTGGTCCCTTTCATTTCGTCAGAATAAAACAAGGAGCATGGCTGGGATGGTGGCTTAGTGGTAGAATGCTTGCCTAATGTGCATGAAGTCCTGGGTACCATTCCTCAGTACCACATAAACAGAAAAAGCCAGAAGTGGTAGCTCAAGCAGAAAACCGCTAACCTTAAGCAAAAGAAGCTCATGGAGCGGGCCCAGGCCCTGAATTCAAGCCCCAGGACTGGAAAAAAAAAAAAAACACAAGGAGCAATTAACCTTTGACATTGAGAAGAAATTCCCAAAGCAGATCTTTTTATTATATTTTTTTTACTTTTTCTACTTTACACTGTAACTCACTGAAGAAAAAAAGAGCTTTCAGGAACAAGGCATGATTTAAGAGGCAGAGGACCTATCTACCATGGGACTCTCAGTTAAAACCACGGTGGGGGGAAGGAGGAGTACATAAAAAAGCAAAATTTGCCAAGCACCACTGGGTCACGCCTGTAATTCTAGCTACTCAGGAGAATGAGATCTGAGAATCATGGTTCAAAGCCAGCCTGGGCAGGAAAGTCCATGAGACTCTTTTTTTTTTTTGGTCGGTTTTGGGGCTTGAACTCTGGGCCTGGGCACTGTCGATGCGCTCTTTAGTTCAAGGCCAGCGCTCTACTGATTGAGCCACAGCGCCACTTCCAGTTTTCTAGTGGTTAACTGAAGATAAGAGTCTCACGGACTTTCCTGCCTGGGCTGGCTTTGAACCATGATCCTCAGATCTCAACCTTCTGAGTAGCTAGGATTACAGGTGTGAGCCACAGGCACCCAGCCATGAGACTCTTATCTCCAATAAACCACTAGAAAACAAGAAGTAGCCTTATGGCTCAAGTGGCAGAGTGCTCGCCTTGAGCTGAAATGTGCAGGGACATCGCCCAAGCCTAGAGTTCAAGCACCACTACTGACAAAAATGGGGGAGGGGGGGAAGGAAAAATTTTTAAAGGCCTCAAAATATTTTTATAGACATTGAACACTTCCTCATATACCAAAAACACAAAGCAGAACAGATACAAATAAAGTTTGTCCATATACAAATAAAGTTTGTCCAACTGCAAGTAATGACTTCCAAGTAAATGACTTTTAAAGACCTCATGCCACAACATGATTTTTAACAAGACAATTTTTTTTACCAATAAAGTGTTCATGGGGAATAAGTCTTGAAACTTACCTGTTTTTTTGGGGGGGGTTGTGTTTTGTTTTATTGTTTTTTGTTTTTCCCAGTCAGTTGTGGGGCTGGAACTCTGGGAATGGGCGCTGTCCCTGAGCTCTTCAGCTCAAGGCAAGCACTCTACCACTTGAGCCACAGCAACAATTCCAGTTTTCTGGTGGTTAATTGGAGGTAAGGGTCTCACGGACTTCCTGCCTGAGTTGGCTTTGAACCACAGTCCTTAGATAACAGACTCCTGAGTAACTAGAAACAGGCATAAGCCACCAGCACCCAGCTACTTGTTTTTATCCATAAGAAGTAACAACTTGGGCTGGGAAGGTGGCTCAGTGGTGCAGTGCTTGCCCCACATGCATGAGGCCCTGGGTTTAATTCCTCAGCATCACATAAACAGAAAAAGCCGGAAGTATGCTAGCCTTCAGCTAAGAAGCTGAGAGACAGCACCCAGGCCCTGAGTTCAGGCCCCAGGACTGACAAAAAGAAAAAAATACTGAGGCCATTGACAAAATGAAAATAACATTCAATGTTGGAAGAAGAAGACCTGGTTATCAACAAGAACAAAGCAATTTACATGGCATAGAGCAGAGAAGAGCAAAGGAAGCACTTTTTTAAATAATAGAAACAAGGTAAGTAATCATAAAACTGATGTTTTCTGAGGACATATTAAATACATATAAGAAACTATGCTTACTGAGCAGGCTCACACCTGCAAACCTCACTACTAAAGGCTGAGAATTGCGGACTGTAATCCAGTCCAGGCAGAAGACTCTCTCATCTCCATTTAACCACCAAAAATCCAGAAGTGGGGCTGTGGCTTAAATAGTAGGGTATTAAATGAGCAAAGAGGGCTGGGAAGGTGGCTCAGTGGTAGAGCGCTTGCCTTGCATGCATGAGGCCCTGGGTTCGATTCCTCAGCACCACATAAGCAAAAAGAAAAAAGCCGGAAGTGGCGCTGTGGCTCAAGTGGTAGAGCGCTAGCCTTGAGCTGAAGAGCTGAGGGACAGCGCCCAGGCCTAGAGTTCAGGCCCCACGACCTGACCAAAAAAAAAAAAAAAGAGGAAGGGAAGGAGGGAGGAAGAGGAAGAGAGGGATGGAGAAAGGGAGGAAAGGGAGAAGGGAGGAACTGAGCTGGGAATGGTGGTACATGCCTATAACCTCAGTACTCAGGAGGTAATGTAGGTAGTTATGAGCATAGCTTGTACTACGCAACAAGACATTGTCTCAAAGAAAATAAAAACAGGCCACGAGCCAGTGGCTCGTGCTGTAATCTTAGCTACTCAGGAGTCTGAGATCTGAGGATCTCGGTTTCAAATCCAGAAGTGGTGCAGTGGCTCCAATGGTAAAGCACTAACCTTGAGCTGAAGAGCTGAGGGACAGTACCAAGCCCAGAGTTCAAAAGCCCCACATCCAGGGAGGAAAAAAATAAAAATAGAACAGAGAAAGGGGAGTTAAAAAACAAAATTTGGGGGCTGGGAAGTTGGCTCAGTGGTAGAGCGCTTGCCTTGCATGCCTGAGGCCCTGGGTTCGATTCCTAAGCACCACATAAGCAAAAAAAGAAAAAAGCTGGAAGTGGCATTGTGGCTCAAGTGGTAGAGCGCTAGCCTTGAGCTGAAGAGCTGAGGGACAGCGCTCAGGCCCAGAGTTCAGGTCCCACGACCGGAACCAAAAAAAAAAAAAATTTGGCCAGGCGCTGGTGGCTCATGCTTGTAATCCTAGCTACTCAGGAGGCTGAAATCTGAGGATCTCGGTTCAAAGCTAGCCCCGGCAAGGAAAGTCTGTGAGACTTTTATCTCCAATAAACCACTAGAAAACAGAAGTGGCTCTGTGGCTCAAGTGGTAGAGCACTCACCTTGAGCTGAAGAGCTTAGGGATAGTGCCCAAGCCCAGAGTTCAAGCCCCACGACCAACCAAAAAAAAAAAAATTGTTTTCACCTCTATTAAAACTTCACTTTTACGAACTGGGAGTATGTATAGCTCAGAAATAAAGTACTTTCCTGACATTTGCCAAGCCTTGGGTGCAATCCCTGGTATCATAAAAATAAATAACAAAATCTAAAACTCTACCTTTACCAATTATAGAGAAATACTTGCTCTTAACATCACAATTTTGTCTTTTCTACATTTTATCCAAGTGTCATTTGCACATAATTATTCAATTATCTGTTTACTGTTTGTTGGGCTTTCTGGAAGATTTCTCCAATGTTATAACAATGTTGTTTAACAGTCAACTGCCCCCCTTGTACCCCATGAATCTTTAAATTTTTTTTGGGGGGGGGTCTGGTCCTGGGGCCTGAACTCTGGGCCTGGGTGCTATCCCTCGGCTCTTCAGCTCAAGGCTAGCACTCTACCACTTGAGCCACAGTGCCACTTCTAGCTTTTTTCTTTTTGCTTATGTGGTG
>NW_012267235.1:15458699-15459811 GCF_000151885.1 Dipodomys ordii | reverse complement strand
TGAGCCACAGTGCCACTTCTAGCTTTTTTCTTTTTGCTTATGTGGTGCTGAGGAATCGAACCCAGGGCCTCATGCATGCAAGGCAAGAGCTCTACCACTGAGCCACCTTCCCAGCCTGAATCTTTAAACTTTTTTTTTTTTTTTTGGGTCCGATCATGGGGCCTGAACTCTGGGCCTGGGAGCTGTCCCTAAACTCTTCAGCTCAAGGCTAGCACTCTACCACTTGAGCCACAGCACCACTTCCGGCTTTTATCTTTTTGCTTATGTGGTGCTGAGGAATCGAACCCAGGGCCTCAGGCATGCAAGGCAAGCACTCTACCACTGAGCCCCTTCCCAGCCCTGAATCTTTAAATTCTTAAAAGAGCTTCTTCTTTATAGAATCCTACTACTGTTTACAATCTTCTCTATATATTTTTCAGTGTTCCCTTCTGGAACTACCTTTTTCTTCCTTTTCTTCTCTTCCCTCCCTTTTTTTTCTCTTCCTTGATCCCCCAACCCCCTTTCTGGAGGGACAGTACTAAGGTGTGAATTCAGAGCCTTGTGTACTCTACTACTTAAGCCAGACCCCAGTCCCCCAACTTTTCTTTCAAAAATTTCTTTTTTCTTTCAAGTGAAAACAATTTATGTGCAAGAGGCAAATCCCAGACTTCACTTTCAGCTCCTTGAAATGTTCATTTCTTTCATTTAAAGGAGACTGAAGGGAAAGTCAGGCAATGATTAGGCAATTAAAGCAGGGGGAAGGGAAAGGCTAATCATCTTTACAGGGAGAGGCTCCAAGGTCTGTTGCAATCTGATTCTCTACAACAATATTAGTCCAGCACTAAGGGTACATTATACTTTGGCTGTTTCCACCACAAAGGTAAAGCAAGACCTTTTTGGTAGTCACCTATTGCTGGCTTGCTGAGATATGTTGGACTTCCTCTTAAATTTTCAGTTCAATTCACTGCAAGAGATCATTATTCTATGCAAGACTATCACCAATCTCCCTACCTTCAATGCGTCACATAATCAGCAAAAAAAAAAAAAAAAAAAAGAATACAGAGATTAATTCTGAATGCACTGGAGAAGTTTAAGGAGAGCATTTTCCAGGTCCCCTGTAACCTCTTTCCTGA
>NW_012267235.1:15446928-15457854 GCF_000151885.1 Dipodomys ordii | reverse complement strand
AAAAAAGAATACAGAGATTAATTCTGAATGCACTGGAGAAGTTTAAGGAGAGCATTTTCCAGGTCCCCTGTAACCTCTTTCCTGATAGTCTTCAAAAAAAAAAAAAAAAAGAATACAGAGATTAATTCTGAATGCACTGGAGAAGTTTAAGGAGAGCATTTTCCAGGTCCCCTGTAACCTCTTTCCTGATAGTCTTCAACATGTTGTGAGGGATGTAGCTCTTCTACCTTTCAAATGTTTTCTGAAAGTGATACACACTCTGCTGGGTTACGATGCTGATCCACTTGGGAATAAGGGTTCCTCTTTAACATAATAGAGATCCTGGACATCCTGGTCTGTCATAACCAGTAACAAAACCATTCTATGTTCTTCTAACCTTTGCAAGAGCAACCATCAGCTTGCAGAGGTCATTAAATGTCAGAAACCACATCCGTTCTCTATTGAGTCTTGGATGTCCCATCTTCTTGTAGACTCTTAATTTCTTGAAGCTCAGAAGTAATTTTTTTCTTTTTCTTTTTTTTTTTTGGTCGGTCGTGGGGCTTGAACTCTAGGCTTGGGTGCTGTCCCTGCGATCTTCAGCTCAAGGCGAGCTGAAGCCACAGCTCCACTTCCAGTTTTCTAGTGATTTATTGGAGGTAAGAGTCTCATGGACTTTCCTGCCTGGGCTTTGATCTCAGCCTCTTGAGTAGCTAGGATTACAGGTGAGAGCCACCAGCGCCCAGCTAAAAGTAATTTCTTTTTGCTTATTTCTTGGGATTTTGGTCTTGTGGTTGGTGTTTTGTTTTGTTGGTACTGGGGTTTGAACCCAGAGATTTATGCTTGCTAAGCAGGAACTCTACAACTGTGTCCACTCAATCTCAATCCTGAGTAGTTCCTGACCAGATGACTTCAACAAATATTCAAAATAACTAGCTTTTTTATTAAGGCTTTTTAGCACAGAAGCATCTGCACTAAAATATAGTAAAAACAGGTGTCCTCAGTAGGCCCCCAAACCACTACATCCATGTGACTAGGTAAGGATGACTTTGATGCATCTTTGTCCATTGAAGCAGTTTGTAAGATGTTGACAATGGTGACCTCATCCACATCTTTGGTCTTGATGGCTATTTTAATGTTGGTAGGATCCAACTTCAGCCATCAAAGTTAGTGTAACCTTTAACTAACGAATAGACACTTGGAAACATGTCTCTCCAAGCTGAGCTTACACAGAATTTCATCAATGGTAGACATTTTGAAAGAATATGGACTGGCTGCTGAAAGCTACAAATGTTCCTGGATCAACAAGCAATTGTGTTCTCTCTATTGATCTCTTTCATATAAGAAGGAAAGAGTCATCTTTCCTTATCTGATAATATACTTGATTGTCTATATTAGTATAGAGACTAAACAGAAGGGAATTCAAAGCTGAGTGAGTGAGTAGGACCTAAAAATTGATAGGATGTTGTTCCTGTCTGGGAGAAAGAGTAACTCTATATAACTTCATTGTGCTGCTTCTTCTAAGTGAAATATTCCATGTTTTTTATACAATTTTTTTTTTTGCCTGTCCTGGAGCTTGAACTCAGGGCATGGGCACTGTCTTTCAGCTCTTCAGCTCAAGGTTAGCATTCTTCCACTTGAGCCACAGCCCCACTTCCAGCTTTTTCTGCTTATGTGGTGCTGAGGAATCGAACCCAGGGCTTCATACATGCTAGGCAAACACTGTACCACTAAGTGACATTCCCAGCCCTGATCATTTATTTTATTGGTGCTGAGGAATCAAACCCAGGGCTTCATGCATGCTAGGCAAACACTGTACCACTAAGCCATATTCCCAGCCCTGATCATTTATTTTTATTTTACCATTTTTTAAAGAAAATCTGGTCCTTTCCCCTGGCTGGCAGCGCGGAGGCCGGACAGTAAGTGGGCACTCTGTGTAGGGTTCGGTGTGGGATCATGAGGAGGGACCACCGGACCCAGGGCGCGTGCCTGAGCACTCAGGGGCACCCAGCGCAGGCCGCCCTGCCCCTGGAGCCGCGGCCACGTGTGAGCGGGCAGTTCTGGCGCATTGCCGGAACCCCGAGGGGTCTAGCGGATGCTCAGAATTACTGTAAAAGACGTAAACCAGCAGGAGCTCGTCAGAGCTCTGGCAGCGTTCCTCAAAAAGTCCGGGAAGCTGAAAGTCCCCGAATGGGTGGACACTGTCAAGTTGGCCAAGCACAAAGAGCTTGCGCCCTACGATGAGAACTGGTTCTACACACGCGCTGCATCCACGGCGCGGCACCTGTACCTCCGTGGCAGCGCTGGGGTCGGCTCTATGACCAAGTGTACGCAGGGCGGCAGAGGAACGGCGTCATGCCCAGCCACTTCAGCCGAGGCTCCAAGAGCGTGGCCGGCCGGGTCCTCCAAGCCCTGGAGGGGCTGAAAATGGTGGAAAAGGACCAAGATGGGGCCGCAAACTGACACCTCAGGGACAAAGAGATCTGGACAGGTGGCAGCTGCCAACAAGAAGCATCAGAACAAAGATGCTGGGTTAATAAATTGCCTCATTCGAAAGAAAGAAAGAAAAGAAAGAAAGAAAGAAAGAAAGAAAGAAAGAAAGAAAGAAAGAAAGAAAGAAAGAAAGGGAAAGGAAGGAAGGAAGGAAGGAAGGAAGGAAGGAAGGAAGGAAGGAAGGAAGGAAGGAAGGAAGGAAATCTGATTTTCCTATCGGAAGAATAGATGGACCAACGGACAGACAGATGCAGGCCTAGATTAAACCCAGAGCATACAAGTTCTCTACCACTAAAATATATATGACCTTTTGTACATAATCTTTACAATAAAAATAAGTTAAAATAAAAAAAAAAAATAAAATATATATGACCAGCCCTTGCCTTGTGTTTTTGAAACAGAGACCCCAAGTTGGCCTCCAAACTCAAGATTCTTCCACCTCAGCCACCTGAGAACTAGAATTACACATTTGTGGCACCATGCATGCCTTCATGCTGTTTTTAATAAAATTAATTTTAAAAAATAATCACAGCCGGGCGCTGGTGGCTCACGCCTGTAATCCTAGCTACTCAGGAGGCTGAGATCTGAGGATCACGGTTCAAAGCCAGCCCGGGCAGGAGAGACCGTGAGACTCCTATCTCCAATAAACCACCAGAAAACCGGAAGTGGTGCTGTGGCTCAAGTGGTAGAGCGCTCGCTTTGAGCTGAAGAGCTGAGGGACAGCGCCCAGGCCCAGAGTTCAAGCCCCATGACCAACAAAAAAAAAAAAAATAATAATCACAATGCTGGGTGCTGATGGCTTACGCCTGTAATCCTAGCTACTTAGGAGGCTGACATCTAAGAATCACAGATCAAAGGCGGCCAAGGAAGGAAAAAATCTGTGAGACACTTATCTCCAATTACCCACCAAAAAGCTGGAAATAGAACTTTGGCTCAAGTGGTAAAACTAACATTGAACAAAAAAAGCTCAGGACATTGTCCAGAACTTAATTTAAAACCCCAGGAACAGCACCAAAAAAAAAAAAAAGCCAGAGCAAAAACATGTTCAAGTGTTGCCCCCCCCTTTTATTTTGAGTGCTGGTTCTAGGGTTTGAATTCAGGGCCTGGGTGCTGTCCTCTCTTCTGCTCAAGGATAGTGCTCTATTGCTTGAGCCACAGCACCTCAGTTTTTTGGTGATTAAGAGATTACAATCTGGGGCTGTGAAGGTGGCTCAATGGTGGAGTGCTTGCCTTGCATGCATGAGGCCCTGGGTTCAATTTCTTCAGCACCACAAAAGCAGAAAAAGCTGTAAGTGGTGCTGTGGCTCAAGTGGTAGAGCCTTGAGATGAAGAGCTGAGGGACAGTGCCCAGGCCCAGGTCCAGGCCCAGGGTTCAGGCCCCACAACCGACAGAGAGAGAGAGAGAGAGAGAGAGAGAGAGAGAGAGAGAGAGAGAGAGAGAGAGAGAATTAGAACCTCACAGACTTTCCTTTCTGGGCTGGCCTTGAACCACAATCCTCAACCTCCTCCTGAGTAGTCAGAATTAAAGAGATAAGCCATTGGGTCTAGCTTTGAAGTGTAGCTTAAGCAGAAGAGTGCTGGCCTGTGAGTGCAAAGCTCTGAATTCAAACCCAATACTGTGGCGAAAGCAAGAAGAGAAAACGGGGAGGGGGGGGATGGTTTGAAAAACAAAGGGAAAGAAGAAGAAATGAAAAAACTTCAAAACCAACACATAAAATTACCTTGTTTCTGATCAAACTATATGTGAAACTTGCTGGGTGCCAGTTACCCAGGAAGCTAAAATCTGAGGATTTAAGATTCAAAGCCAGCCAGGGGATGCCCAGTAAAAGAGACTCTTACCTTCAATTAGTCACTAAAAGCTGGAAATGGAGCCATGGCTTAAGTGGTAGAGTTCCAGCCTTGAATTAAAAAAACTAAGGGACAGAGCCCAGTAAGAGTGCAATTGCGCATGCTCACACGCATATGCGCACTCTCTCTCTCTCTCTCTCTCTCTCTCTCTCTCTGTCTCTCACACATACACACCCACACACAATATGAAACTTTGTCTTTAAGTTGATCTTCTATGTGACTGGCATCTGTAATCGACAACATCTTTGCAAAGAACAGATGACATAACTAGAAACCACTGACTAATTCATCGGTCAGTCAGTCTTGAATGAAAAGCCAGTATTTCCAGAGTATTAGTCACATGAGTGACTAAAGGAAAGAGACTGTATAAATAGCACTGTAATTTTACAAATAGTACAAATCTATACAATGTTACATACCAAATGTTTTACAGTTAGCTCTAAGGTGATAACTAGAATGACTGAAATGACCACTAAGTAGTTTATGACTATGTTTAATAGTCATTCCTTTACAAATACTGATGCTCACAAAAACTACAATGGTAAGGAATGAACTTTTCTAGATTTTACACATATTTATCTTCCCTCCAGAATCTGTCATGTTATTCTGTACAAATGCCCATATTCAAAAATAACATTTCCAAACTGAACAGTAATTGAATACCATCTTGTTTTACTTTTTAAAGGTATTGCTTCAGAAATTCTTACCCCTCTCCTGTCAACTCTTTCCTATGAAGTTTAATTTCCATCAATATCAAACATGTTATCATTTCTCCAATCTTTACATGAAAATGAAGCCCTTCTTTTTCCTACAGATACTGGTCCATTTCTCTCTATCCTTTGTACAACTCAAGAGTGACCTTCACACTGGGGGCCAGTGGCTCACTCCTGTAATCCTAGCTACTCAGGAGGCTGAGATCTGAGGATCAAAGCCAGCCTGGGCAGGAAAGTCCATGAAACTTATCTCCAGTTAACCTCCAGGAAACAGGAAGTGGCGCTGTGGCTCAAGTGGTAGAGTACTTGCCTTGAGCTGAAAAGCTCAGGGATAGTGCCAAGGCCCAGAGGTCAAACCCAACAACAACAACAAAGAATAAATCTGTTAAAAATCTGTATCAGCCCACGTGACTCCTCCGCAGCCTCTAGGAGCTCTCTCACTCAGAATAAGGGTAATATCTATACCCATTTGCCCACTTCATCCACCTCAGGACTTTTATGCTAATGACTGGCTTTGCCTACAAAAAGCCCTTCCCAAGGCATCCATAAGTCAATGTCCTGTCCCCTCCCCCCCATTTCTATACTTATCACTAACACATTTTTTAAGTTGTCTAATTTATCATCTACCTTCCCACACAAAATGTAAACTCTTATGCTAGCAAGAAGTTTATTGCTGTTCTTCAAAATTTAGAATTAAGCAAGGCACCTGTGGCTCATGCCTGTAATCCTACTACTCAGAAGGCAGAGATCAGAGGATTGTGGTTCAAAGCAAGCTTGGGCAAGAAAGTCCAGGAGATTCTTATCTTCAATAAACCACTCAGAAAACGGAAGTGGTGATGTGACTCAAGTGGTAGAGCACTAGCCTTGAGCTAGTGCTCAAGGGATAGTGCCTAGGCCCCATGGTTCAAGCCCCACAACCAACCAAAAAAAAAAATTTAGAATTAAATCTAAAGTTTGCATTTGGTATGTTGGTACTTTAAGCTGAAATATATATATATAAATAAAACTTTGAAAAAAGCTAAGTCTTCTTAGCTGAGGGTAGATCATTATACTTTTTTCTCCAATCTTCTTTGCTGGAAGGGGGGCAGGCAGTGTGTATTTCTTTTCAGTTGAAACAGATATGAACTCTAGAGACTAAAGCCCTGGGAGTAGTAGCTACTTGCCTGGGAGTGAAAAGCTCTGAATTCAAACCCCAAGTACTGCCAGAAAATAGAAGCAAAGGGAAACAAAAGGAAGCAACTAAATGACTATCCAACTAATAGACAATGTTACATATAGCTATTTACTCCAACCAAGCAATGTTACTTTATTCCACAGATTAAGGTAACAGTGAGGAGTGAGAGGCACAGGCAAAAAACTCAGGAAAATATGCTGCAATCTACTGGGGGGGAAGGGGGAAGTGTTAAAGTAAAAATAAAAAGGTAAAAACAAACTATGAATATGCCCACACACTAGAATTTAAAGGTAGAAATGAGCCCCAGGTACCAGTGGCTCATGCCTATAGTCCTAGCTATTTAGGAGGCTGCGATATGAGGATAGTGATTCAAAACCAGCCCAGGATAGTGGTTCAAAACCAGCCGGGCAGGAAAGTTCATGAGACTCTTTTTTTTTGGTGGGGAGTTTGAACTCTGGGTCTGGGTACTGTCCCTCAGCTCTTCAGCTCAAGGCAAGCACTCTACCACTTGAGCCACAGCACCACTTCTGGCTTTCTGAGAGGTTAATTGGAGATCCAGCGTCTCATGCACTTCCCTGCCAGGGTTGGCTTTGAAGCGTGATCCTCAGATCTCAGCCTCCTAAGTAGCTAGGATTACAGGCAGTAGCTACTAGGGCCTGGGGTCACAAGACTCTTACCTCTAATAAACTACCAGGAAACTGGAAAAGGCCCTGTGGCTCCATTGGTAGAACATTAGCCTGAAGAACTGAGGCACAGTCCACCAACAAAAAAGAAGGGGGGTGGGGGAGAATGATGATAATTAATACATACAAAAATGCTGGATACTCTGTACAATATTTTCACAATTTAAAAAAAATGCTGGATAAGCCAGGCACAGATGGCTCATCCTTGTTAATCTAAGCTACTCAGGAAGCTGACATCCAAGCATCTCTGAAACCAGCAAGGGGGGAAGGGGAGAGAAATTGGCGCAGATGAGGGAGGGAAGGAGGAAACTGCTAGAAACAGCTGTGGCTCAAGCCTTAGAGTGCTCTATGAGCAAAAAGGCTCAGGGACAGTGCCTCGGCCCTGAGTTAAAGCCCTAAGACCAGCACAAAACAAAATAATGGGTATTTACCTGTCTCTAGAACCTTCTCACAATTCAAAATTCAAAAGTTTAACTCAATATTAATTACTACAATACGCAGGATGAAATTCTCTTTACAAACATAATTATCAGGGCTGGGAAGGTGGCTCAGTGGTAGAGTGCTTGCCTTGCATGCATGAGGTCCTGGGTTCGATTCTTCAACAACACATAAAAAGAAAAAGCCAGAAGTGGCACTGTGTCTCAAGTGGTAGAGTGCTTGCCTTGAGCTAAAGAGCCCGAGTTCAAGCCCCATGACCGACAAAAAATAATAATAAGAGAATTGTCATTCCATGTACATATAAACTCATAATTAAAATCTGAGCTGATCTCTTTATGAACCCTAGACCCAAGGTACATAAGCACCAAATGGCCAGCCTTTCTGAAAGCCTTGGTCTCATAAAGAACAACTCTGTATTCATTTCTTTTTTTCTTTTTTTGTAGGTCATGGGGCATGAACTCTGGGCCTGGACTATCCCTCAGCTCTTAGCTATAATGAGCCACAGCACAACTTCCAGCTTTTTCTGCTTATGTGGTGCTGAGGAATTGAACCCAGGGCCTCAAGCATGCAAGGCAAGTACCCTACTACTGAGCCACCTTCCCAGCCCCCTATTCATTCTTTTTTTTCCCCTTGGGGAGAATAATGGGGCTTGAACTCAAGAGTCTCACATTTGGTAAGCAGACATTCTATCACTTGTGCCACATCTCCAGCTCTGCTTCTTCCTGGTTATTCTGGAGATGAACTCTAGAGAAGTTTTCTGCCCAGTCTATCCTTTTTTTTTTTTTTTTTTTGTCGGTCATGGGGCTTGAACTCTGGGCCTGGGCACTGTCCCTCAGCTCTTCAGCTCAAGGCGAGCGCTCTACCACTTGAGCTACAGCGCCACTTGCCCAGTCTATCCTTGAAGCATGCTCAACATTTTGCCTTTTCAGTAAGCAGGGTTATAGGCTTAAGCCACTGATGCTGGTTCATTCATATTTTTGTTGTTTCATTTTGTTTTTTTGTGGGGGGGTCTGTTCTTGTTTGCCAGTACTAGGGCTTGAACTCAGAGCCTGAAAGCTCTGTGCTCAAATCTAGCACTCTACCACTACTAGAGCCACAGCTTTACTTTTGGCTTTTTACAGTTAGTTGGAGATAGAGTCTCATGGACTTTCATGCCCACATTGGTTTCACACTACTTATCCTCAGATCTCAGCCTCCTTAGTAACTAGGACTATGGGTGTGAGCCTCTGGGCCTAGCAACAAAGTAATCTTCTAAGAAAAAACATCAAATAACCTTTTAAATTCAAGTCTTAGCCTGGCACCAGTGGCTCACTGTAATCCTAGCCTCTCAGGAAGTTGAGATCTGAGGATCATGGTTCAAAGCCAGCTGGGACAGCAAAGTCCATTAAACTCTTACCTCCGATTAACCACCAGAAAAATGATGAAAGTGGCGCTGTGGCTCAAGTGGTAAGGCACTTGCCTTGAAATGAAGAGCTCAGGGACAGCACCCAGGCCCAGAGTTCAAGACCCACAACCAACCCACCCCACACACACAAAAAAAAATCCAAGCCTCAGGCAGAGTACAATAACTGGACATTTTTCAATAATGCTAAATTTGGAGGGCTGGGAAGGTGGCTCAGTGGTAGAGTGCTTGCCTTGCATGCATGAGGCCCTGGGTTTGATTCCTCAGCACCACATAAGCAAAAAGAAAAAAAGCCGGAAGTGGTGCTGTGGCTCAAGTGGTAGGACGCTAGCCTTGAGCTGAAGAGCTGAGGGACAGCGCCCAGGCCCAGAGTTCAGGACCCACGACCGGAAAAAAAAAAAAAAAAAGAGAGAGAAAAAAAAATAATAATGCTAAATTTGGATTATTTGTATGTATGTGTGCCAGTAGTAGGACTTGAATTGAGGGCCTGAGCTTTGTCCTTCAAGGTTGCCTCTTTACCATACGAACCACACCTCTACTGTCAGACTCTAATTGGAGATAATAGTATCACATGCTTTTGTTATTGTTGGTGGTGGTAGTAGTCATGGGTCTTGAACTCTGGGCCTGGGTGCTATCCCTCAGCTCTTCAGCTCAAGGCTAGCACTCTACCACTTGAGTTTCAACGCCACTTCTAGTTTTCTGGTGATTTATTGGAGATTAAGTATCATGGACCTTCCTGCCCAGGCTGGCTTTGAACCCTGATCCTCATATCTCAGCCTCCAGAGTAGCTAGAAGTACAGGCATGAGCCACCTGCACCCAGCCTCACATGCTTTTTTATTGGAGCTGGCTTCCAATATCAATAATCAGATCTCAACCTCCTGAGTAGCTAAGATTACAGGCATGTGCTACTAGTTTCCCAACTTCAATTTGGATTTTAATACAAGTCTACTTTCATTGCACAAGGAAAATAAAGATATATATAAAAAGATAATATAAAACCTTTTTAAATTCAACTGTACTAGCTTATTTCCAATAACTTGCAAATATTCTGTATATTCTTCTCACTGATCCCTTAATGTTAAAAAAAAAATTAAGTAGGGATTGGGAATGTAGCTTAGTGATAACAGTGCTTGCCTAAGCATATGAGAAGCCCTGGCATGTGAGAAGTCCTGGGTTGGGGACTCCTCAGTACCACATACACCAAAAAGGCTGTAAGTGGGGCTGGAAGGTGGCTCAGTGGTAGAGCGCCTGCCTTGCATACATGAGGCCTTGGGTTCGATTCCTCAGCACCACATAAGCAAAAAGGAAAAAAAAGCCAGAAGTGGCGCTGTGGCTCAAGTAGTAGAGCACTAGCCTTGAGCTGAAGAGTTGAGGGACAGCGCCCAGGCCAAGAGTTCAGGCCCCACGACTGGACCCCCCCCAAAAAAAAAGGTTTTAAGTGGTGTTGTGGCTCAAGTGGTAGAATAATATAGTCTTAAGCAAGAGAAGCTCACGAACACTGACCAGGCCTTGAGTTCAAGCCCCAGGACTGCCAAAAAAAAATCAGTATACAGTAATAAGGCTTTAGTGACACTACAAAAATGTGTTTGTGTTTGTGTGTGTGTGTGTGTGTGTAACAATTACTTCTCAGGCAAGCAGTAGGCCATTGAATTTATATTACTGAAATTTCTTTAATCATAGTACCAACAGACATTTGGTACTATATTGCTTTTACTGTGAAAAAAAAAATCTCACTCAACAAATGTTTACCAACTTGCTAAGACTTGTTTACTCTTCAAATAGTCACCTATTACACAGTTCTCCTCTTACAAGATCTCTTGTTGATTTTCAGAGCATGAAATCAGAGATGGCTTCAGGATGTAGATCCACAGGTAAAAATAGAACAGATTCCAGACACACAACTTGAGAAGGTAGAGGAAGAACACAGCAAGCCTTATTTTATTTTAAAAGACAAACATAATTTGGATGCAAGGCAGTGAGTACTTCATGGTTGCACTTTCTGAACTAGTTTTATTTTCAGATTATATGATTTTTACATGGTAATGATGTTAATAACAGAATTCAGAATTAGTATACAATACAACCTCTATAAAAATGAATATTCTTATACTCCGTAGATAGGCATTATGTTAAAAATGGACTATTACACGGGGCTGGGAAGGTGGCTCAGTGCTAGAGCCCTTGCCTTGCATGCATGA
>NW_012267235.1:15442611-15446086 GCF_000151885.1 Dipodomys ordii | reverse complement strand
ACCGGACCCAAAAAAAAAAAAAAAAAAAAGAATGCTTAGTAGGGCCCCAGTGGCTCACACCTGTAATCCTACCTACTCAGGAGGCTGAGATTTAAGGATCACAGTTCAAAGGCAGCCCAATCAGGAAAGTCCTCAGACTCTTAGAAAACCAGAAGTGGCACTGTGGCTCAAGCAGTAGAGCGCTCACCTTGAGCTGAAGAGCACAGAGACAGCACTCAAGCCCAGAGTTCAAGCCCCACAACCAGCCAACCAAAAAAAAAAAGGCTTAGCTGGGCACCAGTAGCCAAGCCTTTAACTGTAATCTCAGCTACTCAGAAGGCCCAGATCTGAGGATAAGCAGTTTGAAGCCAGCCTGGGCAGGAAAGATTATGAGACTTTATCTCCAATTAATCACAGAAAAAGACAGCAGTAGTACTGTGGCTCAAGAGCTAGAATGCTAGCCTTGAGCAAAAAAAAGCTAGGGACACCGCTTAGGGTTCAAGCCCCAGAAGCAGCAAATAAATAATAAAACCAATACAATCTTTCTTCCTTAATATCCTTTAGAGACTGTAATTCATTCAACATGTATTTACAAGGACCTACTTACTACATGCCTAAGGTTCAGGATTATGTGCTATAACATCACATGTGCTTATTAACTGCCCTTTGGGGGAAGCTACAGAAGGTCTGAGATTAGTTTTTAAATACCCTATCTTGCTTCCAATTACAGATAAGATACAACACATTATAAGTCAAAATTTCAAGGTAGGAATATTACTTAATGTTGGAAGCAGAAATATGGATAGTGACAGTATAAAAATGCACTTTATGGGAATGTGACTTAGTGGTAGAATGCTTGCCTAGCATACATGAATGAATTCCTGGTTCGATTCCTTAGTACCACATAAACAGAAAAGGCTGGAAGTAGTGCTGTGGCTCAAATAGTAGAGTGCTAGCCTTGAGTACATAGAAGCTCAGGGACAGTGTTCAGGCCCTGAGTTCAAGCCTCAAGACCAGCAATAAATAAATGCACTTTAAAATGTATGAGTCTTATAAATTCACAAAACTAAGAATCTACAATTGGAATCTGACAATCATAAGATACTTAATTTTTTGTTTTTGTTTTTTTTTGGGTCCAGTCGTGGGATCTGAACCCTGGGCTTGGGCGCTGTCCCTCAGCTCTTCAGCTCAAGGCTAGTACTCTACCACTTGAGCCACAGTGCCACTTCCGGCTTTTTTTTTTCTGCTTATGTGGTGCTGAGGAAATCCAACCCAGGGCCTCAAGCATATAAGCAAGTGCTCTACCACTGAGCCACCTTCCCAGCCCAAGATACTTAATTTTTTTATGACAATTCGTGTATTCAATTTCTAGGGGGCTGGGAAGGTGGCTCAGTGGTACAGTGTTTGCCTTACATGCATGAGGCCATGGGTTCAATTCCTCAGCACCACATAAGCAGAAAAGGCCGGAAGTGGTGCTCTGGCTCAAGTAGTAGAGTTATAGCCTTGAGCTGAAGAGTTAAGGGACAATACCCAGGCCCACAGTTCAGGCCCCATGACTGGAAAAAAAAAAAAATCTAGTAGCTTATATGAAAACACATAATCAAGTAAGTCACAAAACTGCTTCAAAAACAAAAAAAAAAATCATTTCATTTTTCATTAAACAGAATTATTTGTATTGCTACAAGAATGACTTTCTGTCTCCTTTGAAAGGATAAAGGTAGCTTATAGCAAGGCTTAGTGGGCTTGTCTAGTGTTTGTGAGACCTGGGTTCAATCTCCCACATTGAAAATAAATAAAAATAAAAATTTGAGGTTTTTTGTTTTTAGTTTTTGGCTAGTCATGGGCCTTGTATTCTGGGTCTGGGCACTGTCCCTGAACAATTCCGCTCAAGGTTAATGCTCTACCACTTGAGCCACAGCACCACTTCTGGCTTTTTCTGCTGATGTGGTGCTGCTAAGGAATCTAACTCAGGGCTTCATGCATGCAAGGCAAGCACTCTACCACTAAGCCACCTTCTGAGGTCCTAGGTTTGATTTCTCAGCACCACCTAAGCAGAAAAAGTCAGAAGTGGCACTGTGGCTGAAGTGGTAGAGCACTAACCTTGAGTGGAATTGGTCAGGGACAGCGCCCAGGCCCCAGAGTTCAGGCCCCACGACCAATCCCCCCCCCAAAAAAAAAAGGAAGCTGAGATCTAAGGATCATGATTCAAAGTCAGTGTGGGCAGAAAAGTTCTTGAGACACTTATCTCTAAGGACCAGAATACCAGAAGCAGTGCTGTAGCTCCAAGTGGTACAGCACTAGCCCTGAGTGAAAAAACTCAAGGGACCTTGAATTCAAGCCTCACAAGAGACATAAAGTTTATAGACTGAGATCTGAAGATAGAAGTTCAAAGTCACGCCTGGCAAGGAAGTCCTTATGACTCTTATGTCCAACAAACTACCAAAAATCCAGATGTAGGGGTGTGGCTCAAGTAGCAGAGTGTTGGATTTGAGCAAAAGCTCAAGCCTGAGTTCAAGCCCAGTCCATATGAGTTCAAGCCCCAGCACACTCTCGGGTGCACACCCATACACATTGTATACACACAGACACAGTACTCATGTGCTTTAGACAGAATTACTGGGAGCCAGGGGGATATTTCTCCCCCAACCCCCTCTCTCTTTCTTTGCCAGGACTGGCTCCCAGCAATTCTATCTATGCAGGAGGCTGAGATCTGAATCCTACAGTTTGAAGCCAGCCAGGGCAAAAAAGTCCCTGAGACTCTTATCCCCAATTAACCACCAAAAAGCTGAAAGTGGAACTGTGACTCAAGTGATAGAGCACTGTCATTGAGCTTTTAAAAAGCTCAGAGACATCATCAAGCAGCAAAAGGGACTGCCTACTAAAATGCAATGATTTCTTTGGAAAATTACAGACAGTGATGATGGCTATAGAACCGCATACCTAGCAACTCAGGAGGCTAAGATCTGAGGATTGTACTTCAAAGCCAACTGGGACAGAAAAGTCCTTGAGATTTTTTTTTGGGGGGGGAGGGGTCCGATCATGGGGCCTGAACTCTGGGCCTGGGCACTGTCCCTCAGCTTTTCAGCTCAAGGCTAGTGCTCTACCACTGGAGCCATAGCGCCACTTCGGGCTTTTTTCTTTTTGTTTATGTGGTGCTGAGGAATCAAACCCAGGGCTTCATGCATGCAAGGCAAGCGCTCTACCACTTAGCTACCTTCCCAGCCCCCCTTGAGATTTTTTTTTTTTTGGTCCGGTCGCGGGGCCTGAACTCTGGGCCTGGGTGCTGTCCCTCAGCTCTTCAGTTCAAGGCTAGTGCTCTACCACTTGAGCCACAGCGCCACTTCCAGCTTTTTTCTTTTTTCTTATGTGGTGCTGAGGAATCGAACCCAGGGCCTCAGGCAAGCGCTCTACCACTGAGCCACCTTCCCAGCCCCTGTAATGAAGTGTTTTTTAATGTACAGAAACATTCTTACCTGATTTGAATTTAAAAGACAAT
>NW_012267235.1:15435362-15441981 GCF_000151885.1 Dipodomys ordii | reverse complement strand
AGAGCGCTAGCCCTGAGCTGAAGAGCTGAGGGACAGTGCCCAGGCCCAGAGTTCAGGCCCCACAACTGGACCCAAAAAAAAAAAACAAGAGGCTGGGAAGGTGGCTCAGGTACCTCAGCCTATGCTTGCGGTACTGAGTTCAATTCCTCAAAACAGAACAAGCCGGAAGTGGCACTTGTCTCAAGTGGACAGTGCACAGGCCCAGAGTTCAAGCCCCATTACCCACAAAAAAAAAAAAGGAACAAGTATAGCTAAGTGCTGATGGTTGAGGCCTGTAATCCTACTCAGGAAGTTCAGATCTGAGTCATAGTTCAAAGCCAGCACAGGCAGGAAAATCTTTATCTCCCCCCCCCCAAAAAAAAGCCAGAAATGGAGGTATGGCTCAAGTGGAAGAGGAAAAAAACCAAGGGACAGTTCCCAGACCCTGAGTTCAAGTATTTTATAATAACTATGGGTAAGATATTGTTATGTTTTGAATAACAAATGTCCACCAACAAACTCATGTGTTGAACAGTTAGTAGCACTATTCTGAGACTGCAGACACTAAACTGTAAGCAGTGGGACTTAGCTGCGGATAGTAAGTTACTAAAAGGTGTTTCTTTGAAGGTTAGTTCCTGAGAAGGTCACGTTAGTTTCTACTTACCTCCCTGCTTCTTGTCTGCCATGGACGAAGGATCTCTTCCACTTTACACTAAACATAATAGTCATTACTACTTTGTTTGCTCAAGGATTTAGGTCAGAGCAGTAAGAAAGTCATACATAGATGACAAGAAGGACCATTCTAAGAGACAGACCTCAGCCCATTCAAAGAATCTGAGTTTAAAAACTGAAAAAAAAAATGGTATCATACCTGACACACACAAGTCCTACGAATGACATAAAAATAATTTAAAATAGACTACTTAAAGAAAAACAGAGCCAAGAATCCTTCAAGACCCAAGTCACCCACACAAAACAAATTACATTGATCTGAGCCATTTCCATTCACTGTCTTCTCACAAGGAATTCTGTATGAATCAGACTTTACTGCCCCAGCTGGCTTCAAACCTCAGTTCTCAGATTTCAGCCTCTTTTTTTTTTTCTTTTCTTTTTTGGTCAGATGTGGAGCTTGAACTCTGGGCCTGGGAGCTCTCCCTGAGCTCTTTAATTCAAGGCTAGTGCTCTAACCACTCTGAGCTACAGTGCCACTTCTGGTTTTCTGGTGGTTAATTGGAGATAAAGAGTCTCACTAACTTTCCTGCCCAGGCTAGCTTTGAACCTTAATCCTCAAATCTCAGCCCCATGAGTAGCTAGGATTACAAGTATGAGACATCAGTGCCCAGCTAGATTTCAGCCACTTGAGGAGCTAGAATAAGATATGAGCAAGCAGTACCCAAATAACTTAAATATTCTTTGTCAGTTGTGGGACTAGAACTCAGGGCCTGGGCATTATTTGTGAGCTTTTTTCCTCAAGGCTAGTAGTACTCTACCACTTTGAGTCATTCTCCACTTCTATTTTTTTGGTGGTTAATTGGAGATGGATTTTCCTGCCAGGTCCAGCTTCAAATTGTGATCCTTAGATCTTATCCTCCTAACTAGCTAGGATTACAGGCATGAGCCACTGGTGCTTGGCAACTTAACTATTTTTTTTTTTTTTTGGTCAGTCAGGGAACTTGAACTCTGGGCCTGGGCGGTGTCCCTCAGCTCTTCAGCTCAAGGCTAGCGGTCTACCACTTGAGCTAAGCGCACTTCCAGTTTTCTGGTGGTTTATTGGAGATAAGAGTTTCTATCACTAAGCCCCACTCCCAGCCCCCAACTATAGTTTTTATATAGTTCATAAACATTCAACTAACTACTTTGAGAAAAAAAAATGGCTCTTGTACAGACACTAAAGATAATCTAACAAATGGCACTTGAACAAAATTATACTTTAACCAAGTAAACAGAAACAAAAAAGTACATATAAAAAGGGGGGAAATGTATATAGCATTGTGCTCTAGTGTCTACCATAGAATTATCTATGAGTATACAAGTGTAAATCAAACAAATTATTTATTAGTCTATGACATAGTAACCATGAAGTTTAAAAAATTAAATAGTTTGACAGTTATTTCATATAATAAACCTAATGCTGTAAAGTCTGGACTCAAGATTATGTCCTTTTTGTATTTGTTTGTTTTATGCAGATCTCACTATGCAATGGGGGAGGGGGGATCCTTGAACTCCTAGGCTCAAGCATTCCCATGCATTAGCCTCTCAATTATAGGGGTGTACCACCAAACCCAGCATATTTAATTATTTCTAGTTGTAATCATTATGCCCACCTTTGGTCCACAGCTCCACCCAGACCTGAGCTCCTCCCTGCCCTAGAGTTCCCACCATACAGAAGGCCCCTCCCTCTCTCCACCCAGACTAACCTGAACTCCCATCTACCTCACTTCCTACCCCCAAGACCCTGCCACTACCTAGATAGTGGAGGCCCCAATGTGCTCTCTCTCCAGGGCAAATATGGCTCCTCTAATAAATCCTGTAATAATCTTTCTCCTGTGCCTGCCTGCCTGCCTGCCTGCCTCTACGTGGTCCCTTGGGATGGATAAGATGGATCCTTTTTAAATTTTGTCCTTGCAGTGCTATGAATTGAATCCAGTCTTATGCATACTAATCTATATCCCCATTCCTTAGTTTTTTGAGACAGAATCTCATTATGTAATCCAATACTGCCCTTGGACATATGAGCTTCCTGCTTCTTGAGGGTCAGGATTCCAGGTATGTACCACCATGCCTATAGAGTTTGCAATTTTCTGTTTTGGTCAATGGTGGGACTTGAACTCTGGGCATGGGCACTGTCCCTCAGCTCTTCAGCTCAAGGTAAGCACTCTACCGCTTGAGCCACAGGGACACTTCCGGTTTTCTAGTGGTTAACTGAAGATAAGAGTCTCACGGACTTTCCTGCCTGGGCTGGCTTTGAACCATGATCCTCAGATCTCAGCCTCCTGAGTAGCTAGGATTACAGACGTGAGCCACCAGTGCTCGGCACAATTTTTTTTTTAATTGGTATTATATCTTAGCATTGGTCCAAAGCACTTAACTTATATTCTCGCCCCAGAAATGGGGGGGGGGGTGTTGAACTTGAGTTTTTAACCACTTAATGCTGGTATTCCACCACTTAAGCAATCCTTCTACTTCTGGCATTTTGATGGTTACTTGAAGGTAAGATTCTCTTGGGAGCTGGAATACAGTTCAGTAGCAAAGCACTTGCCTAGCAAGTGCAACATCCCGGGTTCTATCGCCAATACCAAAAAAGAAAAGACAAATTTTAAGAAATACAGTTAAAAAGAGTCTCTTGGAATTGTCTGCCTGGCTGGGTTCTATGCTCTCAAATCTCAGCCTCCAGAGAAACAAGGATTATAGGCAGAAGCCTGGATCAATTTTTTTTTTATTTTACAATGCTGGGGATCAAATCAATCCCCCAGCATTTCTAAGGCCTTTCAGAAACTCTAACCTTGGCAGTGGTTTAGTTACCACGTACTCTCCTCATATTGTATAAGCCTCTGTCTTGCATGCTCTTTTCATTTCTTTCCTTTTTGGGGGAGGGGGGTTACCAACCCTGTGATTTGAACTGGTGCTGACTTATTTTACCTTTTTTTGTTTTTTGTTTTTGGTCAGTCCTGGGGCTTGAGCTCTGAACCTGGGCACTGTCCCTCAGCTATTTGGCTCAAGGCTACTGCTCTACCACTTAAGCCACAGCACCACTTCCAGGTTTTTGGTAGTTAATTGGAGATTAAGAATCTCACAGACTTTCCTGCCCCAGCTGGCTTTGAGCTGAGATTCTCAGATCTCAGCCTCCTGAGTAGCTAGGATTACAGGCATGAGCCACCAGCCCTCAGCTTAATTTTCTATTTAAGACAGGGTCTCAGTATTTAGCACAGGCCTCATATTTGCTATGTATGTAGCCCAGGCCTGAAATGCTGGGCTTCCTAATGTGTGCCAACATACTAGGCTTTGGAATACTCTAGCCTATAAACACAGGGGTTACTAATAAAACAAAAGTAGGAACTGGGTATTTGTGGAAAGAAAAAATATGAAATTACTTACAGTACCCTGCTTTATAAACTGAATTTTTGGTTGGAGGAAGAGCCCAATTAGTATAGCTCTTGGCTACCAAAAAGCAAGGCCCAGAGTTCAAACCCTAGCACTGTCAAAACAGTGGAGGAGGGCTGGGAAGATGGCTCAGTGGTAGAGCGCTTGCCTTGCATGCCTGAGGCCCTGGGTTCGATTCCTCAGCACCACATAAGCAAAAAGAAAAGAAGCCAGAAGTGGCCCTGTGGCTCAAGTGGTAGAGCACTAGCCTTGAGCTGAAGAGCTGAGGGACAGCCCCAGGCCCAGAGTTCAGCCCCCACCACCGGACCCCCCCCCAAAAAAAAAACAGTGGAGGATGGAGGATTTTAGTATAGGGGAATGACTCAGTAGTACAGTACTTGCCTAGTATTCTACTGAGTGGTTGGGTTTGTTTTTCATTACTGACTCAAAATAAACCAAAAGAACAGTACCATTCTTGGGCCCCATCAAGACAAATGCTTTTTAGAGAAGAAACCAGAAACCTATATTTTTAGACTCACACTCATCACATAACCTGTTTACAGGAAGACAGAGATTTTGGAATTTTCCAGATTATTTTAAAATTTTACTGATGGGCACTGGTGGCTCACACCTGTAATCCTAGCTACTCAGGAGGCTGAGATCTGAGGATCGCGGTTCAAAGCCAGCCCGGGCAGGAAAGTCTGTGAGACTCTCGTCTCCAATAAACCACCAGAAAACCAGAAGTGGTGCTGTGGATCAAGGGGTAGAGCGCTAGCCTTGAGCTGAATACCTGAGGGACAGTACCCAGACCCAGAGTTCAGGCCCCACCATTGACCAAAAAGAAGAAGAAAGAGGAAGAGGAGGAGGGGGAGGGAAGGAAGGAAGGAAGGAAGGAAGGAAGGAAGGAAAAAGGATAAGAAGAAAATAACTATAGATGGGCTAGGAATATTGGCTTAGTGCTAGAGTGCTTGCCTGGCATGCATGAAGCCCTGGGAAAAGAAAAAGCCTGAAGTGGCACTGTGGCTCAAGTTGTACAGCGCTAGCACTGAGCTGAAGAACTGAGGGACAATGCCCAGGCCAAGTTCAAGCCCAGTGACAGACAAAAAAAAAAAAAAAGAAGAAGAAGCAGCCCAAGACTTGAGTTCAAGCCCCACAACTAGCAAAAAAAAGAAAAAAGAAAAAGAAAGAAAGAAAGGAAGGAAGAAAGAAAGAAAGAAAAAAATAACTATAGATCAGGAGTAAAGACTATAATTTTTTCTGGTTTTTTTGGGGGGGGACTGAATTCAGGGAAATGATCTTGCTACACAAGTGTTCTTCCACTTAGCTATGTCCTCAGCCCAATTTTCCATTTATGTTTGTTTATGCTAGTAATAATGTTTAAACTCAGGGCCTGCCAAATGCTCTACCACTTGAGACATGCCTCCTGCCCAGCTCTATGCTGATTATTCTGAATGACTATAGTGTACTTTTCTGCCAGGCTGGCCTTGAACCTCAATCTTCCATATCTCAATCTACTGAACAGGTAGGATTACAGACATGATCCATTGCTACCCTACTGTTCTCTGTATTTTTACCAGTCTTACAACATCTTTTAAAAAATTTAATCTCGGGGCTGAGAAGGTGGCTCAGTGGTAGAGCACTTGCCTTGTATGCTCAAGGTCCTGGGATCGATTCCTCAGCACCACATAAGAAAAAAGCCGGAAGTGGCGCTGTGGCTCAAGTGGTAGAGTGCTAGCCTTGAGCTGAAGAGCTGAGGGACAGCGCCCAGGCCCAGAGTTCAGGCCCCACGACCGGACCCAAAAAAAAAAAAATTTAATCTCCTGTTCTAAGGAATTTTCTAGTATATAATAAAATGCATTGTACAAAGTTGAATTGCCACTACTGAACTCACAAAAGAGGTACTCTAACCTAATAATATCACAAAGAAATAGACAAGCTATCTGATTCTATCAACCTGTTAGATGTTCACAAAAGCTATAAAGGTTTTCACTAAAACATTTTGACAAACATTTTTCTCACTAGGAGGATTCCCTCTCCTATCCTCTCAAGACATTTGGCAATAAAAACATTTTTGGTCTTCACAACTGAGGTTATACTACTACTGGCATCTAGTGAATAAAGGACAGAAATGCTACTATAAATTCTGTAATGTACAGTCCAGGCCCACAATAATCAGATTATTGGGACCAGAGTAGAGTAATACTGCAACCCAAAGAACCATTTTGCTCAAAATTTCCCAACTTCTAAAGCTGACAAATTTCTTCACACACTTTCTAACAAAAACAAATCTGATACTCTCCCAGGTAATGAATTAATGTCTTTACAAAGGACTATAGTTTATTTCTGTAAAATTTTTGGAATTTTAGGAGTTAGAATGGCTTAAAAAGTCATGTTATCTACTCAATTCAGTATGTTTCCAGAGTGTTTTTGTTTTGGATTTTTTGGTTGTGATGCTTGAAGCTGTCCCTGAGCTCTTCAGCTCAAGGCAAGCAAGCACTCTACCACTTGAACCAAAATGCCACTTTTGGTTTTCTGGTGGTTAACTGCAGATAAGAGTCTC
>NW_012267235.1:15429766-15431107 GCF_000151885.1 Dipodomys ordii | reverse complement strand
GAAAAAAAAAAGCTGAAAGTGGCGCTGTGGCTCAAGTGGTAGAGCACTAGTCTTGAGCTGAAGAGCTGAGGGACAGCACCCAGGCCCAGAGTTCAGGCCCATGACCGGACCCAAAAAAAAGAAAGAAAAAAAAAACTGAACCAGTTTGTCATTTAAATCTAGAACAGGCTTACAAATGGGTAAGCTTATTCTTAAAATTTAACTTTCCTAACTGCATAACCCCTTTTGCACCTTTTTTAAAGTTACATCTTTTCTAGAATTTAAGTTGAATTCTCCTCTCCTTTATAGCTTCCCCACCTTCACCACTGTCTCACACGGGTGCAGAGAATCAAATCCAGTTGGGTAGCAATCTAGTGCTCTAATTCTATTTTAGGAGTTCATTCACTGCCCAGGCTGGCTACTCAGCAGGCTGAGATCTGAAAATCCCCGTTTGAAGCCAGCCCAGCAAGAAAGCCCAAGTAGAGTCATCACTAATTAAACTCCGAAAAAAGCAAGAAGTAGAGCTATGGCTCCCGTGGTAGAGCATTATAGCCTTGGGCAAAAAAGTCTCAGGGACAGCACCCAAGCCTGAGATCGAGCCCCACGACCAGCATAAAAATAAAGTTCACCACATAAACTTATTCTGATTAAAGCATTTTAGAAGACAAAAAAAAATTTTGATTGCTTCCTCCAAACAAATTAAGAACACAAAAAGGAAGTTGTTTGTAAATACAAGATACAATAAAGTAATTCGTTCACTGTCCTATTTCTGATAGGCAGATTAGAACGTCTCCATTTACTTCCAAGTCACTCTCCCTGGCCATCCAGAACTTTAATACTTGCCCAAACCTGCTTGCTCATAGTCTAATAATAAACCTAATTATACAATCTCTTAACAGCCCCTGACAACCTTTCCCTTAAGAAGCCTTTCCCTTAAGAACCTTTCCCTTAAGAAGATGATTTCACAGGCACCTCGAACACAGTATCTACTTGAAAGCCAGGTTTCTTCACATCAGACTTTGGCTCGCCGGGGGCCAGGGATTTCTGGCTGTAGGCTGGGGAGAGGGGTGAAGACTGCCAGAACCGAGAATGACAGATGCTGGGCGTTGTGCTGCACGATTACCTAAGGTTCATTTCTCTTTAAATCTGGCAGCACGTGGGGCGGCATTGTGAAGCCACCAGCCCTCCACCCCCCTTCCACTCCGCACACGTACGCCTCCACTGCGCATGCTCCGCTCACCCCGTCCTAGCAGAGTCGGAGCCAACCCCTAAAAAGTCAACCTGGAAGCCGCAAACGGCCGGAGGCCGGGACAATGGGGGAGGGGGCGAGGCTCAGGGGGAGGCAGACCCGGTCCCCGCCCC
>NW_012267235.1:15427621-15428956 GCF_000151885.1 Dipodomys ordii | reverse complement strand
TGCCCCGCCCCCTGCGGGCCGCGGCGGCCTCCGCCATCTTGGGAAGGTCCACGCCCGGCCAGTGCGGAAGCCTTCCCCGGCAGGCGCCGCGCAGACGCCATGACAAAGAGGTCGCGGAGGGTCAGCGCGCTGGGCTTGGCACGGGTAGGAGTCCGGAGGTTGGCAAGCTCCCCCATCAGCCGTCCATCGCCGCACACGCAGAGGGGTAGTTACTGTTGGTCGAGCGCAGTATTGCCGTGCCCCTCCCTTTTTCTTTTTTGGTGTCCTGGGGCTTGAACTCAGGACCTGACAGGGCTGTTTCTGAGCTTTGTTCAAGGCTAGCGCGCTATCATTTGATCCTCAGGTCCACTTCCGGTTTTTTTAGTTTTGGTCGTTAGTTGGGAGGTAAGAGTCCCAAAGGCTGGAAATGTGGCTTACTGGCAGAGTGCTTGCCTAGCATGCATGAAGTCCTGGGTTTGATTGCTCAGCACCAGGGCTCAGAAGGTGGCTCAGTGGTAGAGTCCTGGGTTCGATTCCTCAGCGCCACGTAAGTAGAAAAAGCCGGAAGTGGCACTGTGGCCCAAGTGGTAGAGTGCTAGCTTTGAGCACAGACAGGCTCAGGGACGGAGCCCAGGCCCTGAGTTCAAGCCCCAGTTCTGTCAAAAAAAAAAGGGGGGAGGGTTCCAAAGGCTTTCCTGCCAGGGTTGGCTTTGAACCACAATCCTCAGAGCTCAGCCTCCTGAGTAGCTAGGATTATAGAGGTGAGACACCATTGCCCCATTTTAACAGGCATCCAATTGGGGAGCTGATGATTCGCTTTTTACAAAGAATACACCATTAAATCGGCGTCTCATAGTAAAAGACAAACGTTTAAACAAGACATTAGTAAAATTATACATGCCTAAGGTGAGTTGAAATTAGCAAAATCTAAAAATATAGCCGGGTTCGAGGTTACTAATAAACTCCTTTTGTGTACATGACTGTGTCCATGTGGTCTTCTGGGATGGTTGCTTTCACTAGGTTTTATTTCAGTATGTCTGATTCAGTAGTTATTGTTCCTTTCAATTCTTGTCCTGGTGGGTAATGAATTGTGTGTGTGTGTGTGTGTGTGTGTGTGTGTGTGTGTGTGCGCGCGCATAGGCTGGTCCTGGGACTTTAACTCAGGATCTGGGTACACAAGGACCCTGAGCTGCTTTTGCTCAACTATTGCTCTGCTACTTGAGCCACAGCTCCACTTTTGGCTTTTTTTTTTTTTTTTTTTTTGCCAGTCGTGGACCTGAACTCTGGGCCTAGGCGCTGTCTCTCAGCTCTTCAGCTCAAGGCAAGCACTCTACCACTTGAGCCACAGCGCCACTT
>NW_012267235.1:15419865-15424966 GCF_000151885.1 Dipodomys ordii | reverse complement strand
AGCATTCTACCACTTGAGCCACAGTGCCACTTCCAGTTTTCTGGTAGTTTATTGGAGATAGGAGTCTCACGGTCTTTCCTGCCCGGGCTGGCTTTGAACCGAGAACCTCAGATTTCAGCCTCCTGAGTAGCTAGGATTACAGGCGTGAGCCACCAGCACCCGGCGAGTCTCACAGACTTTCCTGCCCATGCTTGTCCTGGGGCTTGAATTCAGGGCTTGGACACTGTTCCTGAGCTTTTGTGCTCAAGACTAGTGCTCTACCACTGAGCCACAGCTCGATTTCTGGTACTTTCCTGCCGGGGATGGCTTTGAACAGAATCCTCAGATCTCAGCCGCCTAAGTACCTAGATTACAGGCCATGAGCCACCAGTGCCTGCTCGAAAAACAGTTTTTACAGTAAAGTAACTTTTTGTTGTTGTTACTGCTGGTCCTGGGACTTAAGTTTATGGCTCTTGTGCTGTCACTGAATTTTTTTGCTCAACATTAGTGTTCTACCAGTTGAGTCATAGGTCCACTACCAACTTTTTATTGGGGGGGGGGTCCGGTCGTGGGGCCTGAACTATGGGCCTGGGCGCTGTCCCTCAGCTCTTCAGCTCAAGGCTAGTGCTCTATCACTTGAGCCACAGCGCCACTTCTGGCTTTTTTTTCCTTTTTGCTTACGTGGTGCTGAGGAATCGAACCCAGGGCCTCAGGCATGCAAGGTAAGCACTCTACCACTGAGCCACCTTCCCAGCCCACTACCAGCTTTTTGTTGGTTAATTAGTGATGCATTTCTAGGACTTTTCTGCCCAAACTGGTGTAGGACCTTGTTTCTCACATAATATCCTCCTGAGTAGTTAGAATTACAGATGTGAGCCAAGTGTGGCACAATAATTTTTACAATAAAATACATTATTTTCAGTTTACCTTTCTTGGAGGTCAGAAACTGTAGGACCTTTGAAGGTAGAAATAGAACTTCTCTGTGTCTTCTATAATTCAGATACATGGTTAATATGGGTTTCATAAACATTTGTTGAAAGAATATATTTGACAGTCACTAGAGTTATTCTTTCTTCTGCTCCATCTCTATTGAGCCAGTTATTGATGCATAAAGTGAATAGAAAGAATTAAAAGTGGGCTGGGAAGGTGGCTCAGTGGTAGAGCACTTGCCTTGCATGCTCAAGGCCCTGGGTTCAATTCCTCAGCACCACATAAGCAAAAAGAAAAAAGCCGGAAGTGGCGCTGTGGCTCAAGTGGTAGAGTGCTAGCCTTGAGCTGAAGAGCTGAGGGACAGCGCCCAGGCCCAGAGTTCAGGCCCCATGACTGGACCCAAAAAAAAAAAAAAGAATTAAAAATGATAAACAGTTGGTTTTGTTTTTCCATAATAACTTTATGCGGTCAGTGCATGAATTATATATCAGATTTTTTTTTCAGTTGAAGAAGTTGAACTCAGGGCCTTGGTGCTGTCCCTGAGCTCTTTGCTCAAATCAAGTGATCTATGGCTTTGAGTCACAGTTCTACTTCCTATATTTGAGAGGTTAATTGGAAATAAGAGCATCACAGGGCATTTTCTGTCCTGGCTGGCTTTGAACAGTGATTCTCACATGTCAGCCTCCTAAGTAGGATTCTGGTGTGACCCACCAGGGCATGGCCAGAATTTTGTTGGTGGTGGTGGTGATCATGGATCTTGAGATCTGAGGAGGACAAAAACTCAGGGATAGCACCTAGGTCCTGAGTTCAAGCCCTAGGACTAGCACAATAATGAATTCAAAAGTAGGGCTAGAGATGTGGTCCCAGTGGTTGAGCACTAAGCTGGCTAGCTTTGTTTGCCTAGTTTGGAGCCCTGAGTAAAGAGGGGGGAAAAAAAAACACTTTCAAGGGCCTGGATTCAGATGGGGGAGGGGAAATGTTGCAAATGTTAAAATTACTGTGAATGGGAAAATGAATCACAGTAACTGTACACTTAGCAAATCAGTGCCTAAGAGCTCTACAGACTAGTTATCAGAAGTGCTGCATGGTTACAATCAGGCTTCTCCCACTAGAAAAAAAAAAATCAGTGTATGGGAAAAAGACTAGAGCCCAGATCTATTTCTGAAAACACTCTTTTCACCTCAGGCTAGTGGCTCATGCCTATAATCCTAGCATCTCAGGAGGCTGAGATCTGAGGATCAGTGTTGGAAGCCAGCTTGAGCAGGAAATCCTGTGTGTTTTTTGTTTATTTGTTTTGCTTTGTTTTGTTTTTGTCAATTGTGGGATTTGAAATCTGGGCCTGGGTGCTTTCCCTCAGTCCCACTTCTTGCCTTTTCTGTGTATGTGGTACTGAGGAATCAAACACAGGGCTTCATGGATGCTAGGCAAGCACTCTACCGGTAAGCCATGTTCCCTGCTGGAGGAATTTATCTTATCTTCCTTCAGAGAATATCATCAAGAAGCTGAGGTCTGATTGAGCAAGTGGGATTTCCTAGAAACGCAGTAGGTATTCTTCTGGGAGAGTCTTAGTTCATAAAGCTAACATTCAGCCTGGGCTGGGAGGTTAGCTCAGTGGTAGAGTGCTTGCCTTGCATGCATGAGGCCCTGGGTTCGATTCCTCAACACCACATAAACAGAAAAAGCCAGAAGTGGTGCTGTGGCTCAAGAGGTAGAGCACTAGCCTTGAGCTGAAGAGCTGAGGGACAGTGCCTAGGCCCAGAGTTAAGGCCCCACAACTGACAAAAAAAAAAAAAAAATCAGCCTCTACCCAAAATAAGAGAGACACCAATGAGAGGAGAGGAGAGGAGAGGAGAGTCAAGCAGAGAAGGACCAGAACTGTCAAGCCCTCAGGACATAACAAACCTGGATTAAACTAGGCAAAACAGCTATACTCTTCTGCTTAGGACACCTACTACAGCCTTGCTATAGACAGTTTGGTGAAGTGTTTGGGCAGTCTGGTTATTTACTACCAAAGAATCCTAATGGGTACATAATTCTACTTACATTTGTTGTTGTTGTTGTTTGGGGGAGGGGCATTTAGGAGTGAGGAAGCATGCCAACATTGGAGCTTGAACTCAGGGCCTCATGCTCTTGCTCAGCTTTCTTGTTCATAACTAGAGTTCTGCCACTTGAGCCATGCCTCTACAGCATTTTTTTTTTTTTTGGTCTGGTTATGGGCCTGAACTCTGGGCCTGGGCACCGTCCCTCAGCTCAAGGCTAGCACTCTACCCCTTGAGCCACAGCGCCACTTCACTTCCGGCTTTTTTCTTTTTGCTTATGTGGTGGTGCTGAGGAATCAAACCCAGGGCCTCATGCATGCAAGGCAAGCGCTCTACCACTGAGCCACCTTCCCAGCCCCTCTACAGCATTTTTTTTAAATCAGTCATGGGACTTGAACTCTGGGTCTGGGTACTGTCCTTGAGCTCTTCAGCTCAAACCTAGTGCTCTACCATTGAGCCACAACTCAATGGGTGGTTTATTGGAGTTAAGAGTCTGATGGACTTTGCTTTGAACCAAGATTGTCAGATCTCAGCCTCCTGAGGAGCTAAGATTATAGGTGTGAGTCACCGGCACTTGGCTGTGAAATTCTTTTTTTTTTTTTTTTCCCCAATTGTGAGGCCCTGAACTCTGGGCCTGGGCACTGTCCTTCAGCTGAAGGCTAGCTCTTCAGCTGAAGGCTAGCATTCTACCACTTGAGCCACAGTGCCACTTCCAACTTTTTCTGTTGATGTGCTGAGGAATCGAACCCAGGGCCTCATGCATGCAAGGCAAGCACTCTACCACTGAGCCACCTTCCCAGCCCCTGGTTATGAGATTCTTGTCTCCAATTAACTACCAAAATAGCTGACGTGGAGCTGTGGCTTAGGTGATAGAGTTCTATCCTTGAGCACAAAAGCTCAGGGACAATACCTAGACTCTAAGTTCAAGCCCCAGGACCAGCAATAAATAACACTGATTTACCTGGGTATAAAATTATGTTTCAAGCCAGGCACCAGTGGCTCATACCTGTAAACCTAACTACTTAGGAGACTGAGATCTGAGGATTGTGGTTCAAAGCCAGCCCAGGAGGAAAGTCCCTAAGACTCTTATCTCCAATACCAGAAAACCAGAAGTGGCGCTGTGGCTCAAGTGGTAGAGCACTTGCCTTGAGCTGAAGAGCTGAGGGACAGCACAGAGCCTAGAGTTCAAGCCCCACAACTGACCAAAAAATGTTTCAAATAATTTGTGTTCCAAACTATGAAAGAATTGGCCCATTCTAGCATTCATTGTTTCTGTTGTTGTGTAGGTTTTTTATTTTTTAATTTTATAGAAATAAACTAAAAGCAGGGCTCTAGTGGCTCACACCTGTAATCCTAGCTACTCAGGAGGCTGAGATCTGAGGATCAAGTTTCAAAACCAGCCCAAGCAGGAAAGTTTTTGAGATTCTTATCGCCAATAAACAGAAAACCAGAAGTGGCGCTGTGGCTAAAGTGATACAGAGCTGAGGGACAGCACCCAGGCTTGGAGTTCAAGCCTCACAACTGACAAAGAAAAAAAAAACTAGAAAAAACTTTTCATAAATATTTCAGTAAGGACTGGGAATGTGGCCTAGTGGTAGAGTGCTTGCCTAGCATTCATGAAGCCCTGGGTTCAATTCTGTAGTACCACATAAACAGAAAAAGCTGGAAGTGGTGCTGGGGCTCAACTGGTAGAGTGCTAGCCTTGAGCAAATGAAGCTCAGGGACAGTGCCCAGGCCCTGAGTTCCAGCCCTAGAACTGGCAAAAAAAAGAAAAAACAAAAATAAATAAATATTCAATAAAACAAATTATCTTCTTGAACGTTAAAAAAACTAAAATTTTATTTTGACCATTTTTTTCAACTTTCAAAAAAGATAATTTGTTTTACTGAATATGAATTTTTTTTTTTGTTGGTCCTGGGGCTTGAACTCTGGGCTTGGGTGCTGTCCCTGTGCTCTTCAGCTCAAGGCGAGCGCTCTACCGCTTGAGCCACAGTGCCTCTTCTGATTTTTCTAGTGGTTTATTGGAGATAAGAGTCTCTCAGAGGGCTGGAAACGTGGCTCAGTGGTAGAGTGCTTGCCTTGCATGCATGAGGCCCTGGGTTTGATTCCTCAGCACCACATAAGCAAAAAGAAAAAAGCCAGAAGTGGCGCTG
>NW_012267235.1:15411456-15418660 GCF_000151885.1 Dipodomys ordii | reverse complement strand
GGTGCTGAGGAATCGAACCCAGGGCCTCATGCATGCAAGGCAAGCGCTCTACCACTGAGCCACCTTCCCAGCCCCAGGTTTCTTTTTAAGTAAGATGACATCCTTCATTGTCTCTTCTTTCCTTTCTTTGAAGCTAGTCAGGATGATAATATTCTGGCAGGAAGAGACACTGTGGCTTAAAGTGGTAGAGTTCTAGCCTTGAGCAAAAGAGCTAAGGGATAGTGCCCAGACCATGAGTTCACACTCCAGAACTGCCAAAAAAAAAAGTTCTGCAAGGTTACTTTCCATTTGATCAACAAAATTTTGAATGGAGGTATGGCTCAAGAGGCTTAAGTACCAGTTATGAACAAAAAAAGCTAAGAGTGTGAGATCTTGAGCTCCAGTCTTATAGCAATCACAATGCCCTGAGGTCAAACTTCCTGACTAAAAAAGTAGATAAAGCCGGCACCAGTGACTCATGCCTGTTATCCTAGCTACTCAGGAGGCTGAGATCTGAGGATCTCGGTGCAAAGCCAGCTGGGGCAGGAAAGTCCGAGAGACTCATCTCCAATAATCCACCAGAAAACCAGAAGTGGCACTGTGGCTCAAGTGGTAGAGAGCTAGCCTTGAGCTGAAGAACTGAGAGACAGCACCCTGGCCCAGAGTTCCTGCGCTCTTAAGCTCAAGGCTGAGCGCTCTACCTCTCGAGCCACCACGCCACTTCCGGTTTTCTAGTGGTTTATTGGAGATAAGAGTCTCACGTCCTTTCCTGCCCTGGCTGGCTTTGAACCATGATCTTCAGATCTCAGCCTCCTAAGTAGCTAGGATTACAGGCATGAGCCACCAGCGCCCGGCATGTTGAGCATTTTTTCAAATGTTTATTTGGTATTTACATATTTTCCTTGGTGAAGTAGCTGCTCAAATTTTTGGCCCATTTTACTTATTTTTTTATGCCAGTCCAGGGGCTTGAACTGAGGGCCTGGACTCCACTTCTGAGCTCTTTTTGCTCAAGGCTAGCACTGTACCACTGGAGCCTCAGCTCTACTTCTGCTTTTTTGGTGATTAATTGGAGATGAGACCCAAGTACTTTCCTGCCCAGGCTGGCTTTAAATCATAATCCTCAGACCTCAGCTTCCTGAGTAGCTAAGATTACAGATATGAGCCATCAGTTCCCAGCTGGCCCATTTTGTTTGCTTGTGATAGAATATCATTGTGTAGCCCAGCTGGCCTCAAATTTGCATCAACTTCCTGAGTGCTGGGATAGGGATTTGAACCACCATACCTAGGCTAAATTGATTGTTCCATTTTTAAAAATTGCATCCTCTTATTTTTTCGCAGAAGTTCTTTATGTATCTAGTTGTGAGTTCATTCTCAGACATATATTTTATCAATACTCCTTTCCAATGTTACTCTTTCGCTTTTTCATTTAAATAACTTTTTTGGGGGGGGGTCCAGTCATGGGGCCTGAACTCTGGGCCTTGGCGCTGTCCCCCAACTCTTCAGCTCAAGGCTAGCGCTCTACCACTTGAGACACAGTGCCACTTCTGGCTTTTTTCTTTTTGCTTATGTGGTGCTGAGGAATCAAACCCATGGCCTCATGCGTGCAAGGCAAGCGCTCTACCACTGAGCCACCTTCCCAGCCCTAAATAATGTTTTATTTTAATGAAGTGCAATGATCTACTTTTTCCCTTTTTTTTTTTAATTGGTTGTGGGGCTTGAATTCTGGATCTGGGTGCTGTCTCTGAGCTCTTCAGCTCAAGGCTAGCCCTCTACCATTTGAGCCACAGTGCCACTTCTGGTTTTCTAGTAGTTTATTGGAGATAAAGACGGGTGCCGGTTGCTCACACCAGTAATCCTAGCTACTCCGGAGGCTGAGATCTGAGAATTGCTGTTCAAAGCCAGCCTGGGCAGGCAATTCCACGAGACTCTTATCTCCAAAAAACCACTCAGAAAACCAGAAATAGTGCTGTGGCTCCAGAGCTCACGGACAGCCCCCAGGCCTACAAAAACAAAGTAAAATTATGTATCCATTGGGATTCTTTGGTAGTAAATAACCAGACTCCCCAAATACTTCACCAAACTGTCTATTACAAGGCTGTAGTGGGTGTCCTAAGCAGAAGAGTATAGCTGTTTTGCCTAGTTTATTCCAGGTTTGTAATGTCCTGAGGGCTTGACAGTTCTGGACCTTCTCTGCTTGACTCTCCTCTCCTCTCCTTTCATTGGTGTCTCTCTTACTTTGGGTAGAGGCTAAATGTTTTTAGCTTTATGAACTAAGACTCACCCAGAAGAATACCTACTCCATTCTAAGAAACCCCAGCTTGCTCAATCAGATCTCAGCTTCTTGTTGATATTCTCTGAAGGAAGATAAGATAAACTCCTCCAGCAGGGAATTTGGCTTACTGGTAGAGTGCTTGCCTACCATGCATGAAGCCCTGTGTTTGATTCCTCAGTACCACATACACAGAAAAGGCCAGAAGTGGTACTGTGGCTCAAGTGGTAGAGTGCTAGCCTTGAGGAAAAGAAACTTAGGAGCCAGGCACTGGGCGCTCACACCTGTAATCCTAGCTACTAAGGAGGCGAGATCTAAAGATCACAGTTCAAAGCCAGCTAGGGCAGGAAAGTCTGAAACTCTTATTTATTTTTATTTTTATTTTTGGGTCCGGTCATGGGGCCTGAACTCTGGGCCTGGGCACTATCAGCTCTTCAGCTCAAGGCTAGTGCTCTACCACTTGAGCCACAGCACCACTTCCAGCTTTTTTTCTTTTTGCATATGTGGTGCTGAGGAATCGAACCCAGGGCCTCATGCATGCAAGGCAAGCACTCTACCACTAAGCCACTTTCCCAGCCCATGTCTGAAACTCTTATCTCCAGTTATACCAGGAAAACCGAAGTGACGCTGTGACTCAGGCGGTATAGTGCTCGCCTTGAGCTGAAGAGCTGAGAGACAGCACCCAGGCCCAGAGTTCAAGACCCAGGAGGAGGAGCAGGAGGAGGAGGAGGAGGAGGAAGAGGAGGCAGAAGAAGAAGCAGAAGCAGCTTAAGGACTGCTGACCCTGAGTTCAAGCCTGAGATCTGGCAAAAAATAAAAAAGACAGAGTTTTCTGCCTAGGCTGGTTTTGAACACAGTACTCAGCTCTCAGCCTCCTGAGTAGCTAGGTGTGAGCATAGGCTGCTTCCTAAAGCCATGTCACAGACCATAGGCATTAGGGCTTCTCTTCCTTCCACCTATTCATGTGTAGCTTTCTGGGCCCCAGCCTCTGTTCTCTAAGATCTGAAGTCGAAAGAAGGTTACTGAATTTGTCAGGTAGTCAGGGCTAATCTAGGACAAGAAACCCAAGTCTGATTCTGAAACTCAGGGAGGAAAGGTAAGAACAAGAGGACCAGGAAATGTGGCCAGCTTTAACACCTGACTCCCAGGTATTTTTCCTCTGGATCCAAGTATGAAGAGAAAAGTCCAGCACTGGGCCTGAAGGTGTCTCAGTGATAGAGTGCCTGCCTTGCATGCATGAGGCCCTCAGCATATAAGACCAGACATGGCACTGTGGCTCAAGTGGTATAGCGCTAGCCTTGAGCTGAAGAGCTGAGAGACAGTGCCCAGGCCCAGAGTTCAGGCCCCATGACCGGCAAAAAAAGAAAAAAAAAACAAAAACAAAAAAAGTCTAGTATTGACTGGTGGAAACCTTTGTAATGACATAGTTCCTCACTTAAGTGAGGCCTCTGAATGTAATCTGGAGGTTCAGCCCTATTGCTGACTTTCATCTCCCAGTGAAGCTTGATGTAGCTGGCATCTCAGGATTCCCAGTTGCTGGCACAGAAATCCTGAGGCTTCAACTCAGGGGCTGGGTACTGTCTCTGAGCCTCTTTTGCTCAAGGCTAGCACTTTACCATTTGAGCCACAGCACCACTTCCAGGTTTTTCTGTTTATGTAGTACTGAGGAATCAAATCCAGGATTATATGCATGCTAGGCAAGCACTCTACCTCTAAGCCACATTCCCAGCCAGACATCCTTTGTTAAAGGAGACCTAGCTAGGGGAGTTGCTGAGTGGGACTTAAACACTAGCATGGTGTAGGAGCCCCTGCTTTTGAGTGGGCCCCACAGGTGAAGAAGACAAAGGCAGACAGGCAAGCCAGCAGTGCCTGCTTGAGTAGGAGGAAGCCAGAAGGAGGCCAGGATTCTGCTTTCTACCTGGTACCCCTTTCTCTGTCCCACAGAGCCCAGCACATACATGCCTCCACTCTTCCTCTAGGCCACCCAAGAGATTCAGGGAGAAGCTATCAAGGCCTGAGTTCTCATTGACAGGAGTTGGGAATATCTGTTAAGATCTTCTACCCTCGGGCTGGGAATGTGGCTCTGTGGTAGAGCACTTGCCTTGCATGCCTGAGGCCCTGGGTTTAATTCCTTAGCACCACATAAGCAAAAAGAAAAAAACCAGAAGAGGCGCTGTGGCTCAAGTGGTAGAGCGCTAGCCTTGAGCTGAAGAGCAGAGGGACAGCACTTAGGCCCAGAGTTCAAGCCCCATGACTGACAAAATAAAAAAGTAAGTCTCATCTGGAACTAGTGGCTCTCCTGCAATCCTAGCTGCTCTGGAGGGTCAGATATGAGGACTGAAGTTCAAAGCTAGAAGAAAAGTTTTTGAGATTCTTCCTTTCAGTTAACCACCAAAAAAACTGCTCAGATTGGCTTCAAATCAAGATCCTCAGATTTCAACCTCCTGAGTACCTAGGATTACAGGCATGAGGCACCAGAACCTGACTTGTAAGAATCTTATCTCCAATAAACTACTAAAAAGCTTGAAAAACAGCACCTATGCCCTGAGTTCAAGGCCCACAACTAATAAAAAGAAAAAAGGAGAAAATCATTTCAGTGCCTAGTTGATTTTTTTTTTTTTGCCAATCCTGGTGCTTAAACTCAGGGCCCCTGAGCTTCTTTTTGCTCAAGACTAGCATTCAACCATTTGAGCCACAGCGCCATTTCTGGCTTTTTCTGTTTATGTGTTACTGAAGAATCAAACCCAGCGTATCATGCATGCTAGGCAGGTACTCTACCACAAAGCCACATTCCAGCCTCTTCCCCGAGATTTTTTAAAATTTTTTTTTGGTCAGTCCTGGGGCTTGAACTCTGGGCCGGCATTGTCCCTGAGCTCTTCAGCTCAAGGCTAGTGTTCTACCACTTGAGCCACAGCCACTTTTGGCTTTTTCTGCTTATGTGGTACTGAGGAATTGAACCCAGGGACTCATGCATACAAGGCAAGCACTCTACCACTGAGCCACCTTCCCAGCACCTTCTCCTATACTGAACTACTATGAGGCAGGTAGTCTATCAGTGAGGCATGCTTCTATCCAGGTTTTTTTTTTTTTTGCTGGTTATTTCATTTTGCGCCGTGCTGGGGCTTGAACTTGGTGCTTGATGCTCTCACATAACTTTTTTTTTTTTTTTTGCCAGGCATGGGGCCTGAACTCTGGGCCTGGATGCTGTCCCTTAGCTCTTCAGCTCAAGGCTAGCGCTGTACCACTTGAGTCATACAACAATTCCAGCTTTTTCTGCTTATGTGGTGCTGAGGAATTGAACCCAGGGCCTCATGCATGCAAGGCAAGCACTCTACCACTGAGCCACCTTCCCAGCCCTCACATAACTTTCAATCATAACTAGTTCTGGATCACTTGAACCATGCTTCCATTTCTAGCTCTTTGCTGGTTAATTGGTGATAAAGTCAGAGATTTATCTGCCCAGACTGGCTTCAAACTAGGAGTCTCAGATCTCAGCCTCCAGAGTAGCTAGACAGGAGCCACCAGTCAAGATAGGGATTTGAGCCATGATCCACCTACTGTAGGCCTCCCTTTTTGTTGACATCACAGGCTGAGGCTTTTTGGTAGAGTTGGAGTCTCACAGACTTTTCTGCCTCAGCTGACCTGGAACCAAGATCATCTAGTTCTCAGGCTCCCAAGTAGTTATCATTAACGCATGAGCCACTGGTGCCTGCCTTCCTAATTTTGATATACAGTTCTTTTTTATTTTCTGCTTATGTGATGCTGAGGAATTGAACCCAGTGCCTCATGCATGCAAGGCAAGCACTCTACCACTGAGCTACCTTCCCAGCCCCTGATATACAGTTCTTATATTATGAATGCAGTCAAGCACCTTAGAGGCCAGAGGCCAGCCTGGATTCTCCAGGAAGATGATCTCATCCCCTCCTCTAGCATGAGTAAGTTCCTCTTGAGTGAAGGGAGAGTCTTGTTTTATTCAGTCACCCTGGTTTGTCCTGCTTTTCTGTTCCTGAGGGGTGGGACTTGGCCTCAAAGGCAAAAATGGGAGGATTTGAGGCTGGGGAGTGGCAAGATTTGCTTTTGAAAGTAGAGCTGGGTGAATAGGGGGCAGGGAATTAGGCTGCTATGGCTTGGGGGAGTCAACCCAAGTCTGAACCAAGCTATGAGAATAAACCCTAATACAATTCAGAAACGTTCCCCAGAAGTGGCTAGGTGTAGTGAAAGGAGAGAGGCTGAGAGTGACTGGAAGGAGAAAATCTAGGAGAAAAAATAGAGTGTGTGAACTTGCCTATGGAATGGATCAAGGAGAAATGTTAGTTGGATGACTATTCTCCCAGGGGCTATAGGAACGGAGGGGGTCACACGTCAACCAAGAGTTGCAAATGTAGCAATTCTAACCATAGCTGGTTAAACCACCTCTGGGATGTGTTCAGCCCCAAGCTTTCAGCAATGACACAACCTGGCTTCTTGAGTGATTATCAACACTAAGCAAGCTCTGCTCCTTGTCTTATCACCTTGGTCTAGCTCTTTTCCACTGTCTCTCTGGCTGACAGACTAGTGAGTTAGAAGAGTGTTTGTTGGCCTAGTGCCAGACAGACCTGGGGATGCTGGAAGGAAAATCAGGGAATCAGAGGCCGAGGAATTAAGCACAGTCCTAACCCAGACTTCCGGAGTATGATTGCTGCTGGCTTGGAAACAGCCATTGCCTCAAGGCAATGGTTCTAGATCCTTCTATTTTGGAACATATTTCTTCTAGTAGCACCTTGAATCTCTTGAATTTCCAGTCTCTAAGGAGGACTTCTCTCAAATGACAATAAGAACTCTCATTCTAGAGGGTGTAGTTCAGTGGTAAAGCATTTGCTAAGATGGATGAGGCTCTGGGCTTGCCCCTTGTCACCTTAAGAAACAAAAACAAGCTAGGCCAATATGGCTCTCACCTGTAATCCTAGCTACTCAGGA
>NW_012267235.1:15404968-15408841 GCF_000151885.1 Dipodomys ordii | reverse complement strand
CAGGCCCCACGACCGGACCCCCACCCCCCAAAAAAAAGAAATGTACTCATTATCTTGCCCATGTAATTGTAACCCCTCTGTACAGTATTTTCACAATTAAAAAAATCATTAAAAAAAAAGCCAGCTTGGGCAAGAAAGTCCATGAGACTCTTATCTCCAATAAATCACCAGAAAACTGAAGTGGTGCTGTGGGTCAAGTGGTAGAGCACTAGCCTTGAGCTGAAGAGCTCGGAGACAGTGCCCAGTCCAGAGTTCAAGCCCCATGACAGTAAAACAAACAAGTCAAAACAAAAAACTAGCCAGGCACTGGTGGCATGCCTGTAAACCTAGTTACTCAAAATGCTGAGATCTGAGCATCACGGTTCAAAGCCAGCCCAGGCAGGAAAGTCTGTGAGACTCTTATCTTCAGTAAACTACTCAGAAAAGTCAAAGTGGTGGTGTGGCTCAAATGGCAGAGCACTAGCCTTGAGCACAAAGAAACTCAAGGACAGTGGCAAGGCCCTAGGACTGGCAAAAAAAACAAACACCAAAACACACTGGTAACTCATGTCCTACATAATCAGGACCTGAGATATGGAGGATCAAGGTTCGAAGTCAGCCCAGGCAGAAAAGTCTGTGAGACTATCTCCAAAATAACAAGCAGAAAGCAGGAGTGGAGATATGACACAAGTTTCTGAGTACCAGCCAAAGGAGTATGAGGTCCTGAGTTCAAATCCCAGGGCTGCAAAACAAAAAAGGAAACATTCTAGTCCTTTTAATATTTTGTTAAGATTGCCGGATAAAATATAGTTATTTGACTTTCAGAAAAAAAAAAGAAAAAACTTTTTTGTACAACTACTGAAGATAATAATTATTAGTACAGGGCTAGGAAGGTGGCTCAGTGGTAGAGTGCTTGCCTTGTGTGCATGAGGCCCTGGGTTCGGTTACTCAGCATCACATAAGCAGAAAAGGCCAGAAGTGGTGCTGTGGCTCAAGTGATAGAGCACTAGCCTTGAGCTGAAGAGCTGAGGGACAGTGTTCATGCCCAGAGTTCAGGCTCCATGACCGACCAATATATATACATATATGTATATATATATATATATATGTATATATATCTATATAATTATTATTAGTAGTAGAAGTAGTACAAATTTAGTTCATGTCCCATGAAATATTTGGGAAATACTCATGCTATTAAAAAAAATGCTTGGATGGGAAGGGGAAACAAAGGAGGAGGCTACAATGCTTGATAAGAAATGTACTCATGGGCTGGGAAGGTGGCTCAGTGGTAAAGCACTTGCCTTGCATGCCTGAGGCCCTGGGTTCAATTCCTCAGCACCACATAAGCAAAAAGCCGGAAGTGGCGCTGTGGCTCAAGTGGTAAAGTGCTAGCCTTGAGCTGAAGTGCTGAGGGACAGTGCCCAGGCCCAGAATTCAGGCCCCATGACTGGACCCCAAAAAAAAAAAAAAAGAAGAAGAAAAGAAATGTACTTATTATCTTGCCCATGTAATTGTAACCCCTCTGTACAGTATTTTCACAATAAAAAAAATGCTTGTTTGGGGTGTGACTAGGTGGTAGAGCATGTAGTTTAACAGGGTGCAACCTCCAGTACCACATACACAAACACACACACACACACACAAACCCAAAAATTGACTTGGGTTCAGCACCACATAAGCAAAAAGAAAAAAAAAACCGGAAGTGGCACTGTGGCTCAAGTGGTAGAGTGCTAGCCTTGAGCTGAAGATCTGAGGGACAGCGCCCAGGCCCAGAGTTCAGGCCCCATGACTGGACCCCCCCAAAAAAAATTAAGTGCTCCTGGCTAAAATTGCTGAAAAAAGTCAGACAGCCAGCTGTGCTAAGAGATTAGCTTCAGGAAGTAAGTCCTGCATGAGGACCTGGGTTTGACTCCTTAGCACTACATAAGCAGAAAAAGCCAGAAGTGTTGCTGTGGCTAAAGTGGTAGAATGCTAGCCTTGAGCTGAAGAACTCAGGGACAGTGCCCAGGCCCAGAGTTCAGGCCCCATGACCAATGAAAAAACAAAACACAAACCAAAAAGGTCAATTGATATTTAATATGCTCTAGATAATTGGGACAAAACTAGAGTCAAGTACTGGGTGGGTCAAATTTGGGCACCAGGGAACCCTCACCCCAGCATTCTTCAATAGAAATATTTGATATGCTGATATGCTTTGGCAGAACAAACTAGCCCTGGAAAAAGTAGACCAGCAAAGTAATTTGTTAAAAATTCCACATGGTGGATGGTAGCGTCTGGCATCTTGTCTTCATGCTGGGGGAAGGAAATCCCCCCTGCCCATCACCTGCCTCCCAGGTGGTGGGCATGCTTGGTAGGGGCAGACACTTGGCTGATAGGTTACTGAATCTGTCATCCAGTGACTGGGACTGGGAATTTCCTGAGGATCTGCCCCCTGCGATGACGTATTTAGGCCCAGACCAACCTAAGCTGCCAGGACTCCATCCCACATGTCTTTCCATCATCATGTCATGTCTCCTGGCTTGTCTCCAGTCATCATGGAGTCCCCAATTCAGCTCTCTATTGGAGCTGAATTGGCTTGTTGGTATTGTTCTTGTTATTTCTTTTCCTCTTTAGCATGTTTCCTAGCTGTGTTATGTGTATTTGCATGCTGCAGGCCTTTGTAACAACCGGTGGCCTGCAGCCTGTTAACTGTATAATAAAGGGGCTAGAAGGTAGCTCAGTGGTAGAGCGCTTGCTTTGCATTCATGAGGCCCTGGGTTCGATTCCTCAGTACCACATAAGCAAAAAGAAAAAAGCCAGAAGTGGCGCTATGGCTCAAATGGTAGAGCGCTAGCCTTGAGCTGAAGAGCTGAGAGACAGCGCCCAGGCCCAGAGTTCAGAGCCCACGACCAGACCCAAAAACAAAAACAAAAACAAAAACAAAAAAACTGTATAATAAAGACTCCAATATTCTATATATTAAAATGTGGTTTCTGGGATAATTTACCTTACAACACTACAGCTTTAGCCTATTGTACTAATGGGTTGCCAGGATGAGATTATTAGGAGCACTATTTTACTCCAAACTGGATTTTATAGGCACCATTTAACTTTTTTTTTTTTGTAAAGATACTACAGAGGGTTACAGTTACATGAGTGAGGTAATGAGTACACTTCCTCTTGAACATTGTTACCCCCTCCATTGTTCCCCCCCCCATTTAACTTTTAACAAATGACAGACCTTTTCTCCGGCTACAGCAGTGTAGTTTGTTTAGCACACTAGTTTGCAAAAGCATGTTTCTGGCTGGCTTAGGAACATGATCTCTAATGACCCTAACCATGCCCAGGTTACCTGTGTAGGCCTTTAGACAGATCTCAATAAGGACACAATCTCAGGTCCACAACCTTCTTTCTTGAATAGATGAATTTGAGTGGTTGCTGCCAGCCCAAAAGTTACTACCAATTAGAACTTTGAGCAAATACAGGGGAGTTGAGATCTTAAACTATCCCCCACATTTTACAACCTTAGCTTTTTACTATCACAGATGACTAGCAAGTTCCTGTCCTTTTACAAGGTAGATAGTCATGGAAATTAGGCATGCTTACAAACTATCTTCTCATGACCTCTTGGCTCTGACCAATTTTTGAAGGGCCATGCACAAATGACTCCAGGATCTGACACCACCTCTTCCATCTGAGCAGTGGTTTACTGCCTCAGGATGCTCCATCATTGCCAGGGCCCCAGGAGTGCCTTTCTCCATGCTGGAATAAATGTGTCCTTAGCATTTTCCTTGGTTGGTTGCTGGACTTGAACTCAGGGTTTGAGCACTGTCCCTCAGCTCTTCAGTTAAAGGCTAGCACTCTGCCACTTTGAACTCCAAAGCAATTCCACTTTTCCAGTACTTTGCTGGT
>NW_012267235.1:15396089-15404423 GCF_000151885.1 Dipodomys ordii | reverse complement strand
ATCCTCAGATCTCAGCCTCCTGAGTAGTTAGGATTACAGGCGTGAGCCACCAGCGCCTGGCTTAACCTGGAATCTTTATGTTGGTAGTGGGGCTTAAACTCTGGGCCTGGGTACTGTCCCTGAACTTGTTTTTGCTCAAGGCTAGCACTTTGCCATTTGAGCCACAAAGCCACTTCTGGCTTTTTCTGCTCATGTAGTACTAAGGAATCGAACCCAGGGCCTCATGCATGCCACCTTCCCAGCCCCCTTTACCTGGAACTTATTAAGAGCTAACATCTGACAAACGTGTGCCTGCTGGAAACTGTTGCAAAAAAAACTATAAGGGAAAACTGTAATAGCAATTAAGCAATCATTTTGGTAATCCTAATTTACCTTTTTGGATTTCCAAAGAAACTTTTAGGACAACTTTAATTTTAAACTTTGTCAGGGAGGCCAGCCACTCCCTTAGTACTTCCCAATTTTTACAACGGGGATGCCATTTTTAAATCCCTTTACCTAAATTGACTTTAATTTGCATTGAAATGCCTCATTGGAACACTGGGCACACCCATTACCTCTCAACCAAAAGATTTTTTTTTAAAGACTTTTAAGTTTTTTTTTAAAGAATTACAAGCGTTAACACGGTACCAAGAATCTAGAGTTAGCATCTTTTTGTCTCTTTAAAAATACATCCAATTGCAAAAATAGCATAGAAATCAAATTACATCACATAAATAAAATTTTTAAACTCTTCTTTAAAACTTTTTCAATTTAAATACATCCTAAGGGGGCAGTTTTAGAAATATTACAACACCAATTTTTACCATCAGATTTCCTGTGTCCATCTGCATGGAAAAGAGACAGGACGAAGATGGGACAGACAGTTGGCCCATCCTACAAAATGGGCATACACCCAATCTGACTCTGTAGGGTTAGATGAACTGCCTTTGTGCCAGCTTGCCCTCTTCCACCATGCGTGGACTGCCCCCAGGGCCTATCCCACCAAGCATAGAGCTGCTGAGGTGCACCTTTTCCAGACCACCCCTAACCCCTGAAGATAAGCACACAAGCTTATCTTAAACTTTTCTGTCACTTTTAATCTATGGCTAAGAAACCATGCAGTTTAGACACACAGAAGAAGCAATGTCTTTAACAGTGGTAAATAAAACTTCATGTCCAAATTCTAACACTCACAAATTTTAGCAGTGGTGGGAAATAATCTCAAATTTCCAATGCGGTTTGCTAAACCAGATAACTCGATTACAATGCAAACAGCCTTATGCATCAAAATATCAGATTTTTGGTTTCCAAATTATAGAATCCTTACAAAATCTTTTTTTTTTCTTTTTTCTTATGTGGTGCTGAGGAATTGAACCCAGGGCCTCAGGCATGCAAGGCAAGCACTCTACCACTGAGCCTCCTTCCCAGCCCTCCTTACAAAATCTTTTAACTAAAGTTCTTTAAACAAATGCGATAACCCTTTTACACTTTTAGTAATGTCCAAACTTGCTGACGTTTTTTGCAGTTTAAACTTATACATTTTAACATCATGTTGACAATTTTTATCTTAACAAGTTCATACATACATTTTTGTGCACAAAGATCTTAAAGTGTGCAAAATGAATATCAGCCATACATTTTCCTGAATTTTAGTGGCAAAAGATCTTTTTTTCTTGCCAATCTTACTCTTGATGACCAAGATTAAGACAAAATTTTTATTTTATTTTAATTTATTTTATTTTTTATTGTGAAAATGCTGTACAGAGGGGTTACAATTACATGGGCAAGATAATGAGTACATTTCTTATCAAGCATTGTAGCCTCCTCTTTTGTTTCCCATTCCCATCTCTTCCAATCCTTCCCCTGTCCCCCCCACCCAATCCTCCTCCCAAGACAAAATTTTTAACAAATTACTTTGCTGGTCTACTTTTTTTTAGGGCTAGCTTGTACTACCAAGGCATATTAGCATATCAAGTACTGAGTGGGGGTTCCCTGGTGCCCAAATTTGACCAACCCCAAACTTGACTCTAGTTTTGGCCCAATTGTCTGCCCAAATTTGACCCACCCCATACTTGACTCTAGTTTTGGCCCAATTGTCTAGAGCATTTTACACATCAACTGACCTTTTGAATACCATCAAAAAGAGAGGTTACAGGAAGCTAATCTCTCAGCACTGTAGGCTGACTTTTTTTTTTTTTTCCTGCCAATTTTAGCCAGGAGCACTGAATTTTTAAACTAAGATTAGCTGGTTGTTTGAACCAGGCCCTGCACATTCCATAATGCCTCCTTGCAGAAGGTGGGTACAGAACATAGCAGGCTTTGATTTCCTCCCATAAATATACAAGACCAAACACAAACCAACCAAAATAAAAAACAAAAAATAAGAACAGCTGGAATTTTAAAAAAATGATCAAACACAAGAAGAGACACAAGACCAAGACAAACACAGAAAAAGCCAGCTGAGCTGGGGCCTTTCCCACCATGAGTGGACCCCCCAACACAACCATATCCAGAACTCCTTATTGTATGAGTCACAGAATCTGCAAAACTCTCCACAGTTCCACAGTCTTCCAAGTGAGCTTCTCCCACTCTCAGTTTTGTTGATCAAGGGGAAGAAGGGTAGGTCACCAAGCATGTCTGCTCCCCTATCCTTTTCAATTTCTTTTTTTTTAAATTTAATTTTATTTTATTTGTGAACATACTGTACAGAGGGGTTACAATTACATGGGCAGGATAATGCGTACATTTCTTTTTTTTTGGGGGGTGGGGGTCCGGTCGTGGGGCCTGAACTCTGGGCCTGGGCGCTGTCTCTCAGCTCTTCAGCTCAAGGCTAGTGCTCTACCACTTGAGCCACAGCACCACTTCCAGCTTTTTCCTTTTTGCTTATGTGGTGCTGAGGAATCGAACCCAGGGCCTCATGCATGCAAGGCAAGCGCTCTACCACTGAGCCACCTTCCCAGCCCGACAACATTCTATATTTTAAAATGTGGCTTCTGGGATGATTTACCTTATAACAGATCCATCACAACCATCTGAGGGGACCACGTGGAGTCAGATACACACAGGAGAAAGATTATTATAAGGTTTATTAGTGAAGTAGGCCCTGAGACTTGAGCTGGTACAGCTTCTTTCCAGGCTTTGTCTTTGTTTTAGGGATTTTAGAAAAAACCTTCAAACAAGGTTAACTAGACCTTGGCTCCAACCAGCCCAGTTCCTAGAATGGAAAGAATGCCTCTAGGTCCCCTTCCCCTTAACAACCTAACCCACCTTGATTGTTCAGTTAAGGACTGACCCATAAAACAGATTGGTTGCAATCTGGCTCCAACTGGTGCTTATGGTAAACCCTGCCTTTTGCATATGCTTATGGTAAACTCCACCTGTTGGCCTCCTGTGTGTGGTCTGGTATGACCCCATTGGTCACCCCATTGGTCACCTGTGCTTGAACAGGCTTGACCTCATGGATTTTGCTTTTAAAAACCAAAGAATGGGGGCCACTCAGGGTCGCAGTATCAGCTCCTGAGCCTGTTCTGCTGCCTAGGCCCGTCAGTGTAGGAACCTCAATAAAGTTGCTTCTTTAGTAACAACTTTGTTGCGATGGGCTCTGTCACTTCGAACAATTAGGTGGGCTTGCCTGCCTGAGTCAGGGTCTTCCTACTACAATTAGAGGGGCCATATCTCCCCTAGGAAGAGGGAGTAATATGGCATATGCCCCTACCCAGATGGGTAGCTCTCTTGCTAGTGGCGTGGGGAGGTAGGTGAAGGGTGGAGGAAGGAGTGGACAGCTATAAGGGGGGAACTCTAGGGTGGGGAGGAGCTCAGGTCTGGGTGGAGCTGAGGACTGGAGATGGGGATAATGCTAACAGCTAGGATTACAAGCATTAGCCACCAGCAGCTGGCAGAATTTAGAGGTTTGAGATCTGGGTCCATGGGGTTGGTATGGGAACTGAACCCTTAAGGGAGAGCTAGTTCCAATGTGGCTTAGCCTGTGTACAATTTAGTACACTGCTTGCTGCAGTGAAAGATGAATGATTGAATTTTGAAAGGAGGGAACTGGGAGCTGTGGCCTCCAAGATGGGGTAGGGACAGCTGGAGGGGTAGGGCTGAGGACCCCAGCCAGACAGAGGAAGTGGTTAGAGAAAATTCAATCAAAATGAGGTTTATGCAAATCCATTGGATAGAATTATGGCAAAACAGCCAATAAAGCTGAATATCCACATCTTCTACACAATAACTGGCTTCCCTGCACTATTCAAAGGTCATAAAAAGTCAGATGTCAAATGAAGGGTATTAAGTATATGTTCAAAAAGTGTTAATAAAGTCTGTAACTGGTAAAAAAAAATGAGGTTTATGTAAATCAAACCTTATTTGATTTCTGGACCTGAAACACCCTTGGCAGGGGTGTTTTTGGTTTTGAGTTTTTCTTCCCCTTTTTGTGAAGAGAAAAAAGGCATAAGGTGTGGAGGGGTTGCAGTTTAAGCCACCAGAATTTCAGGAATACCAGGAAGCTGTTGAGGGAACTTTCGGGAATCTTTCAGAAAATGTTAAGACAAAATCTTCTAAGGTAAGTCACCCCAGAAGCCACATTATAAAATATAGAATATTGGAGTCTTTATTATACAGTTAACAGGCTGCAGGCCACCAGTTGTAACAAAGGCCTGCAGCACGCAAATACATATAACCCAGCTAAGAAACATGCTAAAGAGGAAAGAAATAACAAGAACAATACCAACAAGCCAATTTAGCTCCAATGGAGAGCTGAATTGGGACTCCATGATGACTGGAGACGAGCCAGGGGACAGGACACAGGACAGGAGCACAGAGACACATGTGGCATGGTGTCTTGGTGGCTGGGCTGGTCCGGGCCTAAATAGGGTTGGCACAGGGGGGGCAGATCCTCAGGAAATTCCTAGTCCCAGACACTGGACTGAAAGATTCAGTAACCTATCAGCCAAGTGACTGCTCCTATCTCCAGGGATCCAAGCATGCCTATCACCTGGGAGGCAGGTGATGGGCAGGGGCTTTTCCTTTCCCCAGCATGAAGACAAGATGCCAGATCTTACAATCCACCTTGTGGCCAATATGGTGCAGGCCAGACCTGACCTCCTTACTTCAATAATGTTAGGTTTTTGTTTTTTTTTTGGGTCCGGTCATGGGGCCTGAATTCTGGGCCTGGGCACTGTCTCTCAGCTCTTCAGTTCAAGGCTAGCGCTCTACCACTTGAGCCACAGCATCACTTCCTGCTTTTTTCTTTTTACTTATGTGGTGCTGAGGAATCGAACCCAGGGCCTCAGGCATGCAAGGTAAGCGCTCTACCCACTGAGCCACCTTCCCAGCCCAATAATGTTAGGTTTTTAAAGAGGTTGCTGAGTAAGAACAACACCATGCATGTAATATTCAGGTAAGGGGTAGGTTTATTCATCGTTCCAGCTGGAACCAGGCCAGGTTGGCACTCCATGGGCCTGAGAAAGAGGGCTTCTGACCCCCGCCCATGCCTTATCTAGGGTAGGGACCTGGGATGGAGTGGCCACATAAAAGGAGGTGAGATCAGGTGGGAGAAAGGTGTGGCCACATGGAATCCAGATGTGACCACAGTGGATGTGAGCTCTTCCAGGTGTGCCAGTTGCCTAGGTGACGAAGGTAGTGGGTAGAGACTTGGCTGGGAGGAGGGCAGAGTCTGCTCGCATCCATGAGCCGACTTTACAAATAATAATAATAATAATAAAGGTAAGAGGCTGTGAAGGTGGCTCAGTGGTAGAGCGCTTGCCTTGCATGCATGAGGCCCTGGGTTCAATTCCTCAGCACCACATAAGCAAAAAAAGCTGGAAGTGGCACTGTGGCTCAAGTGGTAGAAGTGCTGGTCTTGAGCTGAAGAGCTGAGGGACAGTGCCCAGGCCCAGAGTTCAAGCTTCACGGCCGACAAAAAAAAAAAAGGTAAAGTGGTTGTGGATACTCTTCCCTCCCCTTTCGCCCTCTGTCCCCTTTTCCTCCCCACTCTTCCTTCTCCCTCTCCCCTCTCCTATCTCTTATCAGGTTGACAAACAAGGTCACGATCCTGCCTCAGATTGTTGAACTCTGAACTTGGGCGCTGTCTCTCAGCTCTTCAGCTCAAGGCTAATGTTCTACCACTTGAGCCATAGTACCACTTCCAGTTTTCGAGGGTGGTGGTGGTGGTGGTAGTGTGTTATAAGTTTCACGGACTTTCCTGCTCAGGCTGGCTTTGAACTGTGATCCTCAGATCTCAGCCTCCTGAGTTGTTAGGATTACAGGCCTGAGCCACTATCACCCTGCTCCCTGTGATTTCTGACTGCAGCTAGTGTCTGCTGCTGTCCTCACTGCCTTGTGGAGACAACATTGTTTTTTGTTTTTTGCATATTATGGTTTTGAACTGAAGTAAGGTCTGGCCGGTGCCATATTAGCCACATGGTTGGATGGTAAGGTCTGGCATCTTGTCTTCATGATGGAAGAAGGCAATGCCAGGCCCATCACCTACCTCCCAGGTGATGGGCGTGCTGAGTCTGTCAGTCCAGTGCCTGGGACTGGGAATTTCCTGAGGATCTGCTCCTTGCGCAGACCTATTTAGGCCTGGACCAGCCTAGCCACCCGGAGATGCCACATGTGTCTCTGTGATCGGGTTCTGTGTCCTGTGTCCTGTATCCTGTGTCCTGGCTTGTCTCCTGTCATCATGGAGTCCCAATTTAGCTCTCCATTGGAGCTGAATTGGCTTGTTGATATTGTTCTTGTTATTTCTTTCTTCTTTAGCCTATTTCCTAGCTGTGTTACGTGTATTTGGGTGCTGTAGGCCTTTGTAACAACTGGCTGCCTGCTAACTGTATGATAAAGACTGCAATATTCTATATTTTATTTTTTATTTTTTGTCGGTCGTGGGGCTTGAACTCTGGGCCTGGGCGGTATCCCTCAGCTCTTCAGCTTAAGGCGAGCACTCTACCACTTGAGCTACAGCGCCACTTCTGCTTTTCTGGTGGTTTATTGGAGATAGGAGTCTCATGGTCTCTCCTGCCCGGGCTGGCTTTGAACCGCGATCCTCAGATCTCAGCCTCTGAGTAGCTAGGATTACAGGCATGAGCCCCCAGCCCCCAGCAATTCTGTATTTTAAAATATGGCTTCTGGTATGATTCACCTTACAACAGAACTTTGGGCCTAGCAATTTCTTGAACTATTATTTCTAATAGGGTCTTACATTTTATCCCTGACTGGCCTGGACCAAGATCTTCCTAGTTACACACTCGATGGGCACTTGCCACTGTGTGCCTTTTTTTTTTGGTGGGTCATGGGGCTGGAACTCTGGGCCTGAGCGCTGTCCCTGTGCTCTTCAGTTCAAGGCCAGCGCTCTACCGCTTGAGCTACAATGCTACTTCCGGTTTTCTAGTGGTTTATTGGAGATAAGAGTCTCACAGACTTTCCTGCCCAGGCTGGCTTTGAACCACAATCCTCAGATCTCAGCCTCCTAGGATTACAGGTGTGAGCCACTGGCACCCGGCTGTGTTCAGCTTTTTGTCTTGAAATATGGATAGTGGGTCTAACTAGTGCCATCTTAGTGGATGATGGGGATTTTCTGAAAACTTTTTAAGAGGTGAAACCCCACTCCCACCCCCAAGTGGGCATGCCTGAATTCCTAGAGACAGGGTGGGGACTTGGAATGGTTACTGGACCTGCCAGATTGATACCACAAACTCACTCTGTGACACTGCCCCTGTATTCTTTGCCTCCCCCCACTCACATCCTGTGCTTTTTTTTTTTTTTTGTTAGTCATGGGTGCTGAACTCTGGGCCAGGGCACTGGTGTTGTTCCTCAGCTTTTCAGCTCAAGCCTAGTGCTCTAGCATTGGAGCCACAGTGCCACTTCTGGCCTTTTCTGCTTATGTGGTGCTGAGGAATTGAACCCAGGGCCTCATGCATTAAAGGCAATCTACCACTGAGCCACCTTCCTAGCCCCTCCCATGCCATTTTGTGCCATGCCTTGTGTCTCTCTTCACTATGATCCCCCGCTTCAGCTATCTTAGAGTTGATCTCCTTTTTTAAGGTTTTCTTTCTTTCCTTCTTTCTTTCTTTCTTGCCAGTCTTGGGGCTTGAACTCAGGACCTTGGCACTGTCCCTGAACTTATTTTTTTTTGGGGTCTAGTCATGGGGCCTGAACTCTGGGCATGGGCGCTGTCCCTCAGCTCTTTAGCTCAAGGCTAGCACTCTACCACTTGAGCCACAGCGCCACTTATGGCTTTTTTTTTCTGCTTATGTGGTGTTGAGGAATCGAACCCAGGGCCTCATGCATGCAAGGCAAGCGCTCTACTACTTGAGTCACAGAGCCACTTCTGGCTTTTTTCTTTTTTGCTTATGTGGT
>NW_012267235.1:15392908-15395844 GCF_000151885.1 Dipodomys ordii | reverse complement strand
TGGTCAGTCATGGGGCTTGAACTCTGGGCCTGGGCGCTGCTCCTCAGCTCTTCAGCTCAAGGCTAGTGCTCTACCATTTGAGCTACAGCACCACTTCCTGTTTTCTAGTGGTTTATTGGAGATAGGAGTCTCATGGTCTTTCCTGCCCGGGCTGGCTTTGAACCGTGATCCTTAGATCTCAGCCTCCTGAGTAGCTAGGATTATAGGCATGAGCCACTGGTGCCTGGCTGAAAGAAGCCATTTGTAATGAATAGCTTAGGACACTAGTATGGACATAAATAGCAGAATTTTTTGGGTTTTTTTTTGGTTCTTTTGTCATGGGGCCTGAACTCTGGGCCTGGGCACTGTCCCTCAGCTCTTCAGCTCAATGCTAGCACTTTGCCACTTAAGTCACAGCGCCACTTCTGGCTTTTTCTGTTTATGTGGTGATGAGGAATCGAACCCAGGGCCTTATACATGCGAAGCAAGCACTCAACCACTGAGCCACCTTCCTACCCCTAGTAGTACTTTTTATTAAGGCATCATTTTTACAAAAGCACCATTAAAAGCTCTTTGTGGGCTGGGAAGGTGGCGCCCAGGCCCAGAGTTCAGGCCCCATGACCATTAAAAAAAAAAAGTTTATTGTTTTGTTTAAGTTTCAATAACACCCCTAAGCTGGAGGTATGGCTCAAGTGGTAAAGCTGGCCCTTGGCCAGGGTAAGGTCCTGAATTAAAACTCCAGTCTAGTCAAAACAAACAAAAAAGTGTATATGGTAGCTCACACCTGTAATCCTAGATACTCTGGAGGCTGAGAGCTGAGAATTGAAATTCAAGGCCTGGGCAGGAAAGTTCATGAAACTTTTTTTCCTTTTTTGTAGGTCATGGGGCTTGAACTCTGGGCCTGGGTGTCCCGACCCGCAGGACTTCAACGAGGGCAGTGAACCTAAGTGAGAAGGAATGAAGGGACACGAAGAATGACAGCAAGACAGGGATTCTGATCAAGCTGCTAATTTTTATTTTTCACACAGGGGTATTTATATGCTTGGAATAAGGAAGCTTTTTCATTGGCTGTAGCAGCTGTAGGATGTTTGCTTAGGGCAGTGTGAAAAGGTGGTCCTTAGCAGCTACCTGGTGTTTGTTTGGGGCAGGATGAAAAGACCACATTCTGTAAACAGCCTCGAGATGTTCCAGCTTATCATGCAGAGAGACTCAACTTTTGGCTCCCAACACTGGGCACTGTCCTGAGCTCTTCAACTCAAGGCTAGTGCTCTACCACTTTGAGTCACAGCTTCATTTGCAGTTTTCTGGTGGTTAATTGGAGATAAGAGTTTCATGGACTTTCCTGCCTGGGCTGGCTGTGAATCACGATCCTCAGATCTCAGCCTTCTGAGTAGCTAGGATTACTGGCTGCATCTGGCAAGTCCTCCAGACTCTTATCTCCAATAAACTACTAAGAAAAAGATAAGTGGTGCTGTGGCTCAGGTGGCAGAGCATAACTTTGAGCTCCCCCCCCCAAAAAAAAAGCTTAGGGACAGCGTGCAGGCTCTGAGTTCAAGCCCCTAGACTGGCACAAAACAAAACACAGAAAAAAGCTGGGTGCTGGTGGCTCACACCTTTATTGCTAACTACTCATGGGGCTGAGATCTGAGGATTTCAGTTCAAAGCCATCTGGGACAGGAATGTCCATAAGACTCTTATTTCCAATTAACCACCAGAATACCTAAAGTAGAACTATGGCTCTAGTGGTAGAGGGTTAGCCTTGAGCTAAAGGAGTACAGCAACAGTGCCAGGGCCCAGAGTTCAAGCCCAGGACTAGCGCCCCCCCCCCCAAAAAAAAAGTACTGGACTTTTCTGTCCAGACTGGCTTTGAACCATCATCCTCAGATTTCAGCCTTTTTAGTAGTTAGGATTACACGTATGAGCCACTGACACCCAGTGGTGTTTTGAGTGGGTGAGGGGAAGGAGGCGTGCTGGTCCTCTTGAATTCAGGATCTGGGTGCTGTTCCTGAGTTTTATGCTCAGGGCTAGTGCTCTACCATTTGAGCCACAGCTCCACTTTCAGGTTTTGGTAGTGAAATAAGGATACTGGGTCTAACCATCACCATCTTGGCCTCGTGGTGGATAGTAGGGAATTGGGTTTAACTGACATCTTGTCATCATGGTAGAGGCAGGGAAGTCCCTGTCTCATCACCCCTGGCTGATGGGTGTGCCTGGATTCCTAGAGGCAGGGGAACTTGGATAATAGGTTACTGGACCTGCCAGTCCTGTGCCATGCACTCAGGAGACTCTTTGAACTTTTGAAATGCCCTGTGACACTGTCCCATTACCTGAACCCTATTTAGGCCAGGACCAGCTCTGGCACCAGTGTGTCATGTCTCATATCTCCTGGCTCTCTGCTCACTAAGGCTCTCCATTGAAGTTGATCTAGTTTGTTGGTATTGTTTTTCTGCTTTTTCTCTCTTTCTCTTATTTCCCAGTCTAGGCACTTGAGCTCAGGCCCTGGGCTTTGTCCCTGAGCCTCTCTGTGGTCAAGGCTAGCACTCTAACACTTGAGCCACAGCGCCCCTTCCAGCTTTTTCTGTTTTTGTGGTACTGAGGAATTGAACCCAGGGCTTCATGCATGTTAGGCAAGCACTCTACCACTAATCCACATTCCCAGCCCCTCTGTTCTCTTTTTGCTTCACTATGGCTCAGTTTTCTTTTTTTTTTCTTTTTGTCATTGTGGGGCTTGAACTATGGGTCTGGGCACTGCCCCTCACTCTTTAGCTGAAGGCTAGGGCTCTATCACAGTGCCACTTCCAGTTTTTCTGAATGGTTTATTGGAGATAAAAGTCTCACAGACTTTCCTGGCTCTGAACCTGGATCCTCAGATCTCAGCCTCCTAAGTAGCTAGGATTAAAAGCATGAGCCACCGGCACCCAGTATGGCTCAGTTTTCTTTTTTTTTTTTTTTTGTTG
>NW_012267235.1:15381448-15388462 GCF_000151885.1 Dipodomys ordii | reverse complement strand
TGGTCAGTCATGGGGCTTGAACTCTGGGCCTGGGCGCTGCTCCTCAGCTCTTCAGCTCAAGGCTAGTGCTCTACCATTTGAGCTACAGCACCACTTCCTGTTTTCTAGTGGTTTATTGGAGATAGGAGTCTCATGGTCTTTCCTGCCCGGGCTGGCTTTGAACCGTGATCCTTAGATCTCAGCCTCCTGAGTAGCTAGGATTATAGGCATGAGCCACTGGTGCCTGGCTGAAAGAAGCCATTTGTAATGAATAGCTTAGGACACTAGTATGGACATAAATAGCAGAATTTTTTGGGTTTTTTTTTGGTTCTTTTGTCATGGGGCCTGAACTCTGGGCCTGGGCACTGTCCCTCAGCTCTTCAGCTCAATGCTAGCACTTTGCCACTTAAGTCACAGCGCCACTTCTGGCTTTTTCTGTTTATGTGGTGATGAGGAATCGAACCCAGGGCCTTATACATGCGAAGCAAGCACTCAACCACTGAGCCACCTTCCTACCCCTAGTAGTACTTTTTATTAAGGCATCATTTTTACAAAAGCACCATTAAAAGCTCTTTGTGGGCTGGGAAGGTGGCGCCCAGGCCCAGAGTTCAGGCCCCATGACCATTAAAAAAAAAAAGTTTATTGTTTTGTTTAAGTTTCAATAACACCCCTAAGCTGGAGGTATGGCTCAAGTGGTAAAGCTGGCCCTTGGCCAGGGTAAGGTCCTGAATTAAAACTCCAGTCTAGTCAAAACAAACAAAAAAGTGTATATGGTAGCTCACACCTGTAATCCTAGATACTCTGGAGGCTGAGAGCTGAGAATTGAAATTCAAGGCCTGGGCAGGAAAGTTCATGAAACTTTTTTTCCTTTTTTGTAGGTCATGGGGTTTGAACTCTGGGCCTGGGCTCTGTCCTTCATTTCTTCAGCTCAAGGCTAGTGCTCTACCACTTGAGCCACAGCGCCACTTCCAGTTTTCTGAATGGTTAATTGGAGATAAGAGTCTCAAGAACTTTCTTGCTGGGGCTGGATTTGAAGTGCGATCCTCAGATCTCAGCCTCTTGAGTAGCTAGGATTACAGGCATGAGTCACCATGCCCGGCTAATGGCTGTTTTCTTTTTTTGTCGGTCATGGGGCTTGAACTCTGGGCCTGGGTGCTGTCCCTCAGCAATTCAGCTCAAGGTGAGCGCTCTACCACTTGAGCCAAGCACCACTTCTGGCTTTCTGAGTGTTTATTGGAGATAAGGGTTTCATGGACTTTCCTTCCCGGGCTGGCTTTGAACCCTGATCCTCAGATCTCAGCTTCCTGAGTAACTAGGATTACAGGTGTGAGCCACTGGCGCTCGGCTTTTCTTTTTTCTTTTTTTGGTCAGTTGGGCTTGAACTCTAGGCCTGGGCACTGTCCCTCAGCTCTTCAGCTCAAGGTTAATTCTCTAACACTTGAGCAACAGTACCACTTCCGGCCTTTTCTGTTTATGTGGTGCTAAGGAATTGAACCCAGGGCCTCATGCATGTGAGGCAAGCATTCTACTGCTGAGCCACCTTCCCAGCCCTATGGCTCAGTTTTCTAACAGTGTTAAGTATATTCAAGGCTGCAAGTTTTCTGGGGACATGTATCCATCTGCAGCTGCTGACTCTCTAATAAAGACTCCTAATTTGACTCCTCATAATGTGGCTTCTCTTTTTTTTTTTTTTGTGACTGATTTCCCATACAACAGTAGTTAATTGGAGATAGGAATCTAATGGACTTTCCTGCCCAGGCTGGATTCAAACCTTGACCTGACATATCAGCTTCCCGAGTAGCTAGGATTACAAGGCATGAGTTACTGGTACCTGGCTTGTCAGTGGGATTTTTTTTTAGTTGATAATGAGGCCTGAACTCTGGGCCTCATTATCTTGAGCTCTTCAGCTCAAGGCTAGTGGTAACACTTGAGCCAAAGTGCCACTTCTGGCTTTTTCTGCTTATGTGGTACTGAGGAATTGAACCCAAGGCCTCATGCATGCAAGGCAAGCACTGTACCACTGATCCACCTTCCCAGCCCTTGTCAGTGGGTTTTGTTTTTTGGGGGTTGGTCATGAGGCTTGAACTCTGGGTTTGGGCGCTGTCCCTGTGCTCTGCAGTTCAAGGCAAGCCCTCTACTGCTTGAGCCACAGAGCCACTTCCGGTTTTCTAGCAGTTTATTGGTGGTAAGAGTCGAACAGACTTTCCTGCCTTGGGTGGCTTTGAACGGTGATCCTCAGATCTCACCCTCCTCAGTAGCTAGGATTACAGGCGTGAGCCACCGGCACCCGGCGTCAGTGGGTTTTTAAGTGCTTGCCTGACACATCCCACCACCGGAACGCATCATCACTGCCAGACTCCTATTGAAGTTCTCAATTTGACCTACTATACAAAGGTTCTAGGACCATGAGAGATTTATGCGGCAGGAGAAATGCAAGGCAGAGTGGATTGGGGTAGGACAGGGCAGGGAGGAAGGAAAAGTGAGTGTGAAGGTGAGAAACAAGCATTTCAGACATGTGGGTGGGCTAAGGCTATGTTCAGTGAGCAGAGGCCATCCTCCTGGAGTAGATGCACCTGTGCACCCACGTGTTACTGCTTCCTCTTTCTGCTTTCTTAGTCTTTCAAGACTCTGATGGAGTTCTGTTCTTTCTCAGAGGGATTCTGAATGTTCTTTGGGCTATACAGATGCTGCCTGGAACCAACCAGGGCCCAAACTCTGCTATTGGTCTTGTAATCTTGGTCTATAAAATAGGGGCAATGGCACTTGGTTTGACACAGAATGAGCACTGAACAAGGACATCTAAAGGACATGCACAGCACAGGGATGGGAAAATATTAAGTGAGTTGGCAAATGGCAGCCCCTTTTCCTTCCTGCTGTCTAGCTATAGCAGATTGCAGACGCCACTGGCTTTCCTGGATCCCCTGAAAGGCATTGTCTTGGCCAGATTGGCTGTCAGATCAGATTTTTCAGGAAAATCTAAAGAGGGAAAGGGAGGTGCTTAGGAGGGATGGGGGAGGGGGGAGAACGATGAAAGAAATTACATTGATCTAGATACACTGGACTTACAAACTGCCATGGTAAATGATAACTACTTTTTTTTTGCCAGTCCTGGGGCTTAAACTCAGGGTCTGGGCATCATCCATGAGCTTTTTTTGTTAGCACTCTACCACTTGAACCACAGTGCCACTTCCAGCATTTTCTGTGTATGTGGTACTGAGGAATTGAACCTTGCATGCTAGGCAAGCACTCTACACATTTCCAGTCCAGCTACTTTGTTTTGTACATCTACTTAAAGATAATAAAACATAACAGGGGAGAGGAAAAAAAGAGAAAAATCCAAACTCATGCTGTTTACAAATAAGGCTTTGAAGGTTCAATGTGGATGAGTAGATAATATTAATCTAAAGCGAGCTGGTGTAACTATACAAATAGCAAAAGAATAATATTCAAGACAGTTGTGTTTGGGGAACAAAGGATGAAGTCCAGGGCAAAGCAAAACCCCATATCACGAGCTACAGACTCAGTACTGACAAAAGTATTCACAAGGCAAAAGGTTGGGCCCTGGGGGTTCACGCCTGTAATCCGAGTTACTCAGGAAGCTGAGGTCTAAGGATTGCAGTTTGAAGCCAGCCTGGGCAGAATAGTTTGTGAGACTTTTATCTCCAATTAACCAGCAAAAAGCTAGAAGGGGAGTTGTGGTTTAAGTGGTAGAGCACCAGCCTTGGTGAAAACTATCTAAGCAAAAGCCAAGTGCCAGTGGTTCATGCCTATAATCGTAGCTATTCAGGAGGCTGGACTAAGGGGATTCATGGTTCTAAGCCAGCCAGGGCAGGAAAGTCTAGTCTATGAGACTCTTATCTCCAAAAAAGCTGGAAGTGGGCCTGTGGTTCATGTGGTACAACACTAGTTCTGAGCAAAAAACCTTAGGGACAATGCTCGTCTCCCTTCTCCCAGTCATGGGGCCTGAACTCTGAGCCTGGGCACTGTCCTTCAGCTCTTCAGCTCAAGGCTAGCGTTCTACCACTTGAGCCACAGTGCCACTTCCGTTTTTTTTTTTCTGCTTATGTGGTGCTGAGGAATCGAACCCAAGGCCTCATGCATGTGAGGCAAGCACTCTACCACTGAGCCACATTCCTAGCCCCAGTGCTCAGGTCTTGAGTTCAAGCCCCAGGACTGGCATACACACACACACACAAAATGAATCAAGAGCACAGGCCTTGAGTTCAAGCCTTACTTTTGGCACAAACAAAAACGAAACAAAATGCAAGTGAGGGAATTGAAAAGTGCCAGAATCATCATCATGCAAATAGGCCATGTAAGTGGACCAGCTCTCCAGTGTGTTACTTAATAGTACATCCTCAGCCAGGTACCAGTGGCTCGTGACTATAATTTTAGCTACTCAGGAGGCTGAGGATCACGATTTGAAGCCAGCTTAGTCAGGGAAGGTCTTGAGACTCATATCTTGAATAAATCAATCAGAAAAATCTGGAAGTGGGGGTGTGGCTCAAGTGGTAAAGGGCTAGCCTTGAGCACAAAGAGGCTCAGGGACAGTGCCCAGGTCCAGAGTTCAGTATGCAAAATAATAATAATAATAATACAAATATATTCTCAACACATAGAAAACAATCAGTAAGTGAAAAGACAATTCACAGGAGAATGGGAAAAAAACCTTGTAAATCATAATAGATTATAAAGGGGCTTGTACATATTTTTTTTGTGTGTGAAAGATTGGAACTTGAACTTAGTATTTGGCAATTTTTCTCACTGGCTGGTGCTCTACCACCTGAACCATGCCTCCAGCCCCAATTGTATCTAAAGCTTGTTTGTTAAGTATAATAAAGGGGTGAATTTGATCAACATATATTGTACACCTAGGTATAAAAATAGAATAAATATAGAAATACCACAATAACACTCCTTTGTACAATTAATTGATGCTTAAAAAAAACAACCAACAAACTTCAGCTGGGTGCTGGTGGCTTACATCTGTAGTCCTAGTTACTCTGGAGACTGAAATCTGAGGATCACGATTCAAAGCCAGCCCAAGCAGGAAAGTTCTTTTTTTTTTTTTGGTCCAGTCGTGGGGCCTGAACTCTGCGCCTTGGTGCTGTCCCTCAGCTCTTCAGCTTAAGGCTAGCGCTCTACCACTTGAGCCAAAGTGCCACTTCTGGCTTTTTTTCTTTTTGCTGAGGAATCGAACCCAGGGCCTCAGGCATGCAAGGCAAGCGCTCTACCACTGAGCCACCTTCCCAGCCCAAGCAGGAAAGTTCTTGAAATTCTTTTTTTTTTTTTTTTGCCTGTCCTGGGCCTTGAACTTAGCACCTGGGTACTGTCCCTGAGCTTTTCTGCTCAAGGCTAGCACTCTACCACTTCAGCCACAGCACCACTTTTTTCTGTTCATGTGGTACTGAGGAATTGAACCCAGGGCTTCATGCATGCCAGGCAAGCACTCTACATCCACATTCCCAGCCCCAATCCTTGAAATTCTTCTCTCCAATAAACTACCCCTACCCCAAACAAAAGAAAATGGAAGTGGAATTGCAGCTCAATTGTTAGCCTTGAGTAATTGAAGCTCAGGGACAGGGCCTAAAATCTGAGTTTAAGCTTCAAGATCAGCACAAAAAAGACCCCAAAAACAAAAATAAAACTTTTATGACTTTACAATTAAAAGACCAATAACCCAGTTTTAAAAAGGTTTGGAGGAACGTGACTCAGAAGAACTCAGGGCAGGTGTGGGGCCCTGAATTCAAACCCTAGTACTACAAACAAAATCCCAACTTATTACCTGAAAATGGGAAAAGGATTTGAATAGTTTTTCTGGAAATATAAAAATGGCCCATAAACACCTAGGAAAACTCATAACATCATTAATTACCAGGGAAATGCAAAACAATGGACAATGACTTGAAATCTAAGATTACCAAATTATAAAACCTTCATCTCACCTGATAGGTTAAATCTCAAAATGAAATCCTAATGAGAGGGCTGGGAAGGTGGCTCAGTGGTAGAGCGCTTGCCTTGCATGCATGAGGACCTGGCTTTGATTCCTCAGCACCACATAAGCAAAAAGAAAAAAAGCTGGAAGTGGTGCTGTGGCTCAAGTGATAGAGTGCTAGCCTTGAACTGAAGAGCTGAGGGACAGCGCTCAGGCCCAGAGTTCAGGCCCCACGACCGGACCCCCCCCAAAAAAATCCTAATGAGAAAAAGAAATGGACAATAAAATACTGCCTCATATTTATGGGAGTGACTAGACATGGGACAGTGACAAACCTTTCAAGGCTTACCTGCTGGAAGGAAGCCTCTTTACATAAGAGTAATAGTTCCTCAAGTAGCTAAATGTGAAGTTGTCTTTTTTTTCCCCCTTTCTATTTTTATAGTCATGGGGCTTGAACGTCCCTGAACTCTTGCTCAAAGCTAGTGTTCTAGCTCTTTAAGCCACAACTCCACTTCTGGTTTTCTGGTGGTTAATTGGAGGTAAGAGTCGAACAGCCTTTCTTGTCCTGGGCTGGCTTTGAGCTGCTTTCCTTATAACTTCTCCAGCTTCAGGGTGTAAGGTAAATTAAAGTATGTAGGTTTAATTAGATAGGTGTTGAAGAGAACACCACATGGTATTCAGGCAGGAAGAGAAGTTTATTTTATTACTTGAACTGCTGCCTTGCCTTGCATGGTGGAGAGCACAGGACGAAAGGGGCAAGCCAATCCCCTTCCTGGATTTAAAAAGGAAGGGGGCCGGGCGCTGGTGGCTCACGCCTGTAATCCTAGCTACTCAGAAGGCTGAGATCTGAGAATCACGGTTCAAAGCCAGCCCGGGCAGGAGAAACCGTGAGACTCTTATCTCCAATAAACCACTAGAAAACTGGAAGTGGCGCTGTAGCTCAAGTGGTAGAGCGCTGGCCTTGAGCTGAAGAGCTGAGGGACAGCGCCCAGGCCCAGAGTTCAAGACCCACAACCGACAAAAATAAATAAATAAATAAATTGCTCAGGGACAGCACCCAGGCCCTGAGTTCAAGCTCCATGACTGATTCAAAAAAGAAA
>NW_012267235.1:15379257-15380262 GCF_000151885.1 Dipodomys ordii | reverse complement strand
AGGCAAGCGCTCTACCACTGAGCCACCTTCCCAGCCCCACTTCCCACTTTTCAAGGCACAGGAGCTTAGACTCTGGGATAGGAAGATTTAATGACAGATAACCCGGGCTCCAACCTATGCTCCTGTGCCTAGAAAGTCCAGCCACTGGGGATTCTCTATTTTGGGATTGCTCCCTAGAAGACCGTGTTAGAGCTGGGCACCGATGTCTCAAGCATATAATCCTAGCTACTCAGGAGCTGAGATCTGAGGATCATGGTTCAAAGCCAGCCAGGGCAGGAATATGCATGTGACTCTAACCTTCAATTAACCACCAGAAAGCCAGAAGTAGTGCTTTGGCTCAAATGGTAGAACGCTAGTCTTCAGCTGAAGAACTCAAGGACAACGCTTAGGCCCAGAATTCAAGCCCCACAACTGACCAAAACAAAACAAAAACCCAGTAGACACTACTTTAAATTCCTGGACACTTGAAGTTCTTTCGTTAGTATTTGACGACACCTGGTGGTCATTGCCTATCATAGCCTTAACAACAAAGTTTACACACTTGCAATACCTTTTACTTGGGAGGCCTCCATCAGGAGGATCACCTTGTGAGGCCAGGCCAGGCCAGACAAAAAGTTAGCAAGACCCTCATCTCAACCAACAATCCAGGTGTGTTGGGGCAGGTCTCTAACCCTGCCTCAGGGAGGCATAGATAAAAGGATCAAAGTCTTGAGATTTGGACCAGAGGGGGGAAACCATCTTAAACATAATTAAAGGAAAAATTAAAAAGGTTGGGGTATTTGAGGCATAGATTATATGGGAAAGCAACAAGTGAGCAGGGATTCAAACTTCAATACTTCCAAAAGAGAGGGAGAAAAAAGCTTATCTAATCATTTTGTTTCTTCTCTTTGCATAATGTAAGCTCGGTGTGCAATGCTGACCTGTCCAAAATGTAACATGGAAATTTGTTCCTGTCTTCCTGTTTTCCTCTCTCCCCTTCCCTTCCTTTTTCCCTTTCCTTTCCTT
>NW_012267235.1:15371149-15377447 GCF_000151885.1 Dipodomys ordii | reverse complement strand
ATGTATGTATGTATGTATGTATGTATGTATGTATGTATGTATGTATATATGTATGTTGGTTGGTTGGTTGTGGGGCTTGAACTCTGGGCCTGGGTGTTGTCCCTCAACTCTTCAGCTCCAGGCTAACACTCTACTACTTGAGCCACAGCACCACTTCTGGCTTTTTCTGTGATGCTGGGGAATCGAAACCAGTGCATGTGAAGCAAGCAGTCTACCACTGAGTCATCTTCCCAGCCCCGTATGATTTTTAAAAGTATTATTTTATTTTTATTTTTTTGTCTGTCTTGGGGCTTGAACTCTGGGCTTGAGTGCTGTCCCTCAGCAATTCATCTCAAGGCTAGTGTTCTACCGCTTGAGTCACAGCACCACTTACTGTTTTCTGGTGGCTTATTGGCAATAAGAGTCTCACAGACTTTCCTGCCCAGGCTGGCTTTGAAATGAGATCCTCAGGTCTCAGCCTCCTGAGTAGCTAGGATTACAAGTGTGAGCCACTGGCACATGGCTGATGTATGATCTCTTAACTGTGTTGTTTTAATTAATTAATTAAGTCCATAGTGTGGCTTGAACTTTGGGCCTTGACAGTGTTTCTCATCTGTTCAGGTGAAAGGTAGTGTTCTACTACTTGAGCCACTTCCAGCCTTTTCTGGTTATATGGTGATGAGGAATCAAACCCCCAGGGCCACATGCATGCAAGGCAGGTAATCTTCCACTGAGCCATCTTCCCAGCCCCTGTTTTGTTGTTTTATTGAGGATCTTGCATCTGTGTCAATTAGGGGTATTGGTCATCAGTTTTCATTCTTTTGTTGTGTCTTTATCTGGTACCAGGGTAATATTGGCTTCTTAGCATGGTAGTGTTCCTTCTCTTTTTTTTTTGCAGGTCCTAGGGCTTGAACTCAGGGCCCAGGCACTGTCCCTGAGCTTTTTATTTTCAGTTGTGGGCCTGAATTCTGGGACAGGGCGCTGTCCCTCAGCTCTTCAGCTCAAGCTAGTGCTCTACCACTTGAGCTACAGTGCCACTTCCAGCTTTTTCTGCTTATGTGGTGCTGAGGAATTGAACCCCTTGCCTCATGCACACAAAGCAAGCACTCTACCACTGAGGCACTTTCCCAGCCCTATTCCTGAGCTTTTTCTATTGCTCATAGCTAGTACTCTACCACTTGAGCTACAGTGCCACTTCCGGTTTTCTGGTGGTTTATTGGAGATAAGAGTTTCACGGACTTTCCTGCCTGCACTGGCTTTGAACTGTGATCCTCAGATCTCAGCCTCCTGAGTAGCTAGGATTACAAGAGTGAGCCACCAGCACCTGGCTTTATTATTATTTTATCAGTTGTGGGGCCTGAACTCTGGACCTGGGTGCCGTCCCTCAGCTCTTCAGTTCAAGGCTAGCATTCTACCACTTGAGGCACAGTCCACTTCTGGCTTTTTCAGCTTATGTGGTGCTGAGGAATGGAACCCAGGGCCTCATGCATGCAAGGCAAGCGCTCTACCACTAAGCCACCTTCCCAGCCCTGAGATATTTATTTTTGTCAGTTGTGGGGCTTGAACTCTGGGCCTGGGCACTGTCCTTAGCTCTTCAGCTCAAGGCTAGTGCTCTACTACTTGAGTCACAGAGCCACTTCCAGTTTTCTGGTGGTTTATTGGAGATGAGTCTCATGGACTTCCCTTCCTGGGCTGGCTTTGAACTGTGATCCTCAGATCTAAGCCTCCTTAGTAGCTAGGAGTATAGGTGAGAGCCATCTGCACTTCCCACAAGTTTAGTCTTTTTTTGTCAGTCATGGGGCTTGAACTCTGGGCCTGGGCACTGTCCCTGAGTTCTTCAGCTCAAAGCGAGCACTCTACCACTTGAGCCACAGTGCCACTTCCGGCTTTTTTCTTTTAGCTTATGTGGTGCTGAGGAATCGAACTCAGGGCTTCAGGCATGCAAGGCACGCGCTCTACCACTGAGCCATCTTCCCAGCCCCAGTTCTGAGATTTTTTAAATTACTGCTTTGACCTCATTGCTGGTTGTTTATATCCTCTAAGTTCCATTTTGATAGGTCAACTATAGAAATTTATCCATTTCTTCTAGATTTTCCAATTAATTGGAATACAAATCTTCAAAAGATTCCCTAATGATCCTCTGGATTTTAGTCATAGCTGTTCCAATAGCCTATTTTCATCTCTAATTTTATTAATTTATGTCTCTCTTGTTATCTTGTTTACAAATCTTTTTTTTTGTTTTTTTTTGGGGGGGGTCCGGTCATGGGGCCTGAACTCTGGGCCTGGGCTCTGTCCCTCAGCACTTCAGCTGAAGGCTAGTGCTCTACCATTGAACCACAGTGCCACTTCCAGCTTTTTTCTTATGTGGTGCTGAGGAATCGAACCCAGGGCCTCGAACATGCAAGGCAAGTGCTCTACCACTGAGCCACCTTCCCAGCCCCTTGTTTACAAATCTTTATTTTTTCCAAAGAACTAACTTTTAATTTCATTGATCATTTATATTGTTCTTTTTGCTATCTGTGCTGTTACCAAGTTTTTTTTGCAGGCATCAGTTTATGTTTTATTTATTTTTGTCTTTATATTATTATCTTTAAGTAGTTGTACAAAAGAGTTGCCGTTAACAGAGCAGTTACATATATCCCCTCAGCCAGTCCCGGGGCTTGAACTCAGGTCTTGGGCACTGTCCCTGAGCCTCTTTTGGTCAAGGCTAGCATTTTATCACTTGAGCTACAGTACCACTTTTGGCTTTTTCTGTGTATGAGGTACTGAGGAATTGAACCCAGGGCTTCATGCATCCCAAGCAAGCACTCTACCACAAAGCCACATTCCCAGACCCCCAATATATTTTGATCAATGTCACCCCTTTCAACATTCCCATCTGTCTCTTCTAATCCACCCCTTTCCTCACCTTTTCATTTTGTAGGGCATACATTGGATTTGTTAGCAAGTTTTAAACTGGCTCTTAAGCTCTTGCTTCTTCTTCTTAAGCTCTTCTTCTTCTTCTTCTTCTTTTCTTCCTCCTCCTCCTCTTCCTCCTCTTCCTCCTCCTCTTCCTCCTGCTCCTCCTCCTTCTCTGGTTCTAGGGCTTGAACTCAGGGTTTGGGCACTGTCCCTGAGCCTCTATTGCTCAAAGCTAGTACTCAACATTTGAGCCACTTTTGGCTTTTAGGTAGTCAGTTGGAGATAAGAGTCTCACAGTCTTTTCAAACTGCTATGCTCAGATTTCACCCTCCTCAGTAGCTAGGATTATAGGTGTGAGCCATGGTGCCTGGCTGTTGACCTCTCTCTCTCTCTCTCTTTTTGCCAGTCCAGGGGCTTGAACTCAGTCAGGGTCTGTCCACTGTCCCTAAGCATCTTTTGGCTCAAGGCTAGCACTCTACCACTTGATAGCACTCTACCACTTGAGCCACCGTGTCACTTCTGGCTTTTTCTGTTTATGTGGTGCTGAGGAATCTAACTCAGGGCTTCATGCATGCAAGGCAAGCACTCTACCACTAAGCCACATTCCCAGTCCCTAGCTCTATTAAGTTCATTTGATATATGGCATAGTTTAACACTGAAGTTTCTTTGTTGATCTGAATTTTTTGTTTGAATGATATACCGATTTTTGAGCATGAGGTATTAAAGTCACTCACTATTTATTTATGTATTATTTTATTTATTTTGTGTCAGTATTGGGGGTTGAACTCTGGGTCTGCGTGCTGTCCCTTAGTTTTCTTTCTCAAGGCTAGTGCTCTACTACCTGAGTCACATCCCCACTTCTAATTTTTTTCTGGTTAACTAGAGATAAGAGTCTTGTGGACTTTCCTGCTTAGGGCTAGTTTTGAACTGCAATTCTCAGATCTCAGCCTTTTGAGAGCTAGAATTACAGGTGTGAGCCACTACTGCCCAACTATCTACTATTTATTTTATCTGAATATATCTGTTTCTTTATGCCCTGTAGTGATACTGGTATACATTTAGTGGAAATATATTTACAATGATTATATCTTCTTTACAGATTTTCCCAGGTTTAGCTTTTCTTTCCTCCTCTTCCTCCTCCTCCTCCTCCTCTTCCTCCTCCTCTTCCTCTTCCTCCTCCTCCTGCTCCTCTTCCTCCTCTTCCGCTTCCTCCTCCTCCTCCCCCTTCCTCTTCTTCTTTTGATTCTGGTACTGGGGTTTAAACTCAGAGCCCCAGGCCTTGCTTCAATTATTTTTCCTCAAGTCTGGTGCTTTTGAGCCACATCTCCACTTTCAGTATTTGTTAGTTAATTGGAGATAAGAGCCTCATGGTGGGGCTGGGAAGGTGGCTCAGTGGTAGCATGCTTGCCTTGCATGCATGAAGCCCTGGGTTCGATTCCTTAGTACCACATAAGCAGAAAAAGCTGAAAGTGGTGCTGTGGCTCAAGTGGTAATGCACTAGCTTTGAGCTGAAGAGCTGAAGGATAGCGCCCAGGCCCAGAGTTCAGGCCCCACGACCGACCAAAAAAATAAAAAAGTTTCCTCTTCTCCAATAATGAATAAAGGCTTCCTATATATATATATATATACACACACATACATACATACATACATATACATACATACATACATATACATATGTATGTATGTATGTATGTATATGTATGTAGGCCAGTTAAAGATCAGTTGTCAGCATCAGGTCTAGAAGCTTTTCCCCTACCCAGAACCATGTCTGACTCTGGTGAGCTTTGTTGCCTGTAGGCTAGGCAGGTGTGCAGTTATATCAGAGGCCCCCAGTTTGTGCATACACAGTGAGTGGCAAACGCTCAAGTCTAGGGGTGTCCCATGAATGCACCGAGAGTCTAGGAAGATAATGGGGCACTGAGATCTGCACTGGGAACCAGGAGAAGCTGATGTTCTGCCTGTCCATCTTGGGCCTTTTAGTTTTTTTTTTTTTGGTTGGTTGTGGGGCTCGAACTCTGGGTCTGGGCACTGTCCCTCAGCTCTTCAGCTTAAGGCTAGCACTCTACCACTTGAGCCACAGCGCCACCTCCAGTTTTCTGGTGGTTAATTGGAGATCAGAATGTCACAGACTTTCCTGTCTGGGCTGGCTTTGAACGGCGATCCTCAGATCTCAGCCTCCTGAGTAACTAGGATTACAGGTGTGAGCTACTGGTGCCACTGGCTCTGGGATTTTAGTTTTCACTCAGCAGTAAACCTCACTCAGCAGGATGCAGGACACTGAGGCGGTGGAGAGATCCACTTAGCCTGGGCTTGTAGCTCCCAGTCCTGCCGGGCAGCCTGCCAGGCAGCCCTGGAGGTCAGGCTGTTGGCCACAGTCTGTAAGCATTTCTTCCCTGCTATGCAATCTGAGCTCCTCACTGCCTGGACTTCTCAGATAGTCCATAGTGGACCCCAGCAGACTCCTGCTCTGTTGCTGTCTCCCATCCAGTCTTTGTGGGAGGGTGTCACCAGATTCTCTGGCTTATGATGGTTCCTTGTTTTCAGGTGCCACAAGTAGCTAGGTCTCAAAAAGCAGGACCCTGCTCAAGATGGCACCTTGCTATAGCTGGTCAGTGATAGCAAAACTTTACACTGAGCCTGGCGCCAGTAGCTCATGCCTGCAATCCTAGCTACTCAAGAGGCTGAGATCTGAGGATCACCGTTCAAAGCCAGCTTGGGCAGGAAAGTCTGTGAGTCTTGTATTTCCAATTAACTACCAGAAAGCTGGAAATGGCACCATGGCTCAAAGTGGTAAAGAGCAAAGGAGCTCAGGGACAGTGCCCAGACCCTCAGTTCAAGACCTATGACTGATAAACAAAACTGAACCAAAAACACCCACGAAAAAACCTTTACACTGGATTTAATACTAATCCTGTGGCCAGGGCTGCCAGTGTGTTTCAGTGAGGCTGCCTGGCTTATATGGTTGTTGCAACTTCAGCTCCCTGCCCTCACAAGAAGCCGGGGTTGGAGCTGTGAATCACTTTTTACTTTTCTGTGCATAGCCTTTCTGTTTCTCTATGTTTTTCAGCTGTCCTGGCCTCTTTTGAGATTCTCAATTGTTCTTCCAATCTTTTTTTTTTTTTTTTGGTGTCAGTTGTGGGACTTGAACTGTGGGCCTGGGTGCTGTCCCTGAGCTCTTCAGCTCAAGATTACTGCTCTACCACTTAAGTCAGTGTCATTTCTGGTTTTCTGGTGATTAAGTCTCATGGACTTTCCTGCCTAGGCTGTCTTTGAACTGCTAATTCTCAGATCTTTGAACTAAATTCTGCTCTTTGTCCCTCCCTGATCCCTCTCATTTACTGAATGTATGCAGGAAGTCTCCAGTCTGCCATCTTGCTTAGATGTCGGTCATGGGGCTTGAACTCTGGGCCTGGGC
>NW_012267235.1:15362325-15370944 GCF_000151885.1 Dipodomys ordii | reverse complement strand
TACCACTTGAGCCACAGCGCCACTTCCGGCTTTTTTCTTTTCGCTTATGTGGTGCTGAGGAATCGAACCCAGGGCCTCAGGCATGCAAGGCAAGCGCCCTACCACTGAGCCAACTTCCCAGCCCTCTTTGGTTATTCTTTTACTATGTGTATACACTATAGGAATATGGTTGGCTTCATTTGTTTATATATGATATGCTTACAATGATTGATTTTCAGAATGAATGACTCATCTATACATATGCCTTATTAACTTATTAGTTCCAATTTCTGGTAACTAGGAGCTGAGACCATTCTGAATGAATCTAGAAACTTTGTGCTGTAGCTTCTCATGACCACATGGTGTCACTGTGAAAACCTGATCCTAGGTATTCCACAGGACTTGCTGGGAGCCTTATATATGTGCACATGTGAGTGCATGTATGTGTGTAAATGTGTCCTAGTACTGGAGCTTGAACTCAGGTCTTGGCCAGTCCTGGAGCTTGAACCTCAGGGCCTGAGCACTGTCCCTGAGCTTCTTTTTGCTTAAGGATAGCACTTGAGCCACAGTGCCACTTCCAGCTTTTTGTGTTTATGTGGTGCTGGGGAATTGAACCCAGGGCTTTGTGCATGCTAGGCAAGCACTCTACCACTAAGCCACATTCCCAGCCCCCTTGCTTGGCTTTTTTAGTCAAGGTTAGTTAGTGGTCTACCACTTGGACCACACCTCCACCTCTGGCTTTTTGCTGGCTAACACTGGAGATAAGACTCTGATTTAACTGCCTGAATTGGCTTTAACCTTAATCTTTAGATCTCAGCTTCTTGAGTACTTAGGATGATAGATGTGCGCTACCAGCATCTGGCTCAAGTGATCCTCTTTTTTTTGGTCTGTCATGGGGTATGAACTTAGGATCTGGGCACTGTTGTTGAGCAAGTCTGTGAGACTCTTATCTCCAATAAACTACTCAGAAAAAGCTGGTTCCTTTCCCCCCACATCCATGCTAGATTTGTTGTTGTTCATATTCTTAATGTTGGCCATCTAACTGTGGTAAGATGGAATCTCAAAGCTGTTTTGATTTGCTTTTCCATTATGGCCAGGGATGATGAGCATTTCCTCATATATTATTTGCCATTCTTACTTCTTCTGAGAAGCCTTTTCTTTGCTTTTGTCATTTATTGATTGGCTTATTAGTTTGGGGAGGTTAGTTTTTTTAGTTCCTTGTGTATTTCAGACATTTAGACTTTGCCAGAAATACTACTGGTAAAGATTTTCTTTCAGTCTGTTGACTGTCTTTCTAGTTTAGTAACTATAAGCTATGCTGTGCAGAAACTTTTTTTTTTTTTGTTGATTGTGGGGCCAGAACTCTGGGTCTGGGTGCTGTCCCTCAACTCTTTAACTCAAGACTAGTGCTCTACCACTTGAGCCACAGTTCCACTTCTGTTTTTTTTTTCTGCTTATGTGGTGCTGAGGAATCGAACCCAGGGCCTCATGCATGCTAGGCAAGCACTCTACCACTGAGCCACCTTCCCAGCCCCAGAAACTTTTTTTGTTGTTGGTCATGGGGCTTGAGCTCTGGGCCTGGGCCCTGTGCCTCAGCTCTTCAGCTCAAGGCTAGTGCTCTACCATTTGAACCAGAGTGCCACTTCCAGTTTTCTTTTTCTTTTTCTTTTTTTTTGGTGTCCAGTCATGAGGCCTGAACTCTGGGCCTGGGCACTGTCCCACAGCTCTTCAGCTCAAGGCTAGTGCTCTACCATTTGAACCAGAGTGCCACTTCCAGTTTTCTTTTTCTTTTTCTTTTTTTTTGGTGTCCAGTCATGAGGCCTGAACTCTGGGCCTGGGCACTGTCCCACAGCTCTTCAGCTCAAGGCTAGCATTCTACCACTTGAGCCACAGCACCACTTCCGACTTTTTTCTTATGTGGTGCTGAGGAATCAAACCCAGGGCCTCATGCATACAAGGTAAGCGCTCTACCACTGAGCCACCTTCCCAGCCCCCCACTTCCAGTTTTCTGGTGGTTTATTGGAGATAAGAGTCTCATAGACTTTCCTGTCCAGGCTGGCTTTGAACTGTGATCCTCAGCTCTCTGCCTCCTGAGTAGCTAGGATTATAGGTGAGAGCTAGTGGTGCCTGGCTTGTGCAGAAATTTTTTATTTTAATTTATTTTTAATTAATTAATTAATTAATTAATTTTTTGTTGGTCATGGGGCTTGAACTCTGGGCTTGGATGCTGTCCCTGTGCTCTTCAGCGCAAGGTGAGTGCTCTACCACTTGAGCTACAGTGCCACTTCTGGTTTTCTAGTGTTTTACTGGAAATAAGAGTCTCATGGATGTTCCTGCCCAGGCTGGCTTTGAACTGCGATCCTCAGATCTCAGCCTCTTGAGTAGTTAGGATTACAGGCGTGAACCACCAGAGCCCAGCAAAACTTTTTATTTTGATATAATCCCATTTGGCAATGTTCTCCTATATGCTGTGCCCTGAGATTACTCAAAAAGTTCCTGCCTATGACTATGACTGTAAGTTTCTCCTCTCCATCTCATACTAATTTCAGTTTCAGGTCTGTTGTTGAGGTCTTTGATGCACTTTGAGTTGATATTGGTGCATGGTGACAAACAGGGATCCAATTTTAGTTTTCTACGTATGGATGTCTAGTTTTCCCAACACTGATTATTGGAGAGGCACTCTTTGCTCCACCATCTATTTTGGGCTAAGGGAGCTTTGTTTTGAAAGCCTGTTAGGTTCAGTTGGGGGAAATCTCAGGACTGAGCTCCCATTGGGTGTTCCTCAGTGGTCAGCTCCTGTTTCCTGGGCACTATCTGTTATCAAGGGTGTCCTCCAGGAGCCCACAGGAACCCTGAATTAGGACCACTTCTGTCATTGGGCTGCCTCCTTTTTCCTTTCCTCCCTTAGAATCCACATCAAGAAGCCATTTAAAGCATCAGGAGCATCTCCTTGTTGCTGACCTATGGGTGCTCTCTCCCTACTGTGGGGAAGGCCACTCTCTCAGGCTGGCATCTGGGTGGTCAGCCATTTAAAGGAAAGTTGTCTGCTCACCCTGTGGCCACTTTCTTTCCCCTTTGTGTTCAGGGACAGAGGTGGTCTCCCGGGGTACTCCCTTCCCAGCAATTTCTGCAGCTGGGCAGTGCATGTGATTCCCCCTGGCTCATGGATTCCGAAGCCGGAGGGGGGGAGCAGCAGGGGATTCCTAGGAACAAACTCCTGGAGTTTCCTCTGCTAAGTACACAAAGTCATCGTTTCCCCTCTTTATGCCAGTCGTGAGGCTTGAACTCAGGACCTGAGCACTGTTCCTGAGCTTCTTTTGCTCAACTAGTGTTCTACCACTTGCGTCATAGCTTAAGCATTACTGCTTTTTCAGTGATTAATTGGAGGTAAGAGTCTCACAGACTTTCCTGCCCAGACTGGCTTCGAACCATAATCCTCACTTTTCAATCTCCTGAGTAGCTACGATTATAGGCGGCACCCTGGCCCACATGGATGTATTTCAAGAGTATCCTTCACAGCCTTGAGATGTAGTCTCCAAGACAGACTCCAACCTGCTTCCTGGCATCCATGCCCATGGCTACCCCAGCAAGTCAGGACAGGCTTCTGTGACCAACAGGACGCAGTAGGTCACTGACCCAAAAGGCTGGGTTATGGAGGAGGTCTTCAGCATCTGCCTCCTGTGTCCAGGCTCCATATGTGAGCATGAGCAGGTGGTCTGCAGACAGGCTCCATGTTGTGAACATGCGCAGGTGATCCTGTAGAGACTACACATGGACACAGCAGGAAGCCAGTGCCCTTGTTTCAGCCATGAGACAGAGCCATCTTGGAAATGGAGCCATCACTGGCAGTGAGCCTCAGATCTGTAAGCTGCTCCCAGTGCCTGAATCACCACAAGAGATGAAACCTGGGGTTTCGAGCTCTAAGTCTTGGGGGACAGTTGTGATTAGCAAGAGCTATGTAACCAAGGGCCAGCACTAAGGACTTCAAGGCAGAGAGGTAAGGTCACCGTGGCCCCTAATAACACTGTGCCACCGCCCTGAAGGCACCTCCCTCTCCACACCCCAATCACACCTGTGTAAGCTGCTTCTCTGCCTGCTGTTCCACGCAGCCACAAGCATCTGTCTTCTTAAAGAGCACTCCTTGGGGACCACTGAAGAGTCATTCTTCAGTGACTTTTCTGTCACCTTTTACTCTGTAAGGCCTGAATGTTCTTTAGGTTTTATTTTTTTTAAATCCCTTTGAACAATTAGCATACACTAACAAGAAATGAATGACAGTCATGTAAAACAGGTCATGTTGGGTTTTTAGTAAGAGTGGGGAGAGGGTGAATATGGTAAAAACACTTTATGTGCAAGTGTGGTAGTGAAGCCATGAAGATTGGTTTGGGAAGTGGGGGATGAAGGAGAGTGATGAAGGGGTGAGTTTGATCAAGGCACATTGCAGGTATATATGGACATGCCAAAATGAAACCCTTTTGTACAACTAAGTGATGCTAATAAGATATGAACAAAGGAACACAAGTTTAACTGTGACAGAGTTAAGCCTTTCTGGAAGGGCATCTACCAAAAATAATCTCCATGGGGCCTGAACTCTGGGCCTGGGCGCTGTCCCTCAGTTCTTCAGCTCAAGGCTAGCGCTCTACCACTTGAGCCACAGCACCACTTCCGGCTTTTTTTCTTTCTTGCTTATGTGGTGTTGAGGAATCGAACCCAGGGCCTCTGGCATGCAAGGCAAGCGCTCTACCACTGAGCTACCTTCCCAGCTCCCAGGGTAGAGTTCTTGCTTTCTTTTCTTTGTGCGAGACTGACTTCCATCCTCAGGATGGCGCATGTGCACAGAATCTCAAGTGAACTTCTGTAGTAGTCACATTCATGGGGGCAGGCACATAGGAGAGTTATGACTGGCCAACTCACCGCTTTCTCTCTTTTTTAAAAAAGTTATTATTTTTTTCTGAAATGGATTATGCTGGACAGCACACACTTTTATGTATCCTTCACTGTCAAGTCCTGACAGTATAAACTGGCATTGTGCAGAAGCTGTCTGACTCTCCATTGTATGGAGAGTCAAGTCAGGAATAGAACTTGTTATTGTATATATGTTAATGTCAATATATCTTTATATAGTAACCTCATGTTCATTCATTCATTTATGTTGGTATGGAGGCTAGAACTCAAGACCTGGGCCTGGGCTTTTTTTCACTCAAGGCTAATGGTCTACCACTTGAGCCACAGCTCCACTATGGCTCTTTAGTGGTTAATTGGAGATAATAGTCTCATGGACTGGGTTGGTTGGCTTTGAACTGCTATCCTGAGTAGCTAGGATTACAGGTATGAGCCACCAGTGCCTAACTCGTATTTAGTTTTTACAAATCATAGTACAGCTGAGTGCTCTTGACTTAATCCTTGCTCCTCAAGAGGCTGAGATCTGAGGATTGTGGTTCAAAGCCAGCCTAGGAAGAAAAGTCCATGAGATGCTAATCTTCAATTAATCACAGTGGTAGAGTGCTATCCTTGAGCAAAAGAGCTCAGGGACAGTGCCTAGGCCCTGAATTCAAGCCTCAGGACCACCACCACCAACAACAAGGGCTGAGAATGTAGCTTAGTGGTAGAGTGCTTGCCTAGCATTCATGAAGCCCTGGGTTCTATTCCTCAGTACCACATAAACAGAAAAAGCCAAAAGTGGTGCTGTGGCTCAAGTAGTAGAGCAGTAGCCTTGAGCACAGAAAGGCTCAGGGACAGTGCCCAGGCCCTGAGTTCAAGCCCCAGGACTGGCACCTCCCCCCCAAACAACAGCAACAACAACAACAAAATGTAGTAAATATACCTAATATCAGTTTTAAATTATTTAACTTGATTTTCCTTCTTTGCAGTGCTAGGGTGGGGTCCAGGCTCTAAATAATTTATTAAGCAAATGCTCTACTACGGAGCCACACTGCCAGCCTCCAATTTAAGAAGGAAGGAAAGAAAGAAAGAAGGAAGGAATGAAGGAAGAAAGAAAGAAAGAAAGAAAGAAAGAAAGAAAGAAAGAAAGAAAGAGGGTCTTACTATGCCATCAGGCTGGGGTGAAAGAGCCAGTCACAGGTAACAATTTGGCTGTCCTCCCTTCTGGAATGTCACCTTCTCAATGCCAAACCTGGTGTGGACACCTGACCAGCTACACTCCCCCACTCCCCCACTCAAACACTCCTTCTGCCTTCTGAGTAGTCGGGACCACAGACCTGCATCACCATACCCAACCTTCTTTCATATCTTTAAGAAATTGAGGTAAGAGTCACACAACATACAATTGTAAACATGTTGGCCATGCCTATAGTCCCAGCTACATGGGAGGCTGAGGCTACAGGAATTTTGAGGCCAGCCTTATCTTAAAAACCCTGTCTCTTAAATACAAATGGCACATGGTCTCCCTAATATGTGGATGCTAAAGCCAAAATTCAAGGAGATATGACAAAGTAAACAGGACTTGAGAAACAAAGGACTTCCACTCATTTTGTCATATCATTGCTAAATGACTCAATGTTCTTGACCACATATATGGCATATATATACGCACATCTGAAGGAAACTAGGAGGAGGACACAGAACAGAGGGAAATAGGAATACATATAAGAGAGGGGCCCATCAGCTGCACTGGACATAGATGAAATTAACTAAGCAACTCAAAGGCAGCGATGAGAGGGAGGGAATGAGAGGGAAAGAGGGAATAAGCAAAAGGAAAGAAATGTAACTATCATCTGATGTGGAAGAAATAGTTGTATTATCAAAGCTCATAGATTCACAAACTTTATAGACCACAATAATGATAATTTGCCTTGTGAAGGTTAAAATGTGTTTGTGACTTTAACTAAGTATCACTAGTCCACAATACTGTGAAATATGTGATATTTATGTAATCACCTAATCGCAATAAAAAATTTAAAAAACCCTGTCTCTTTAAAAATGTGGCTTTTAAAAAAGCAAACCCTATCTCTTTTTTAAAGTAATTTTTTATTGTGATTAAGTGATTACATAAATTTCACAGTATTGTGAGATAGTGACACTTAGTTAAAGTCACAAACACATTCTAACCTTCATGAGGCAAATTGTCATGATCATAGTCTATAAAGTTTGTGAATTCTATGTGCTCTGACAATACAACTATTTCTTCCACATTGGGTGGTATGTACATTTCTTTCCTTTTGCTTAGTGTTGCCTCTTTCCTTCTCATTCCCTCCCTCCCATCACTGCCCATGAGTTGCTTAGTTCATTTTCATCAGTGTCCAGTGCAGCTGATGGGCCCCACTGTTGTATGTTTTCCCATTTCCCTCTGATTCTGTATCCTCCTCCTAGTTTCCCTCAAATGTGTGTACATATGTATATATATATATATATATATATATATATTATATACCATATATGTGGTCAACAGCATAGGGTCATTTAGTAATGATAGGACAAGATGAGTGGAGGGCCTTTGTTTCTTGAGTCCTGTTTACTTTGTCATTATCTCCTTACATTTTGTATTTAACATCTATATATCAGGGATACCATCTGCCATTTGTCTCTTTGCTCTTGGCTTACCTCACTCAAAATCTTTTTTTTTTTAGTTCCATCCATTTCCCTGCGAATGCCATTATTTTGTCCATTCTAATGGCTGCATAATATTCCATTGTATATAGGTACTACAATTTTTGGATCTATTCATCTGTAATGGGGCATCTGGGTTGTTTCCATATCCTGGATATTGTGAACAGTGCTGCAATGAATATGGAGGTGCATGTGTCCTTGTATCCTGGTTCCTGTTACTTAGGATAGATGCCTAGGAGTGGTATGGCTGGGTCATAGGGGAGGTCTATATTTAGTTTTCTGAGGTACCTCCAGACTGCTTTCCAAAGAGATTGTATTAGTGTAAAACTCTGTCTCTTAAAATTTTTTTCCGGTCCTGGGGCTTGAACTCAGGGCCTGGGCACTATCCCTGAGCTTCTCTGTGCTCAAAGCTAGCGCTCTACCACTTGAGCCACAGCCCCACTTCTGGTGTTTTCTGCTTATATGTTACTGAGGAATCAAACTCAGGGCTTCATGCATGCTAGGCAAGCACTCTACCACTGAACCACATTCCCAGCCCTTAAAAAATTATTTTTGTAGATTTTTGTTTTGTTGTTTTGTTGGTGGTGGTCATGGAGCTTGGACTCAGGGTGGACACTGTCTCTGAGCTCTTTTTCTCAAGGCTAGTGCTCTACCACTTGAGATAAGAGTCTCATGAACTTTCTTGCCCAAGCTGGCTTCAAACTGTGATCTCAGATCGCAGCCTCCTGAGTAGCTAGAATTACAGGTATGAGCCATTGGTGCCCAGCTTGTGGACTTTTTTCTTTTGGTTGGTTGTGGGGCTTGAACTCTGGGCCTGGGTGCTGTCCCTGAGCTCTTCAGCTCAAGGCTAGTGCTCTGCCACTTGACTCTGATTTTCTTGTGGTTTATTGGAGATGAGAATCCCATGGAAGCTGGGTGCCCATGGCTCACGCTTGTAATCCTAGCTACTCAGGTGGCTGAGATCTGAGGATTGTGGTTCAAAGCCAGCTCAGGCAGGAAAGTTCGTGAAAGTCTTTTTTTTTTTAGGTCCGGTTGTGGGGCCTGAACTCTGGGCCTGGGTGCTGTCCCTCAGCT
>NW_012267235.1:15358032-15361690 GCF_000151885.1 Dipodomys ordii | reverse complement strand
TGAGCCACCGGTGCCTGGCTGGACTTTTCTTTTTTTAAGCATGTAATTCAATGGCAATTAGAATTCACGGTGCTGTTATACTACAATCTCTATGGAGTTCCAAAACATTTCTATCACTTTCCAAGGAGACCCTATACCCATGAAGCACTCCCTTCTCTATGGATATTTTACATATTTCTCTATGGATATTTTACATATTTAGGATTTTACATATTTAGGATATTTACATAAATGGAGTCATACAGTATATGACCTGTTGTGAATGTTTTTTTAGGGATTTGACACTATGATTTATTTTTGAGTTTGGTCCACAACACAGAGTTGTAGCCATACTTCATTCCTTATTAATGACTGAATAACATTCTACCTTACAATTATACCACAGGTGTGTATTGATGGACATTCAAATTCTTCCTACCTTGTAGCTATTGTGAATAAAGTTCTATGAGTCTGGCTGTAGAGTTATCTCTGATTCCTGCTTCTTTTTGGGGAACATGTACCCAGAAGTGGCATTGCTGGGTACCATTATGGTAGTGGACCACCATCCTGCCTTACATGGTGGCTATAATTATTTTACATTTCTACTTGCAATGCTCCTGGGCTGCAATTTCTCCACATCCTCACGGATAGTTCTAGAACCAACTCAGTGGGTGTGAAGTGGTTTTGACTTGTATTTCCCTAATGACTAGGGGTGTTGAGCACCTTTATATGAGCTTGTTGGTCATTTGTTTATCTTGGGATAAATGGCTATTCCAATCCCTTGTTCTTTTGTTTTTTAAAGTAGGATTATCAATTTTTGTTACAATGTTTTACTTAGAAACAATTTCAAACTTACAGAAAACTGTAAGATAATACAAAGAAAAAATATAATACAAAATAACCCATTTAACCTCTATTTCAATTCATGCATTATTAATGTTCTCCTCACCAGATGTGGTAACACCCAGTCTCTGAACTTAACATTTGGGAGAGGGAGGCAGGAGGATCCTAAACTTGCCACCAGTCTGTGTAGTGAGACTCTGTCTCAAAAAAAAAATCCTGTGAAGCCAAGCAGCAGTGATTCAGTACTGTAATCCTAGCTACTCAGGAGGCTGAGATCTGAGGATCAAGGGTTGAAAGCAGCCCAGGCAGGGAAGTCTAGGAGACTCTTATTTCCAATTAACAAGCAATAAACTGAAAGTGGAAGTATGGCTCATGAGGTAGAATGCCAGCCTTAATCAAAAAAGCTAAGGGACAGCAGCTAGGCCCTTAGTTCAAGCTCCAGTACAGACAAACTCCAGTAGAGCACATACACCCACTCTAAACAAAAGGAGGATTACAGATATGAGCCACCAGCACTTGGTGGCTTATACCTTTTCTTCCTTCCTTCCTTCCTTCTTTCCTTCCTTCTCTCTCTCTCTCTCTCTCTTTCTACTTGTGACATTTTTTCTATTACCTTTTGTGAGAGCCAGTCTCTTGCCTCATGGCCTCTGTCTGCTTTCCATTTTTTTTTTGTCAGTTGTGGGGCTTGAACTCTGGGACTGGGCACTGTCCTTGAGCTCTTCAGCTCAAGGCAAGTGCTCTACCACATGAGCCACAGCACCACTTCCAGTTTTCTAATGGTTAATTGGAAATAATAGTCTCACAGACTTTCCTTGCCAGGGCTGGATTTGAACCTTGATCCTCAGATTTCAGCCTCCTGAGTAGCTAGGATTACAGGTGTGAACCACTGGTTCACTGGTACCTGGCTCTGCTTTCCAATTTTTCTGTTTATGTGGTACTGAGGAATTGAACCCAGGGCACCATGCATGCTAGGCAAGCACATTCTCAGCTTGTGATGTTTTCTTATGATTGGATTCAGTGATGCATTTCTAGCCAGAGCCCTGTACTGTGATACGTGCAGATTCACATCTGGAACATTCTGCCCCATAAATGGTTGTCTCTGTCCCTCCATCAGGGCATCTGGCCCTGCTGTTGAGCTCTCTGTTGTATACTTACTCTATTTCCCCTTGCTAGTCATAAGCAAGCTGTAAAGAGACACATAGCTTATGCCATTATCCTGCCCCTCCTCAAACAATTCCCTAGACTCAGCGCCAGTGGTTGAAGCTCATACAAGGCTGTCTCCATGAAGCCAGCCCCTCCTGCTACCCATTTCTCCAGCAAGGCATTGGTTGCTGGGCAGACACCAGCCTTCCCTCATTACCTAGTCCAATACTGCTCCCCTGGCCAAACCCCAGACTTCTGGTCTAAGCCAGGTTCAAGGCTCTGGCTCACACATAGCCCCTGACCTCTGCTTGGGGAGCCAGGCCAGCTTGGTGTGAGCAGGGCTTGGGTTCCATTCATCATTTTTCCTGTAGGGGCTGCTTATAGATACAAACTAGATGGTGCTGGGCACTGGTGGCTCATGCTTGTAATCCTAGCTACTCAGGAGGCTGAGAGCTGAGGGTCGAAGTTCAAAACCAGCCCAGGCAGGAAAGTCCGTGAGACTCTTATCTCCAATTAACCACCAAAAAACCGGAAGTGGCACAGTGGCTCAAGTGGTAGAGTGCTCGCCTTGAGCTGAAGAGCTGAGGGACAGCACCCAGGCCCAGAGGTCAAGCCCCATGACCCACAAAAAAAATGCCCACAAACAAACAAACAAACAAAAAACAAACTAGATTGTCCAGTCACCAGCACCAGGACCCTGGTTCCCCCAGCAGGCCTGGGAGGCTGAGTATGGTGTAACCTTCGTGAGGCTGTGGTGTGCTTAGTAGGAACCTGTGATAAGATGCTTAACAGGCTCTGAGGTCAGAGGGCCGGAAGCCCAGAGGAAGTGCCTTGGTGGGGTACTGGTGTGTGCTTTCCTCAAGCCCATTCAAGACTGTTGCTGCAGCTGCTATAGCTGGAGATGATGTCTGCAGCGTGCCCCAGTCCTGGGCCACAAGGGCCCCAGGACCAGTCCATGGGTCCAGAGGGGCACTTTGGGGCTCTGGCCTCAGGTCAGTGTTCCTTGGTGTCCAGCCCTTCCCCCTGGAGTCTGCCCCGGTGGAGAGCATATGTGGCCGCCGTGGTTCTTTGTTACATCAACCTCCTGAACTACATGAACTGGTTCATTATCGCAGGTGAGGAGGGGCCTGTGGGTCACTGCCCCACTGCTGCAAGGTGCAGCTGTGCTGGACTCTTGCTGAGCACTCTTTCTACTCATGGAGCACTTTCTCTGAGAGGTGGTTTTCAGCCACAATGAGCGGCCCTAAACTAAGAAGGGGCACAGGGAATAGTTGCCCCCAAACCAGGAAATAATTCCCCAAGTAATCTCCATGTACTCTTTTTCTTTCCTTCCTTCCTTCCCCTTCCTTCCTTCTTTCTTCCTTCCCTCCTTATTATTATTATTTTTTTTAGTTGGTCAGTTGGTCATAGTGCTTGAACTCTGGGCCCAGTTGCTGTCCCTCAGCTCTTCAGTTCAAGGCAAGCACTCTACCACTTGAGCCACAGTGCCACGTCCAGTTTTTCTGGTGGTTAATTGGAGATAAGAGTCTCATGGACTGGGCTGGGAAGGTGCCTCAGTAGCAGAGTGCTTGCCTTGTATGCATAAGGCCCTGGTTTTCATTTCTCAGCACCACATAAGCTGAAAAAACTGGAAGTGGCACTGTGGCTCAAGTGGTAGAACGCTAGCCTTGAGCTGAAGAGCTGAAGGACTGCA
>NW_012267235.1:15331322-15357707 GCF_000151885.1 Dipodomys ordii | reverse complement strand
ATATTTCTTTCTTTCTTTCTTTCTTTCTTTCTTTCTTTCTTTCTTTCTTTCTTTCTTTCTTTCTTTCTTTCTTTCTTTCTTTCTTTCTTTCTTTCCTCTCTCTCTCTCTATCTCTCTCTCTCTTTCTTTTGTCAGTTGTCGGGCTTGAACTCAGTGCCTGTCCCTGAGCTCTTTTGCTCAAGGCTAGCACTCTACTTTGAGCCGTAACTCCACTTCTGGTTTTTTGGTGGTGGTTAATTGAAAATAAGAGTCTCATGGACTTTTGTGCCTGCTCTGGCTTTGAACCACGATACTCATATCTCAGTTTCCTAAGTAGCTAGGATTATAGGCATGAACTACCAGTGCCTGGCTCTGGGAAAAGGTGTTTATTTTATTTTATTTTATTTTTTTTATGGTTGTGGAGCTTGAACTCTGGGCCTGGGCGCTGTCCCTCAGCTCTTCAGCTCAAGGCTATTGCTCTACCACTTGAGCCACAGCACCACTTCTGGTTTTCTGAGTGGTTTATTGGAAATAAGAGTCTCACAGACTTTCTTGTTCTGGCTGGTTTTGAACAGCGATCCTCAGATCTCAGCCTCCTGAGTAGCTAGGATTACAAGTGTGAGCCACCGGCGCCCGGCTTTGGGAAAAGTTTTAAGTGGAAAATGTAATTGGATTTGAGGTAGGGAGGCGAGAGGATCAGGAGAAGCTGAAGGAGAGGTACGGGGGAGTGGGAAACATTAGGACTGTTTTCTGATCCCTGAGGCTGGGCTGTCTGCGCTTCCTCTTCCCCCGCATCCTTGGCTGGATCATCAGACCTTGAGTCCTGTCAGGAGCCCCTTCCTGCTGGGATTTCCTCTGCCTAGGGTCCTTGTGGTTAGGATAAAGCCTTGGAGAAGTAAGACCATGCATGTCCTGGGTTGCTGGGGACAGGCGTTGGTGCAGCAGCTGGTTCTCTTGTGGGAAAGGGTTCTGGTGGTCAGGGGATCAATACAGGCAAAAGTGAAGCCAGCTCCACCTGGGCCACAGGCCACTCACACGAATGAAATCCTAAACATGGCTGATGAGTGCAACTAGAGAAGATCTTACTTAATAGTTGATTTTGCCTACTTGGTGTCATCTATATTTCCCCCCTCCAGCTATTATGCCTTCTTTGTGATATTAAAAAGGGGGAAAAGTCATTTCCTGTCTGGATGTAATGGTAGCTGAGCCCAAACTAGAGCTCTAAACAAAACTCTCACTCAGCACTTCTGATTCCTGAGGGATTGCGCTTGCCACGTACCAGGTCTTAGAGGGGCTGTGGGGCTTTCTTGGTGTGGTTGTGGTAGACTGCAGGTCCTGTTTGGAGGTTTTTGTTTCTGTCTTATGCTGCTGAGTGGGAAGGCAGGCTACCTCTGGCCAGGACTTGAGCCCCTGCTCCCCCAGTTACAGCTGTGCAAACATGGGCAGCTGGAACCCCTTTCCTCATTTGCATAGTCAGTGCAATAGTCAATGCCTCTTAGGGGAAAGCTGGACATGCCCAGTGCAGGGCCTGGCTGTTGGCCTTCCCAGGATTTAAGGAAAGTGTGTATGCTGTGTCTCTTCCAAAGCTCATGTGCTAAAGGAATGGTCCCCGCTGTGGAGATGGGGACATGGTGGAACCTGGAGGAAGAAGGGTTTGTGGGAGGTCATTAGGTCATGGGGGCTCTACCCTAGTGAGGAGATGCATGCTGTCTCAGGAGGGTGTTTCTAGGGTCTCATACAACTGGGTTCTAAAAGATGAGTTGTTATAAATGACCTTGTATTGCTTGCCTATATTCTCTTTCCATCCAACATGTGTCATCTGTCATGAGACCCTTGTCAGAGCTGGTAGGTAAATTTTCACTGATCATGTTAATTTTATTGTGACCCAAGGAAAAAGGTAAAATGTAACAAAATAAAAAGAATTTGCCTTCTTGATTTGAAATATCAACCTTACCAGTTTCTTCCCTTCCTGAGTTTGAGATAGATCTAAAAATGTTTATAGTTCTTACAGAGAAAAATGTAAATATATGTATATATACACACATACTATGTATACATAAATATATATGCATATATATATATGTAAACATATGTGTAAAATATTGAACTTTGACATATATAATTCATTTTCAGGTGGAATAAGCAGTAAAATTACACTTCATTCATTGGAAATATTAAATCAGTGATGTATATAAATCGATACAAACGCATCCAGTCACTTGAATACACCCAGACTCCTCCATAACACCTGTCAACTCATCAGACCTTTTGCATAATCATTGGGTCTCCTGAGGAAGCTCATCTGAGGAGGAGCCATAGTGGACCCATATCAAGCCCTTAAAAACAGGCACACAAAAGAGGAAACTCATATACTGTGTGATCAATTCTCAAAGAAGGTCTAATAGTAAGATATTTAAATTAGTTGGTATTGAAAACCAAAGAACTGAAAATTCTTACAAAGAAGGGAATTAAAAGGAATTTTATTGATTGAAAAAAATAAAAGCACAATTATGTCACCGTGAATAGTTTCTCTGACACATTAGCACCCTGAGCAAGTGTTCCTGGTTTTCCAACTCAGCTTTTTCCTCCCTTACAACCTGAAAAATGTCTGAAACCTACTCATGGAAAACTGTTGGTCAAAATAAAGTATTCAGCTTATTTTAGGAGGTTTCTGAACCTATGAGCCCAGGTACCTGTGGTTCAAACCTCTTCTGCTATCTACTCAGGAGGCTGAGATCTGAGGATTATAGTTCACAGCCAGCCCAGATAGGGACGTCATTGAGATTAGTATCTTGAAATGGGGATGTGGCTCACATGCTATAGAGCTAGTCTTGGCCAAAAATTTCAGGGACAGCACCAAGGCCCTGAGTTCAAGCCCAAGGACCAGCATAAAAACAAACATTGAAACCTTTACTAAGTAACAGAAATAACACAATACATGTAAATAAAAATATATATATATTTTTTGTCAGTCGTGGGGCTTGAACTCTGGGCCTGGGCGCTGTCCCTCAGCTCTTCAGCTCAAGGCGAGCGCTCTACCACTTGAGCCACAGCGCCACTTCTGGTTTTCTGGTGGTTTATTGGAGATAGGAGTCTCAAGGTCTCTCCTGCCCGGGCTGGCTTTGAACCGCGATCCTCAGATCTCAGCCTCCTGAGTAGCTAGGATTACAGGCGTGAGCCACCAGCGCCCGGCGTAAATAAAAATATTTAAAACTGCTGGGCTCAGGTGGCTCGTGCCTGTAATCCTGAAACCTGAGGATCAATCTTTGAAGCTTGACTATGCAAGTAAGTACATGAGACTCTTTTTTTTTTTTTTTTTGTCAGTCATAAGGCTTGAACTCTGGGCCTGGGCACTGTCCCTGAGCTCTTTAGCTCAAGGCTAATGCTCCACCACTCAAGCCACAGCGCCACTTCAGGTTTTCTGGTGGTTAACTGGAGATAAGAGTCTCATGGGCTTTCCTGCCTGGGCTGGCTTTGAACTATGATGCTCAGATCTCACCCTCCTGAGTAGCTAGGATTACAGGCGTAAGCCACTGATGCATGACATCTATTTTCTTTATAAAGTACCCAGGCCCTTGCTGGGTGCTGGTGGCTCACGCCTGTAATCCTAGCTTCTCAGGAGGCTGAGATCTGAGGAACATGGTTCAAAGCCAGCCCATGCAGGAACATCCGTGAGACTCTTGTTTCCAATTAACCACCAGAAAACTGGAAGTGGCGTTGTGACTCAAGTGGTAGAGCACTTGCCTTGAGCTGAAGAGCTCAGGGACACACAGCTCCCAGGCCCAGAGTTCAAGCCTCACAACTGACCAAAAAATAAAGTACCCAGACCCAAGTATTCTGTGGTAGTAGCACAATAACCACAGATCCACATGGCTCCCAAGCACTATGATGACCCTGGCCCTCATCGAGATGACACCAAAAAGCTAAAATAGAGCTCAGATTCTGCTGAACTTCCTCCATCTTCATTGGGCAGAGTGCCATGGCACCAGCCTGTGGCTACTAAAGTCTGGGAGAGGCTTCAGAGCCCTAGTGAGTGTGGAATGGGAGTCCTGGGGCTCGGCAATCCTCTCACGTACATGGAGATCTAGGTGAAGAACACTGTCCTGTGCAGTAAGATGGAATTGGCAGTCACTCTGACTACAATGTGAATGGCAGCCATGAGGTGTCCACATGCCTACCTGCTGGTATATTTATGTGCATGTCTTAGAGCATGTGTGCTGGTGTATTTGGATGTGTGAATCGGGTTTTATGTGTTTGTCACTGAGGCTCTGTGTTTGTGCAAGTACTTTTTCTCTGTGAACAACTGTTCATCTGTTAATATTATGATTATTATCATTATTTTGCCAATCCTGGGGCATGAACTGAGTACTGTCCCTGAGTCTTTCTGTGCTTAAGGATAGTGCTCTACCACTTAAGCCACAAAACCATTTCCAGCCTTTTCTGTTTATATGGTACTGAGGAATTGAACCTAGGGCTTCATGCATGTTAGGCAAGCACTCTACCACAAAACCACATTCCCAGCTCCAACCAACTGTTTATCTGAATGCATGTGTATCTACATGTGTATGTATATGTGCTGTATGCAACTGTGTGTGGAATGTGGGTTTATAGGCGTGTGTGTGTGTGTGTGTGTGTGTGTGTGTGTGTGTGATATTGAACAGGGGAATGGGAGAACTAGAGGTGCCATGCCTGGTGAGTGCTGGTCAGCTATGTCCTGTCCCCAAGTCAGGATGTTGGCAAGCTAGTTCTCACTTCCTGACCACGGTCCCTGTGTCCCCAGGAATGCTGCCAGACATACAGAAGTCTTTTCACATCAGTGACAGTGATGCTGGTTTGCTTCAGACAGGTAAGTAGTCCTGGGCCCTGGAGGTGGGTGCCCTATGCAGAGGTGGGCTGGGACTGGGACTGGGCACAGTTGTGCTAGAAGGAGCAGAGGACAGGGGCTGCAGGACAAGATGAGGGAGAGAGACAGAAACATCTCTGACTGTCCTGTCACCATGGCAATGTTGTCACTTGTTTGCTTATGTTTGTGAACACATTTGAGTATTTCTCAGAGACCAAGACATCCTCATGTATGCTTTTCTTAGACAGTGGCAAAATCTGATCACCAGGATGCAGATAGACTGACAACCAGCCAGCCAGAAGCCCATTCCTCCATGTGGGCTACAAAGAGCTCAGGGCCATAGAGAGCTTAAAGTGTAGGATCATCCAGCAGTGACATGAACCATTCCAGAGTGGCACATTTAACGCTTACTTTCCCTTGTGAGTGTCTGCATGGTGATAACCACCCACATTTTTTTTTTTTTAAGATTAAGGCTAGGGGCTGGGAAGGTGGCTCAGTAGTAGAGTGTTTGCCTTGCATGTATGAGGCTCTGGGTTCGATTCCTCAGCACCACATAAGCAGAAAAAGCCAGAAATGCTGTGGCTCAAGTGGTAGAGCGTTAGCCTTGAGCTGAAGAGCTGAGGGACAGCGCCCAGGCCCAGAGTTTAAGCCCCATGACCAACCAAAAAAAAAAAGGCTATTACTTTCCACAACCCAAGCTGATAAGGGATTGTTACAGGTGGATGGTATATATTGAAGAACCTGGGATGCAGAAATTTTTTTTAAAGAAAAAAACTCTTGTTTCCATTTCCTGCAGTTCATTTTGATAAATATTATCTTATATGAGCAGATGCACATAGGCATTGCACCTTTGTGTTCCTCCCCTAAGAGTATCCTCCTTTGGTTTTACTGTGTGGGAATGTTTAGAGTCCTGTATAAGTTATCATGTGCTGGCATATTTTAGATCTAGCTTCTGCATATGTCTCTGAGCTTGGCTTACCTCACTTAACAGAATTTGTTCTAGGTCCATCCAAATGACATATTATTCTTTCTAAAGGATGAGTAAAATTCCATTGTGTATAGGTGCCACATTGTTGTTGTATCTACTCATCTGTTGTGGGGCATCTGGGCTGTTTCCATAACTTGGCTAATGTGACTAGTGTGGCAATGAACATGGATGTGCAGTGTCTTTATGGCACCCTGGCTCATGATGTTCTGGGTAGATGGCCAGGAGCCACCCATGTTTTGCATACAGGTAGTCACATATGGTCATAGCACAAGGCATCCCTATGTGCATTCCAGCTTGCATCCAGCACCCACAGCGGCCCCTCTGTGGGCCCCCCTTCTTTCTGATAGTTGCTTATCACACAGCTGTAGAACCTGGCTTCCTACTAGGTATAGGTTCCCCAGGTATGCAAAAAGACTGCCTGGGGCGCCCCCCCCCCCCCCCCCGCGCTGCCTGAATGCGGTGTTGAGAGAATCACTTTCAGATCCTTTGTATGTGTTGGTACTGGGCTTGAACTCTGGGCTTTGTGCTCTTGCTTAGCTTTTCCCACTCAACTTCTACTCTGCTCAAGCTACTGCTTTGCCACTTGAGTCATACCTCCACATTTGGCTTTTTGCTAGTTAGTTGAAGATCAGAGTTGGATTTGTCTTGTCAAGGTTGACTTCGAACCTTAGATCCCAGACTTCTGAGGATTGCAGGCATGAGCCACCAGCACTAGCTCAGATTTTTTTTTTTTTTATTATTTTAGTGTGTGCCAGTTCTGGTGCTTGGATTCAGGGCCTGGGCGCTGTCTCTGAGCCTCTTTGTGCTCAAGGCTAGTGCTCTTGAGCACACAGCACTGCTTCTGTTTTTTTTTTTTTTTTTTTCAGAATAGTTTATTGAGATGAGTCTCACAGACTTTTCTGCCCAGGTTGGTTTTGAACTGCAATCCTCCGCTCTCAGCCTCCTGAGTAGCTAGGATTACAGGCGTGAGCCACCAGCAACTGGTTCAGTTCTTTTATTGTGATCAGCCAGAGAAAAGGTCTGCACCCATTCGAAGGGGCTGCCTCGTCACCCTTCCATACAATCTCTTGTCCACCATCGAAAGCAGGAAGACACTAAAACTCTAGGGTGAAGAGCAGAGGGACCCAGCAGAGAGACTTGTGACTTCTGTGGAGAGGACTAAGCACAACCCCGAAAGCACAAGGGCCTGGCCATATACCACCCCCCCACCCCCCACCCCCACCTCCCAGAAGCCAAGCTTTATCTAGGGTTGTGCTTGTCTGCCCCTTATCAGTGAATTAGCATTCAGATAGGAGATAGTAGCTGAGGGGAGGCAGGGAGAATGGATTTCAACACATGACTTTATTCAGAAAATGAAGAAGTCAGTGTTTTTCTTGCTGTCAGTCTGATTTGCCAGGTTGGTTGGTTTGGCAAGGGAGGGTGGACTGGAGGGTGGACTATTACCATAAATCCAATGAACTTGAGCTACACCACCAAGAATTTGGTTGAAAATATAGTTTATCTCCCCCCGCAAATCATAGGGCCCTGGGGGGCTCATGCCTGTAATCCTAGCTACTCTGGAGGCTGAGATCTGAGGATGGCGGTTCAAAGCCAGCCTGGGCGGGAAAGTTCGTGAGACTCTCATCTCCAATTAACCACCAGAAATGGGAAGTAGTGCAGTGGCTCAAAGTGGTAGAGCACTAACCTTGAGCTGAAGAGCTCAGAGGCAGTGCCCAGGCCCAGAGTTCAAGTCCCATTACTGAAAAAAAAAATCATCCCTCAGCATCCACAGGAGACCATTTCCAGGACCACAGGGACTGCTTCCCTCCCAGGAAATGACCCAGTGCTTGCAGAATTGGTTAATCCTCCTGCAGACTCTAAATGTGCTCTAGATTCCTTATCTGAAGCTATGCAACTGAGTCTTTGTATTGTATCATTTGGGGAATAATGAGGAAAAAAATGACTGTACGAATTCAGTGCTGACACCCTTCCTCCCTGCCTCTCTCCCTTCCTTTCTTCCTTCTTTCCTTCCTTCCTTCCTTTTCTGGTACTAGGTCTTGAACTCTTTTTTTTTTTTTTGGTCAGTTGTAGGGCTTGAACTCTGGGCCTAGGTGCTGTCCCTGAGTTCTTCAGCTAAAGGCGAGTGCTCTACCACTTGAACCACAATGCCACTTGCAGTTTTTTGGTGGTTAATTGAAGATAAGAGTCTCATGGACTTTCCTGCCCCAGCTGGATTTGAACCATGATCTTCAGATCTTAGCCTCCTGAGTAGCTAGGATTATAGGTGTGAGCCACCGGTGGCGGCTGCTGCCTCCTCCTCCTCCTCCTCCTCCTTCTTCTTCTTCCTCTCCTTCTCTTCTTTTAAATTTTTAATGTTTCTTTCTTTTAAATTTCATTTTTTAAGTTTTTGTTTATGTGTTATGGAGGAACCAAACTCAGGGCTTCATGCATGCTAGGCAAGCACTCTACCACTGAGCCACATTCCCAGCCCTTAGGTCTTGAACTCTAGCTCTTTTGTTTGTCCTCCCTCACTGAAGGCTGGCTTTCTACCATTTGGGCCATATTTCCACTCCCAGCTTTTTTAAAAAAAGTCATTGCAAGCATATATTTGATAAGCAGTTCACATGAAGAATAAACTCCCAGCTTTTTGCTGGTTAATTAGAGATAAGAGTGTCTGGGATTTGTCTGCCCAGGATGACTGAATTAGTATCCTTAGTTGCAGTCTCCTGAGTAGCTGGGATTACAGGGGTGAGCCCCCAGCCCCAGCTACAGGTTTTCCTAGTATTTTCAATATATGGTGGGTGTAATCCAAGCCATGCGACCCAGGATCTGGGGGGCCCATTGCACACAATAATGCCAGAAATCACATCCTTTGTAACTTTTCCAACCTACATTAAACTGTTTTAAATGTTAGGGAAGAAAGTGGGTTGAAAGTGTGGCTAAAATGAGAGAGTGCTTCCCCAGCATGTGAAAGGCCCTGGTTTCCATTCCTAGCACTGCAGGGAAAACAATAATCCAAAAAACAACCATAAAAACCCTCTTTCTAGCCAGGTGCTGGTGGTTCATGCCTGCAATCCTAGCTACTCAGGAGGCTTAGATCTGAGGATCAAAGTTCAAAGCCAGCCCAGGCAGCAAACTCTGTGAGACTCTTAACTCCAAATAATCACAGAAAAAGCTGGAAGTGGTGCTGTGGCTCAAGTGGTAGGGCACTAAGCCTTGAGCAAAAGGAGCTTTGGGACAGTATCCAGGCCCAGAATTCAAGACCTAGGACTGGCCAAAAAAAATAAATAAATAAAAGTCCTTCTTTCCTGAAACATAGCTATACTTGGAGTCCCTCTTTCCTGAAACATAGCTATACTTGGAGGCTGAGGCAAGAGGATCACAAGTTTGAGTTCAACCTGGCTTACATGTATAACAAGACCCTGTCAAAAAAAAAACAAAAACAACAAAACAAAACAGCCCAGTGCTGGTTAACTCATGACTGTAATCCCAGCTACTCAGAAGGCTGAGATCAAGGATCATGGTTTGGGACCAGCCCTGGTAGGAAAGTTTGTGAGACTCTTATCTCCAACTTACCACCCAAAAGCAGGAAGCAGAGCTGTCCTTGAGCATAAAAACTCAGGGACAGTACCCAAACTCTGAGTGCAAAGCTCAAGACTGGCACACACACACACACACACACACACACACACACACACACACACACACACAGTAGTGAGTGCAGGGTGCTGGTGGCTCACGCCTGTAATCCTAGCTACTCAGGAGGCTAAGCTCTGAGGATCAATATTTGAAACCAGCCTGGGCAGGAAAGTCTGTGCCAACAAAATACTGGAAATAGAGGTGTGGCTCAAGTGGTAGAACACCATTCTTGAGGGAAAAAGCTAAGTGAGAGTGAAAGGCTCTGAGTTCAACCTCTAGTATTAGCATGTGCACATGCATGCACGTGCGCCCGCATACACATTTTATGTAACTTTAGTTAATTTTATTTATAGTACTGAGGCTCAAATTGAGGGCCTACTACATGCTAGGTGTGTGCTGTACCATTGGGCCATACCCCAACTTTCTAAGTACTTTAATTAGAAATGCATTTAACCTTCACAGCAAACCCATGAGACAGGCATTAGCCTGATGTCCATTTTTTAGGTTCTGAACAGACTAAGAGAAGTTATGATTTTGCTGAAGGTAAGATTTGAATTCAGGAAGTTTGCCTCCATATTCCACCTCTCTCTCTCTCTCCCTCCCCCCTCTCGGTGCCCATTCTGGGGCTTAAATTCAGGGCATTATCCCTGAGCTTTTAAAATTTTTTGCCAGTCCTGGGCTTGAATTCTGGGCTTGATTGCTGTCTTGAGCTCCTTTTTGTGCAAGGCTAGCACTCTACCACTTGAGCCTCAGTGCCACTTCTGGCTTTTTCTGTGATTAATTGGCTATGAGTCTTGTGGATTTTCTTGCCCTAGCTGGTTTTGAATTTTGAGTCTCAGATCTCAGCCTCCTGAGTTAGGATTACAGGTACGAGTTACTTGTTCTGGGTTGCCTTCCCTCCCTCCCTCCCTCCCTCCCTTCCCTCCCTCCTTCCTTCCTTCCTTCCCTCCTTCCTTCCCTCTCTCTTTTTCTTTAGTCAGTTCTGGGGCTTAAACTCAGGGCCTGGGCATGTCCTTGACCTTCTTTTGCTCAAGGCTAGCACACTACCACTTGAGCCACAGCACCATTTCCAGTCTTTTCTGTTTATGTGGTACTGAGGAATCAAACCCAGGGCTTCATGCGTGCTAGGCAAGAACTCTACCACTAATCCATATTCCAAGCCCTCTTTCTTTTCTTTCTTTTTGGTAGTTAATTAGGGATAAGAGTCTCATGTACTTTCTTGTCCAGGCTGGCTTTGAACTGTGATTCTCAGATCTCAGTCTCCTGGGTAGCTTGGATTACAGGTGTGAGCCACTAGCACTCAGCCATATTCTATCCCTTACCCCACTAATTCCTGTCATGTCATCACAACAATGAGCAGAACATGGAGATGGTAGGAATGTAGAGTGCTTGCCTTCTGTAGTCAGGTCCTTGTGGAGGGCTAGAGTACTTGCAGATTTAAGGAATTTGTATATTGCAAATGATCCTTATCTCCCACCCCATGAAGGTGCTTAAACACCTGGAGAATTTTTTTTGGGTCCGGTCGTGGGGCCTGAACTCTGGGCCTGGGTGCTGTCCCTCAGCTCTTCAGCTCAAGGCTAGTGCTCTACCACTTGAGACACAGTGCCACTTCTGGCTTTTTCTGTTTATGTGTTGTTGAAGAATCGAACCCAGGGCCTCATGCATGCAAGGCAAGTGCTCTACCACTGAGCCACCTTTCCAGCCCCCGGCTTTTTTCTTTTTGCTTATGTGGTGCTGAGGAATGGAATGCAGGGCGTCATGCATGCAAGGCAAGTGCTCTTCCACTGAGCCACCTTCCCAGCCCTGGTGGAGAAATATTTGTATAACTGTTTTTTTTTTTTGATGGTCCTTGGGCTTGAACTCAGGGTCTGGGCACTGTCCCTCAGTTTTTGTGCTCAAGGATGGAACTCTACCATTTGAGCCACAGCACCACTTCTGGCTTTTGGGAAATAAGAGTCTCACATATTTTCCTTTCTAGACTGGCTTTAAACTGCAATCCTCAGATCTTAGCCTCCTGAGTAGCTAGGATTACAGGTGTGAGCCCCCAATGCCCATGGGTGTATAACTTTTTTTTTTTTTTGTCGGTCGTGGGGCTTGAACTCTGGGCTGGGTGCTGTCCCTCAGCTCTTCAGCTCAAGGCAAGCGCTCTACCACTTGAGCTACAGCACCACTTCCAAGGTGTATAACTTTTGACAAAGAAGATATGCACACTTGTGCAAAGAAGATATGGACACTTGTAGCTCAGACCTATAACCCAAACTACTCAGGAAGCTGAGAACTGGAGTACTGCAGTTCAAAGCCAGCTTCAATTAGCCAGAAAAATATTGGTCTGGGTATATGGCTCAAGTGATGGAGCACCAGCAGTGAGTGAAAACATCATGAGCCCTGGAGATTCTTAGCACCAGGTAAAAATATGCACAAATGGGGCATGGAACAATGCTCCCCTACAAAAGGAAGACTGATAGCGTTGTCTCCATCACAGCTAAACACTTCTGCATCATGTTGACAGGAACTATACAGTTAGTAATAATAATAGACAATACTTAATGAACATTATTATAGAGCCATTCAGGTACCATTTATACATTTGAGTGACCTCAATAGATTTATAAAGCAGGTACTATTACTGTTCTGTGGCTGATGTAAAAGGAAAAGAGAGAGTGAAGGCCACAATTGCTAGAGAGTAGGATCTGAATTCAAATGGTTTGACTCTAGATTATTATTTGTGTGTGGGGAGGTGGAATTCTTACTATATTGCATAGACTGGTCTCAAACTCCTGGTCTTAAGAGAGTCTTATGTCTCATGTTTCAGCTACAGCTGAAATTATAAGCATGACTACCACTCCTGGCCAAGAACTTGTACTTTGAATCCTTTAAGCCTAATATAAAAGACTGAGAAAGTTATTTTTAATAAAAATTATAGGCAAATATCCCTTCCCTCAAAATGAGCAAAACTGGGCATTGGTGGCTCATATTTGTAAATCCTAGATACTCAGGAGGTTGAGATCTGAGGATTATGGTTCAAAATCAGTGCAGGCAGCAAAGTCCGTGAGACTCTTTTCTCCAATTAATCACAGAAAAAACCAGAAAAGGTACTGTGGCTCAAGTGGTAGAGTGTTAGCCTTTAGCAAAAGAGCTCAGAGATAGCACCCAGGCCCAGAGTTCAAGCCCCAGGACAGGAAAAAAAAAAGGTGAAAATGAAGAACTGTTGCTCAGTTTCCTGGGACTAGGACAAAGTGGATAAAACATCAGAGAGATGCCATTTGATTCTCATTACATACACAAATGTAATGCAGTTGGTTGCAGCAGTGGCTTTGGCATGTGCTTCTATGTGAGTGTAAGCTGATAAAGTCTTTTTGAAGCCTATTTTGGCACTAGCTATTAAGAACTTTAATAGCCGTTGACCCCAAAGATCATTCTCTGTGGAGTATAAGGTCGACCCATTATTAAATTGCTGGTTTTGTAGGTCAAACTTGTCCTAATTTCCACACTTGCATACAATACTAGAGTAGGTCATGAGAGAGTGGGAGTGGCTGAAACACTATCTGTGAAGAAACTGGACATTTGTTGGGTTCAGCAAATGCTAAGCATCTTTACTCAATGAATGGAATTCTAGGTCCTGGGCTTTAAATCCTAGAATGATGAGGCAGGGCTGAGGAGGAGAGTCCAGACCTCCCTTTGTCTACCTGCCAAAGCTATCCCAGCTTTGAGGCCGGGACTCACCAGCTTCCTTTATCCATGTAGCACAAGGACAAACAAACCTATGACTATTTCCTAATTTTTACAGAACAGCAAACTCATTAATTAATCCAGTTGTTGTTATCAGTAAGGGTGGATTTATTTATTTATTTATTTGTTTGTTTTTGCCAGTCTTGGGGGCTTCAACTCAGGGTCTGGGCACTGTCCTTGAGCTTCATTTGCTCAAGGCTAGCACTGTATCATTTGAGCCACAGCACCACTTCTGGCTTTTTCTGCATATGTAGTACTGAGGAATCAAACCCAGGACTTCATGCATGCTAGGCAAGCACTCTACCAGTAAGCCACATTTATTTATTTATTTTTGTGTGTGTTCTAGAAAGAGGCCTGAACTAAGTGACTAGGCACTGCTTTTTTTTTTTTCTCAAGGCTGTTGCTCTACCACCTGAACCACAGGATCATTTCCAGCTTTTTGCTGGTTAATTGGAGATAAGAGTCTCCTGGGTTTTCCTCCCTGGGATGGCTATGAACCAAGAACCTCAGGTCTCAGCCCCTGAGAGTAGCTAGGCTTATGAACATGAGCCGTTGGTGCCTGGCCAATATGGGTTTATTGTAAAGTAGCAGATTTACAATAGTGTCTGGGAAATACTGGACCAACTTAGGCAAACCAGTCCGGTCCCACCTTCCAGAATCACCCAAGTTTGTCAACAATGCGCTTGTTCTCTGTGCTCTTTGGTTGCTGTTTGAGGCAGGCTGTCTTCTCAAGGCCGGGGTGCTGCTCCATGAGGCAGAACTGAGATTGGCTCAGGCCTGGTGCTGCACTTGGGCTTAGGAGTTTTGGTTGGATCAGGGTTGTGAGAGCTGTCTTATCTTTTCTTCTGCGTGTCCTGGGCTCACTGCCAAGATGCCAGCTGGTGGCATCCGAGCTAGTTCCTTTCTGTGGTGAAAGGGGGACTATCTCCTTCCTTTCCCCTGGCATGGGGGAGTCCAGGCTGCCCTTGTGTGTCCCTTCCAGTCTTTATCAGCTGCCTGCTGGGGTCAGCACCTGTGTTTGGCTACTTGGGTGATCGGCACAGTCGCAAGGCCATGCTGTGCTTCGGGATCCTGCTCTGGTCAGGGGCTGGCCTCTCCAGCTCCTTCGTTCCTACAGAGGTAGGTGTCCACCACTCTGCTCCTGGGAGCAACCCTTTGCTTCCTCTCTGATCTGCCCCATGAGATCTGGGTAGAGATCGTTCTGACCCAAGCTGGTTCAGGATCCACCTGTTAGCTCTGGAGGAGGAGGTAATTTCCAGGTCTTAGATTTGGGGTGGGGTGGTCAGTCATGGGACTTGAACTCTGGGCCTGTGTGCTGTCTCTGAGCTCTTTAGCTCAAGGCTAGTGCTCTACCACTTGAGCCACAGCTCAACTTCTGTTTTTTTGGTGGTTAATTGGAAATAAGAGTCTCATAGGCTTTCCTGCCTGGGCTGATTTTGAACTACGATCCTTAGATCTCAGCCTCCTGAGTAGCTAGGATTACAGGCGTGAGCCACTGGTACCTGGCTCTTAGATTTTTTTTTCTTTTTCTTTTTTGCCACTCATGGGGCTTGAACTCAGGGCCTGGGCACTGTTTCTGAGCTAGCTTTTTTTTGCTCAAAGCTAGCACTCTATTACTTGAGCCACAGTGCCACTTCTGGCTTTTTTTGTTTTTGTGGTACTGAGGAATTGAACCCAAGGATTCATGCATGCTAGGCAAGCACGCTACCTCTAAGCTGCATTCTCAGCCCCTCTTAGACTTTCTTAACATGAGACTTTCTCTCTTGAATCTCCCACTGCCCCCTCTCCCTGCAGGCTCTGCTGGCGATGGGGGGACAGCTCCTGCCTTGGCAAACTGCTCTCTCTCTCTTTCTTCCTTCCCTCTCTCCTTCCCCCATCCCTCCCTCCCTCCTTCCCTCCCTCCCTCCCTCCCTTCCCACCTTCCCTCCCTCCCTTCCCTCCTTCCTTCCTTATTTCCTTTCTTCTTTCTTTCTTGCTGGTACTGAAGCTTAAACTCAGGGCCTGGGTGCTATACCTTAGATTTTTAGCCCAAGGCTGGTGCTCTGCCACTTGAGTCACACCTTCACTCTTGGCTTTTTGCTGGTTAATGAGAGATAAGAGTCTCATAGAATTTCCTGCTTGGGCTGGCTTTGATCCATGGTCCTCAAATTTCAGCCTCCTGAGAAGCTAGGATTACAGGTGTGAGTTACCTTGTCCTGGTTTGGGAATTAGCCTTAGTGAGGAAAGAGATTCAAGAGAAGGCTGGGGGTGGGGGTGGGGGCAGAGCAGGTAGCATCACCAGGTGCCAGTAGTGGACATCTGTGTGGTCTGTGGAAGCTGGGGTGGGTGTTGGGTAGAGGGGTTAGTGGCCCCCCCTTCCCTAGGGACTGTCCTGAGGTTCCTTTGAACCCTCTGACAAACTCTTTACATATCCTTCGATCCCTCAACCCATGGTTGATATTTGGAACTCACCATGGACGGTGCCTGGCTCATCCAGTACTCCTGGCTCTTCTTCCTTTCCCGGGGAGCTGTGGGCGCTGGCCTAGCCAGCTACTCCACCATCACACCCACTGTCCTGGGGGACCTCTTCGTGCAGGACCATAGGACGCACATATTGACCATCTTCTACATCTCCATACCTGTTGGAAGGTTTGTATTACCCCTAGATCCATTTCTCTGGGTGTACACTGAGGCCTGAAGGAGTCAGATCAGGGACAAGGTTGGGCATAGGGGATGTCAGATCACAAGGATTGGGGTCTGAATCCTAGCACCCACCCCTTGTCACTTCATCACTCAGAGGTAGTTTCCTCACTGAGTAGAGCAGTGATGCTAATTGATGAGGCGATGAGGAGCACAAGGAACAGAGATGGCCCTCAGTGGGAGTGTGCATGCTTCCCACAGAGAAAAAGCAGCCTTACCCTCAGCAGGGACAACAGGTGGAACAGGCTCCTAAGCTCTGACTCTGGTGTCCTGAACTTCCCTATGCTTGTACAAGGAGAATGGGAGACAGAACTCTGCAGTTCAGCTGCCATGCTCACATGGAGAGTAGCACTGGAGCTGGGTGCTTGACCAAGGGTGGATAACACCTGAATCTCACACAACTGCTTTTCTCAGGGAAAGGGAGGCACAGAGTGATCCCTGGGTTGAAGTCTCCCAGGTCAGGCAGGCCTTGGGCCCTACCTCTCACCACTCACTGCTCACCTTGTTTATCCCTCTGTCTTAGTGGTCTGGGCTACGTGCTGGGGTCAGCTGTGTCAGAGCTGACGGGGAGCTGGCGCTGGGCCCTCCGGGTGAGTCCAGTGTCCTTTCCTTTATCCTTCCCTCTGCCCCACCTCTCATGCCCCCCCTTCCCCCCTGGGCTGGTGGGGACTTTCCAGCCTTCAGTGGCCTTGACCTCTTGGCATGTTCCCCGGCGCCATGCGGGCGTCAGTCATCAGCAGTTTTGGACATGTGAGGCCTCATGTAGAGCAGGAGGAAGTCAAGACTTGGGGTTCAAATCCCAGCTGCTAGTGGGGTGACCCCAAGCCAGTTGCTTTCTTCGCCAGAGCCTCTGTTTGCCCATCTGTAAAGTGAATGTCACCACTGGCATTGTGAGGACTGTTGGATGAGGACTGGAAAGTTCTTAGCTCAGGGGGAGGCCCTTAGCAGACCCCAAGGGACAGAAGCTAAGGCTCTCAGGCAGTGGGACCAGGATATGTGGAACATCCCTGCAGACCCTGTTGCCAGAAGCCATGATCAGCTCAGTCCGGAACAGGGGTACAGAAGAGTCAGAAGAAGGAGGATCTGGGTGGTAGGGGGACTGAGGCTTAATCCTGCATGCATGCAGATTCCTCCTAAGCCAGTGAGTGACAGGCAGAATTGGGACCCCAGGCTGGGTAGGTGGTCTGACCTGCTTTGAGTAGAAGCATGGGGAGAAGGTAGCAGGCCAAGTTACCATGGCCGACAGAGAGACAGGGCCAGAAAAAGGACTGGTTATTGGGGCTGGGAGTTCTCAGAGGCAGAGTGCTCAGGCCCCTCAGGCCCCATGGGTTGGACAGCCATCAATCCCAGGGGACTGTGCCTCCCAGAGGCCCAGCCCCTCCACAGAGGTAGCAAACAGTTACCTACCTGGTTCTGTGAGCACTAGCACCTGGATGTCAGGCCTGGATCACAGAGTTCATCCCACATGGGTGCTCACTCCTGAGTCTCATGGATGTGGTAGCATATGGCCCCTGAGCTTCCCGGACTCTCCTGTCTCCAGATCATGCCTTGCCTGGAGGCTGTGGCCTTGATCTTGCTCATCCTGTTGGTTCCCAACCCACCTCGAGGAGCTGCTGAGGGGCAGGGAGAGGTGGTGGCGGGGGTCCTGAGGAGCAGCTGGTGTGAGGACATCCGATACCTGGGGAGAAAGTGAGTATCCTGCTCCTCATTTCCAGCCACAGAACCCCCATTCAGCATCCCTACCCCTCTCTCTCTGTCTCCCTGCCTCCAGAGAGCCCTCTCTGGATGTCTCAGAGCTTACCACCCTCTCTGTTTTCTGAGCTCCAGTTACTCCTCCATGACCTGGGGTGCAGCCTCCATGCCACTCCACAGGACAGATGAATGTGTGGGCTGGGAGGGGGTAGATGGTGTGAGCTCCAGCTCTGCCTCTGCGCCACCCACAGTGACCCTGAGACTCTCTTCAGTGTGTTCATTATTTATTTACCTATCAGTATAAGTACTTGAATTTGTGCTTGCTAGGCTGGCACGCTGTACCACCTGAATTATGCCTCCAGTCCTGCTTTTTACTGTGTTAATTGGAGATGGAGTCTTTTGAACTTTTTCTATCTCATTTGGCTACAGATCCCAGCTTCCTGAGTAGCTAGGACTGTAGGAGGGAGCTGCTGGGCCTGCCTTCCTTGGTTATTTAATAGATGCATTTTGGCAGCCTGACCTGCTTCTCCAGGCTGCTTGGAGGAGGCTGAGAGTTTGATCTTGCCTCTCTAAGGTAAGCAGAGAGAATCAAGTACAGGCTGCTGTGGGGTCCAAAGGCCTCGTGGTCTCTTGAAGCATGGGGCAGGACAGGACCCAGGTATCCATGTTCCAGAGCCATGTGACCCATGGAGGGAGCTGCAGGGGAGATGGGGGCAGGCAAGGACAAGCCCTGGAAATGCAATGTTGGACTAGGGCCAGAGGATGGGGAGATGTGGTCCAGCAGAGGGGCAAGTAGGCATAGTGCACTGGAGGCTGTGGAAGAGGTGAGGAGGATGCTGAAGCCTCAGGCTTGGCACCTGTGGTCCTAATCTCTCTTTCTTCAGCCTGGAACCCTCTCTTGCAGCTGGAGTTTCGTGTGGTCCACACTTGGAGTGACAGCCATGACTTTTGTGACCGGAGCCCTGGGCTTCTGGGCGCCCAAGTTTCTGTTTGAGGCCCGTGTGGTTCACGGGCTACAGCTTCCCTGCTTTCAGGATCCATGTGGCAGCCAGGACAGGTGAGGGAGTAGGGCAGACAGTGGCTCAGCCTGGGGCTGGGGCTGTGGCAGTGCTCAGGAGGCCCGAGCCCTGGATTCAGTCCCCCCTTCCTCTGTTGCTGAGAAGAGAGCAGCCATCTGGGTCTAGTTGTCAGCCTGTAGGCCTAGGTGCCAGCCCTGTCTCCCTGTGTGACCACAGATAGCTGCTTTCTTTGCCTTCTCTGGACTGAAATCCCTGTCTTCCCACTCTAAAGGCTGCTGTGGGGTCCAAAGGCTCTGGTGGTGGTGTGGGGAGGGAGAGCTTTTTTGGGGGACATTACTCCTTTCTTTGTAGAGGGGCTTTTTTTGTGAGGCCACTCATGTTACACATTGCCCCTGGAGGCCGCTTGGCCTTGTGTCTTGAGCCTGGGGACAAGGGGCCTGTGTGGATTCTTCTCTGCTTATGGGTGCACCTAGAATCCCAGGAGGAGCCGGACACCCCCTGCTGAGGTCCTTTTTTGTCCCCACCAACTCTTCAAGGGTCTCAGTAGCCTCTAGTAGGAGTCCAGGCCATCTCCCAGCCCTCCCATCCCTGTCGCCCCTCCTCCGAGCACCCGAATCCTTCTTCCTCCTCCTTGCTGGTCTGTGTGTCACTTTCCCTTTTCCATCCTGGGCTCTGTGCTCTTCCTCAGAGATGCGTCCTCCCCCAGGCTCCCAGGCAACTACGTCTGCCTTGCTTAGAGGGAGCTTCCTGTAATTCTCATCAGTGCTTATTAAATTTTTACTTTTTTTTGGGTCATGGGGCCTGAACTCAGGGCCTGGGCGCTGTCCCTCAGCTCAAGGCTAGCTCAAGGCTAGCATTCTATCACTTGAGCTACAGCACCACTTCCGGCTTTTTCTGCTTATGGGGTGCTGAGAAATGGAACCCAGGACCTCGTGCATGCAAGGCAAGCACTCTACCACTGAGCCACCTTCCCAGCCCCTCCCCAGGCTCTTTTGCTCAAGGCTAGCATGCTAACACTTTGAGCCACAGAACCACTTCCAGTTTTCTGGTGGTTCATTGGAGATAAGAGTCTCACAGACTTTTCTGCCCAGGCTGGCTTTGAATTGTGACTCTCAGATCTCAGCCTCCTGAGAAGCTAGGATTACTGGTCACTGGCTCTTGGATAACTGTTTACTTTGTAATTTTTTTTGTGCTGTTTGAGATCAAACGCAGTATCTTGTACTTTTTAGTCAAGTGCTATAGCACTGAGCTACACCTTCAGTTCTAAATTGACTTTGGGCCTTGTGCCAGCATTTTGGGTGAGGTGCCCTTGAGAGAAGCCATTCCTATTATCCTCGTATTACAAGTGAGGCAATGAAGATGAGATGAGTTTGGTGACTTTCCAAAGCTACCAAGTAGCAGAGCAGGATTTGAACCTATCTGACTCCAAAGCTGATCCTTTGAGCACACCTCCCGTTGTCCCTGCTGACATCTGATCATTTCCCCAGCAGCTGGCAGGGCTTCCTGGCTCACAGAGGCACTTAGAGGAAGCTTGCTAACGAAGGCATCAAAAAGAGTCTGAGATCTGAGAATCATGGTTCAAAGCCAGCTAGGGCAGGAAAGTCTGTGAGACTCATCTCCAATGAACCACCAAAAAACCAAAAGTGAAGCTATGGCTCAAATGGTAGGCTGCTAGCCTAGAGTAAAAGAAGAGTGCAAGGCCCTGAGTTTAAGCCTCAGTACTGGCAAGAGAGAGAGAGTGGGGGAAGAGAGAGAGGGGGTGGTGAGAGAGTGTATGTGCTTGCATGCGTGTGTGTGTGTGTGGTGTGTGTATGTGTGTGTGTGTGAGAGAGAGAGAGAGAGCGAGAGAGAGAGAGAGAGAGAGAGAGAGAGAGAGAGCCTGATGTTTATCTTGATTCTGCAGCTAGATCCTCTCTCTGGGGGCAGAAATGGACTGAACCCTAAAAGGTCCATGTCAGTTTGAAACAGTGAGGATAGAGCTGAGCTGCCCTTCTGGCATTAGCAGGCCATACATTCCTGCAAAAGTCGCTTTCCACCTCCCGCACAGCCTGGCCTCCTGCCTTACTGCAGCCCTGCATAGCACAAGGCAGACAAACAAGCCAGTTTAGTTCCTTGTGATCAGTGCAATGAATGACCCCAAACTTGGCTACTTAAATAGTAGAAATGTATTTTCTCATCACTTTGGAGGGCAGCAGCTTGCAGTGACTCCAGTGGCTCCAATCAAGGCATGGGCATGGGCCTGTCCCCTGGGGTGCCAGGGGAGGAGTCCTGGCATCTCTCGCTGCCTAGTGTGCCAGTTCTGGAGCTTGATCTCAGGGCTTGGGCGCTGTCCCTGAGCTTCTTGTGCTCAAGGCTAGCGCTCTACCTCTTGGGCCACAGTGCCACTTCCAGCTTTTTCTGTGTATGCAGTACTGAAGAATCAAACCCAGGGCTTCATGCATGCTAGGGAAGCTACTCTACCACTAAGCCACATTCTCAGCCCATGCCGTATCTGTGAATCGACTTCTCTCAAAGGTTCTGAAGATGAGAGTAGTGTAGTGCCTGTTTTGGGGGTCTTGCATAGGCCTGCTGTGAATGTCTTTGCCTTGGTTAGGACAGACTCCAGACATGAGTGGAATCCTAGCTTCTCAGGAGGCTGAGATCTGAGGATTGCAGTTTGAAGCCAGTCCAGTCAGAAAAGTCCAATTAACCACAAAATTAACCCAAAGCACCAATTAACCACTCAAAAATCAGTTTCTTGCAGAAGCTGTGAAATGCAGGATTGATTCCCAGGATCTCAGCACAGCTTCAGGGAGAATTCAGCAGTGTTGCTGGGGTGCATGTGTGAAGCCTGGACAGCCAGCTGGCAGAGGCTGGTGTGTAAGGAACAGTAAGAACTTTGCAGTCCTGAAGGATTCTCTCTAGCTAGCGCTGGTGGCTCACACCTGTCATCCCAGCTACTCAGGAGGCTGAGATCTGAGGATTATGGTTCCAAGCCAGTCCAGGCAGGAAAGTACTTGAGACTGTTATCTCCAATTAACCACCAGAAAACTGGAAGTGGTGCTGTGGCTCGAAGTGGTATGGTGCTAGCCTTGAACAAAATAGCTCAGAGACAATGCCCAGGCCCTGAGTTCAAGTCCCAATGACCACCACCATCACCACCAAGAATTCTCTGGTGTCTAGGGGCCTGTGATCCTGGAAGGTCTTATGTGGGAGGCAGAGAGATCAGGGAACTTGGGTCTGGGCCGTGTCCTCTGCTCTCACCAGGATCAGCAGGGGAACACAGTTGCCTGTTGGAATGATCGATTCTCAGGCTTTCAAGGGCCCCGAGAGTCTTCCATGGCTGGCTCAGAGCAAGACTCAAAGGCGGGTAGTGTTCATCTGGGAGGTAGGTCGGGGCCACATGACTTGCTGCGCTTGAGCCTTGCTCCACTGGGGTAGTGGGGAGGTTAAGGACCTCTATGTTGCCAAGGGATAAATTCACTTCTGTCTGGTAGGCAGAGAGCCACGAAGCTCTGGCTCTGTCCTTGAGTGGGTGTATGACCTCAGGCAAGCACCTGCCCTCTCTGGGCTCCACACTTGTCTCCTATACACTAAAGGGATGGCAGGAGTGAGCCCAGCAGCCTTCAGCCCATGGGGCGCCCAGAAGATGCATTGGGGCAAGAGGTTTTCATGGCCATGTTTGCAGAGAGCGATCATGCGACCGTGCTCTTGTTTCCTGGAAGGGGTTGGAGGGATCTTAGGCTCCCTGCCATTCCACACAACTCTGGAACTGTGTGGGTCTGTGGGGATTTGCAGCCGGGCGGGGAGGGGCAGGGAGTGGGGAGCTTGGGGTCAACAGTGCTTTAAGCCAAGGGAACGTAGAGGGCCAAGAAAGCACAGGGCAAGTGTTGAGAACTTTGTTTCTTGTGCCACAGGAAAGAGGGGAATCCACACAAGTGGGAGGGCCTGCTCCCCCCCGGGGCCTGCTCCCCCAGGCCACTGTACTGGCTGGAACTTGAACAGAAGACAGCTGGGGGATGGGGTAGCTGGTGGGAAGCTGTCCCCAATGTCATCACGTTGATCAGAGCCTCAGCTCTGCCTTTGAGCTCCTTTGAAAGGGAAGGGCTTAAGTAGAGTAAGAGGGCGACTTCCCAATCCAGCAAGGATACAGAGAAAGCCATCTCCAAAGAGAGGGTCTTAAGGGATGAGTAGGAGTTTGGGCAAGGGTATGAAGGTGGAGATAGCAACATTTCTGGACTAAGCCCAGATTTGGGCCCCAGGGTGAGGTGAACCAGAGCCTGGTGGGTGTTTGGGAGCTGGTGGAGGGGTTTTGACAGCACTCTGGGGGGTTTCTGCATGGAGGTATCAGGGGCAGGTTCCCAGGGGAGGATGCACAAGGGGGCGCCAATGGGCTGAAGTGGGCCCAGGAGCAGATGGGAGCAGTAATGAGGTCAGTGCCAGCTGGAGGCTGCCAGAGAGACAGGGACTGCAGGAATGGGAGTTGAGGACGGAGTGGATGCCGTGCCCGACAGGGCTGGGATGCTACAGGAGCTCAGAATGCTCTGTCCCAGCACGGGGGTGAGAGGGAGAGGAGGGGCTAGAGTTGGGGCTCTAGAATTGAGACTATTCTCTTGGTAGGCAGGTATTCTACAACTTGAACCACAATCCTAGCTCTCTTTAGCTTTAGCTATTGTTATTATTTTGTTGTTCATGAGGATTGGACTTGGGGCCTGCATGTTGTCTCTGAGCTCATTTTGCTCAAGGCTAGCACTATACCGCTTTGGGCCACAGCTCCATTTCTAGTGGTTAATTAGAGATAAGAGTCTCACAGCATTTCTTGCCCAGGATGGCTTAGAACTGTGATTTTTCAGATCTCAGCCTCCTGTGTAGCTAGGATTACAGGGGTGAGCCACTGGTGCCTGATTTGCTTTAGCTATTTTTCAGGTAGGGCTTTCCCCTACCTATGCCTATGCATCCCACATAGCTGTATGCCATGCACCTGCCATAACAACATACTTGTTTGTTGAGATAGGGTCTTGTTTCCTCAGCTGGTTTTAAACTGTAACCCTTGCCATTCTTTCCATGTTTCCTGAGCAGCTGAGATTACATGTGTTAGCCACTTTATCTGGCCCAGAATCCTCCCCCTCCTCTTATCCTCCTCTTCCTTCTTCTCTTCCTCCCTTTTATCCTTCTCATCCTTCTCCCTCTCCTCCCCATCTTCATCCTCTTCCTTCTTTGCCAGTACTAGGACTTGACTCAGAGCCTTGTGCTTTTGCTCAGCTTGCTTGCTCATGGCTGGCATTCAATCACTTGAGCCATTTAGCTTTTTTGTTGCTGTTTTGTTTTAATAGTAAAGATTCAGAATTTATTGCTACAGTTAAAGTTTTAAAAACATGTTATTGTAGGGGCTGGGAAGGTGGCTCAGTGGTAGAGCGCTTGCCTTGCATGCCTGAGGCCCTGGGTTCTATTCCTCAGCACCACAGAAGCAAAAAGAAAAAAGCCAAAAGTGGTGCTGTGGCTCAAGTGGTAGAGCGCTAGACTTGAGCTGAAGAGATGAGGGACAGCGCCCAGGCCCAGAGTACAGGCCTCACAACTGGACCCCCCAAAAAATATTATTGTAAAGGTCATCTACAGAGCCATTTAACTTTTTGCTAGTTAATTGGAGATGGAATCTTAAGACTTTTCCACCTGGATTGGCCTTGAACCATGATCCTCTAATTTTGAGATCACAGGCTAGGACTGTAGGCACTGGGGCCTGGTTTAGAATTCAGATTTCTTTTTTTTTTTGCCGGTCATGGGGCCTGAACTCTGGGTCTGGGTGCTGTCCCTCAGCTCTTCAGCTCAAGGCTAGTGCTCTACCACTGGAGCCACAGCGCCACTTCCGGCTTTTTCTGTGTTTGTGGTGCTGAGGAATCGAACCCAGGGACTCATGCTTGCAAGGCATGCACTCTACCGCTGAGCTATCTTCCCAGCCCTAGAATTCAGATTTCTTGAGAGGGCCATTTTTGGATGATGAGAGAGTGAGGAAGGTCAGTGGAGGTGAGAAAGACTAGGAACTGGGGTGCTGGGGTACTGTGGATCAGAGACAAGGCCAGTACTGTGTCTATGGCAGGGCAGGGAAGGAACTAGGGGCTGACAGGGCATGCATGGGCTTCTGACCAGGGTCCTGAAACCCCATCTGAAGGGAGGGGCACAGCTGCAGAGGTTCTAGAGGAACCACACCATGCCCTCAGCCAATGTGTGAGACCAGGTGAGGGCTGAGGCAGGGGCTGATGTGGCCCTCTCTGCTCTTCTCCACCAGCCTGATTTTCGGAGTACTAACTGTTATGACTGGCATCATCGGAGTTGTTCTGGGTGCAGAGACTTCCAGAAGATACAAGAAAGTGAACCCTAGAGCGGAACCTCTCGTCTGTGCCTGCAGCCTGCTCGTAGCAGCCCCCTGTCTCTATTTGGCTCTGGTCCTGGCCCCGACTACACTTCTGGGCTCCTATGTAAGTAAGGGTCTGTGGAGGGAGTGGGGGTCCCCATAGATTCAACTCACTCCTGTGAGTTGAATTGGATCAGCACAGGCTCGCCAAGAGCTGCACAGCTAGGAAGGAGTGGAACTGGACATTGACTCTAACCTCTGTGGCTTTGAAGTGAGTCCTTTGAGCTTCTGGTCAGTGCTTTGATGTGAGATGGTGAGTGGACAGGGACTCATCAGAGAAGGTTCTCTTCAGGTTAATGATGGGGGAATGGGAGGCCATGCTGGCCCAAGGGCACTAACTGTAATAACAGAAGGTTTTCCAGATCTCCCTCACAGTCCTCATTTCAACTCTCAGCTCTGCCCTCAGACATCCCAGAATAAGGGCACTCAAGTCCCTTATCCTTATTTCTCCTGGATCCTTTCTCTTTCTGAAAACCCTCCCCAAAGGCCACTTCCTCCTAAAGCTCCTTATCTCCACCTCCACCTCTCCCCCAGGCTTCCATCATTTTCACTTGGGGTGGGCAAATGCTTGGGCCTCATCTGGCAATGGGGTGTTTTGGGCTGTGAGGTGTATGTGGGCACAGATGGGGAGTCCCCAAAGAGTTTCTGTATGAAGCAGTACCCTGGCTTACTGCAGCTCAGCCCTGCCTGTCTCTCTCCCCCGCTCTCCCCCCACCCCCACCTTCCCAAGATGGGAAGGTGCAACTGCTTTGGGGAAAATAGCCCCAACCTAGCTCTAGCCAGATGGCTAGAACTTCCTGCCCTTGCTCAGTTCTGTGGTCCTGGGCACAGTTGCTGGGCTTGGTGGTCCCCACCTCTGTGGACATGAAACTCTTGCACATGAATGCCATGTTCACCCAGACGCTGGATTGAACAGCATGTTCATGATGCCTTTTTTGGTTCTGCAGCAGTTTGATATGTTCCCCACTCATAGCCTGGTCTTGGTTTGTCTAGCCATCCTTATGGATTCATCTCCTTTGAATCCCAATGTTGGCTCTGCTTCCAAAACTGCTACCCAGGTCCAGACAATTTCCCCAGGAGAATGACAGTGTAACATGCTCATGTGCTGTTTGTGCCATCTTCTATTCCTTGTTCCTAATGCCACCCCTTCTTTAAGACTCTGACCCTTGAAGAGCTATGCTGGGAAGATAGATAACAAAATGGCCAAGAGTTAAGAATTACCTTGGTAGGAAATTTGTTTTCTTGGTGCCTGTACTGGGACTTGAACTCAAGGCCATGGTGCGCCCTGTTAGTTTTTTAAAATTATTTTGCTCTAGGGCTGGGAATGTGGCTCAGTGGTAGAGCGCGTGCCTTACATGCCTGAGGCCTTGTGTTCAATTCCTCAGCACCACATAAGCAAAAAGAAAAAAGCCGGAAGTGGCACTGTGGCTCAAGTGGTAGAGCACTAGCC
>NW_012267235.1:15327063-15330332 GCF_000151885.1 Dipodomys ordii | reverse complement strand
ATTGTGATTAAGTGATTACATAAATTTTACAAATTTCACAGTATTGTGAGATAATGATACTTAGTTAAAGTCACAAACACTTTCTAACCTTCATGAGGCAAATTGTCATTAGTGTGGTTTATAAAGTTTGTGAATTCTATGAGCTTTGACAATATAGCTGTTTCTTCCACATTGGGTGGTATGTACATTTCTTTCCTTTTGCTCAATGTTAGCTGTTGCCTCTATCCCTCTCATTCCTCCCCCTCCATCACTGCCCTTGAATTGCTTAGTTCATTTTCATCGATGTCCAGTGCAGCTGATGGGCCCCTCTGTTGTATATTTTCCCGTTTCCCTCTGACTCTGTGTCTTCTTAGTTTCCCTCATGTGTACATGTGCACATATGTGTGTGTGTGTGTATACCATATATGTGGTCAACAGTATAGGGTCACTTAGTAATGATATGACAAGATGAGTGGAGGTCCTTTATTTCTCGAGTCTTACTTTGTTGTATCTCCTTACGTTTTGGATTTAACATCCACATATCAGGGATACCATGTGCCATTTGTTCTTTGCTCTTGGCTTAACTCACTCAAAATGATTTTTTCTAGTTCAATTTCCCTGTGAATGCCATTATTTTGTTCTTTCTAATGGCTGCATAATATTCCATTGTATATAGGTACCACAATTTTTGGAATGGAACCTTTCTTTTTTTTGGGTCCAGTTGTGGGGCCTGAACTCTGGGCCTGGGTGCTGTCCCTCAGCTCTTCAGCTCAAGGCTAACGCTCTACCACTTGAGCCACAGTGCCACTTGTGGTTTTTTTCTTTTTGCTTATGTGGTGCTGAGGAATCGAACCCAGGGCCTCAGGCATGCAAGGCAAGCGCTCTACCACTGAGCCACCTTCCCAGCTCCTGGAACCTTTCTTAAATGGGTTCTGGTCACTCATTGTCCAGCCTGGGGCTTTAGCTGACTTCTCTAGAGACTGGAAGAGGCCATCAGTTCCTTCTAAGGGTATTACTATTTAGGCTGCTGACTCTGTTATAAAAAAATGTTCTCTTATTCCACTTCACAGATTGGAAAACTGAGGTCTAGAGAAAGCCACAGACAAATAACTGGTCAGGCAAAACTCCAACTTAGCTCCAAAGATGCTCAGTCTATGTTCTTGTCACCCCATGGCGGAGAAGCAGAGCCTGGGTCCATTGGGCACTAACAAGTGTCTCATGCTGATTGATGCGGTGGGAGCTGGTAGGAGCTGGTGGCACCCATGGGGCCTGACTGCAGGGAGCTCGAGGCTCAGGCAGGTGGGAGCTGTCAAGGCTGGCCCCTGCATCACCAGTGGGGGCAGCAGCCTCTCTGCCAGCTCTGCTGCTGCTGCTGTCTTGGTTGGCTGCTTTTTGGCTGTGTTTTGGGGACACAGCTGTCTCCCACCCTGTCACCTGGCACATCTCCAGAACTGGATGTCTCATCTAGAGATGACATTGTGTCTTGGCCAACAAAGCCAGCTGGAGAAGCTTCTCCCAGCCTGTCTGAGGGAAGGGGAGAGGGTGAGGGGCAGGAAGGTGAGCAGGGCCAGGAGACAGTCATTCTCTAGCACTAGAAGCTGTATGGCTCGCAGGACATCATTGGGGCTGAGTCCTGCTGGCCTGAATTCCAGCACTCCCCACCATGGCTGGGCTGTGTCCATGCCTCTGCCTTATGTGGGTTGGGGGCTGAGGCTCCTCCTCAGCAGGTGTCATTCATAAACCCCTTACCCTTTCCCAGCTCTGCCTCTACTGCCTGCCTGCTCCTCTGTCCTGCTGGCTCATACCTTGTCTGCTTTCTCCAGGGCAATCTGGAAGCTGCCCTCTTGTGTTCCCCATCGTACACTGCTATAATCTACCCGTCCACAGAACTAGAGGAAGTTTTCTTTTCTTTTCTTGTGCCAGTCCTGGGGCTTGAACTTAGGGCCTGCATTGTCTCGGAACTTCTTTTGCACTCTACTACTTGAGCCACAGCACCACTTCCAGCCTTTTCTGTTTATGTGGTGCTGAAGAATCAAACCCAGGGCTTCATGCATGCTAGGCAAGAACTCTACCACTAAGCCACATTCCCAGCCCCAGAGGGAACTTTCTGACACTGTAGACTTTCTTTCTCAAAAGCATTGCATGGTTCCCTGGTGCTTGTGAAAGTAGATCCTGCTCCTCATCCTGGCCGTCAAAGCCTTCATGAATTACCATGACAGTCTCCCTGGCCTCTTCCTCTCTGCAGTCCTGCCATGCAGGACTCCTGCTGGCCCCTAGACTGTCTGCCATACTTCATTTCCTTCTATTCTGCCCCTTCCCCATCTCCATCCACCAAGTCATTCTTCACGCTCTCGCTCCATGGAGCCTTCTCAGTCCTCTTGCCCGGATCTCTGTCCCTGACCTTGGTGTTTCTCAGCATTGGCACTCTTGAGTCACAGCTCTGATTTCCCTTGTCACACAGTTCCACTTGTGAGTTTCCACAGGGCCAAGATCTAGTTCCAGCTCTTTCTCAGCACTTCAGCCTAAGCCTAGTGTCAGGCTTCTGGGTGACTGGAGGTAAATGTGGACTTGCTGAGTGAAGAGTGACAAGTCCTCTGTATGTATTTATTTATTCATCAGAGACTGAGTGTTGATCAGTGGCATTCTAGTTCACATGTTGTGGCTGTAGCAATGCAACACAGAAATACCTTTGTCCTTAGAGAGCCTACATTCCAGTTGGGAGAGATGGGTGACAAGAAAGATACAGTATAGGGGCTGGGAGTGTGGTTTAGTGGTAGAGTGCTTGCCTGGCATGCATGAAACCCTAGGTTCAATTCCTCAGTACCTCATACACAGAAAAAGCCAGAAGTGGCGCTGTGGCTCAAGTGGTAGAATGCTAGCCTTGAGCAAAAGAAGCTCAGGGACAGTGCCCAGGCCCTGAGTTCAAGCCCCAGGACTGGCAAAAAAGAAGGAAAGAAAGAAAGATATAGTATAAGCTGGTGCATGCCTGTAATCCCAGCACTTAGAAGGCTAGGGCAGGAAAATGGAGACTTCAAGGCAGCCCAGGCTACATACTGTCTCAAACATAACAACAACAACAAACCCAAACCAAAGCACATACATTCATAAGTAAAATTTATACTATTTCAGGTGGTAATAAATATGCAGGAGAAAGGGAAATAGAGAATGGGTGTTGGGAGGAGAGGGTTACAGATTTTCTCTTCTTCTTCTTCTTCTTCTTCTTCTTCTTCTTCTTCTTCTTCTTCTTCTTCTTCTTCTTCTTCTTCTTCTTCTTCTTCTTCTTCTTCTTC
>NW_012267235.1:15314002-15327013 GCF_000151885.1 Dipodomys ordii | reverse complement strand
CTTCTTCTTCTTCTTCTTCTTCTTCTTCTTCTTCTTCTTCTTCTTCTTCTTCTTCTTCTTCTTCTTCTTTCTTCTTCTTCTTCTTCTTCTTCTTTTCTTCCCAGTCCTGGGGCTTGATCTCACACCCTGGGTATTGTCTCTGAGATTTTGTGCTCAAGTCTAGTGCTCTACCACTTGAGCCACAGCTCCATTTCCAGCTTTTGGGTAGTTAATTGGAGATAGAATCTCACATACTTTCCTGCCTTGGCTGGCTTTGAACCATGATCCTTAGATCTCAGAGCAGTTAGGATTACAGGTGTGAACAGCCAGCACCTTGCTGAGAGCTATAGTTTTTCTTTTTGGCCATGGGGCTTGAACTCTGGGCCTGGGCCCTGCCCCTCAGCTCTTCAGTTCAGTGGTTCTCTACCATTTGAGTTATAGAACCACTTCCAGCTTTTGAGTGGCTAATTGGAGATAAGAGTCTCATGAGGACTTTTGTGCCTGGACAGGCTTCAAACCACGATCCTCAAATCAGCTTCTTGAGTAGCTAAGATTATAGTCATGAGCCACTGGTGCCCAGTTATGAGCTATAGTTTTATATAGTATAGCCAGAGGGCTTAAAGAGAGGTAATAATAATAACAATAATAGTAATAATAATAATAACCCTACTGTATTGTTTTGCTACTGTATTGTATGCATAGAATGCTAAGCAAGTGGTTTCCTACTGAGCTACATCCTCAGTTCCAGAAGGTGCTGATTTTGTGAGGACTATAGGAAATGAAGGAGTAAATTAGGTGGGTATCTGTGGAAACAGTGCTCTGGGAAGAGGAACAGCAAGTATACAGAGTCAGGAGTGTACTGAGGGTTTGAGGAATGGCAAAGATGCCACTGTGGTGAGTATGGAGAGAGAGTAGAGGGAAAGAGAAGTGAGTAAAGAAGGATGTTAGGGCTGGAGCGTATGGTACTTGTGGACACTCGTAGAATTGACTTTAACTGAGAGTGAAATGGGATTCTGTGATAAGAAGCTGAGACCCTTCCTGGCGCTCGTAGCTCACACTTATTATCCTAGCTATTCAGGAAACTGAGACCTGAGGATTGTGGATCAAAGCCAGCCCAGGCAAAAAAGCCCATGAGACTCTTATCTCCAATTAACCAGAAAAAAAGTCAGATGTGGCTCAAGTGGTAGAGTGCCAGCCTTGAGCAGAAAAAGCTAAGGGATAATGCCCATACCGCCAAGTTTAAGCTCTACACTGGCACAAAGGAAAATAAAAAGCTTAGATCTAAGACCTGGCTTTTGCCTTCTGCATCTATTGAGACTACCATTGATTTTTGTCTTTTCTTCTATTACTATAGTGTATTACACTATACATGTTTAACCAACCTTGAATTCTTGGCATTTTCCCTCAGTCATGGTCTATAATCATTTCCACATGTTGCTGGATTTAGCTTGGTAGCACTTTTTCTTTTTCTTTGCTGGTCCTGGGGCTTCGACTCAGGGCCTTACTCTCACTTGGCCTTTTTGTTCAAGGTTGGCACCTTACCACTTAAACCACACCTCTACTTGTGGCTTTCTGCTGGTTAACTGGAGATAAGGGTCTCAGAGACCCTTATGCCTGGGCTGACTTCAAACTGTGATCCTCAGATCTCAACCTCCTGGCAACTGGCTGACTTGGTAGTCTTTTGCTGAGGATTTTTTTTTCTAGTACTAGGGCTTGAACTCAGGGCCTTGCACACTCACTCAGATTGCTTACTCTACCATTTGAACCATGCTTCCAGTTTGTCATTTTTCTGATTATTTTGGAGACAGAGTAGAGCAGTCTGCTCAGCCCAAGCTGGTTTTGAACTTTGATCTCCCAGGTTTCAGTTCCTGAGTAGCTAAGATTAATAGGCACAAGCCAGTAGTGCCCCAGCTTTCATTGAGAATTTTTACATCTATATTATTTATAGAGGATTATCTATATTTATAGGAGTATGCATTTTTACATTTATATTCTTGTGATATCTTGGTTTTGGTATTGTGGTAATGGCCTCAGAATGAGTTACAAACATTTCTTCCTTTGCTATTTTTGTAACTACTGATGAAATTTGTGTGACTTCATCTTTAAACATTTTGTAGAATTTACTATCTGGTTCTGGACTTTGGTTTGGGAGAAGTTTTTTTTTTATTACAAACTCAATATTTACTCATTATAGGTCAATTCAGATTTTCCTGCTTCTTGAGTGAGTTTCAGTAGTTTGTGTCTTTCTAGGAATTTGTACAGGTAATTTAATCTAGTTTCTTGGCATATAGCTATTTATAATAGCTCCTTATATAGGGCCTACTGTATTTTGCTTTCTCTGAGGTTGGTAATAATGTTCCTGCATTCATTCCTGATTTTAGTAATTTGATCTTTTTTCCCCCTGTCTGTTTAACAAAAGATTTGCTAAAATTTCCGATCTTTTATTTTCCCCCCTACTTCTTCCTCTTTCTTTCTTTTGGCAAGACTGGGTCTTGCTATACAGAAGAGGTAGCTTAAGATTCATTCTTACCTCTTCTCCCTGAGTTCTGGAATTATAGGTGGGCAACACCATGCTTAATGTTAATTTTGCTGATGTTTTCAAAGAACTGACTTTTGGTTTCATTGATTTTTATCCTTTTTTTTTTATTGCTGTCTTATGTTTCACAGTATCAGTGTGGCTACTCTGTTGAGGATATCGGCATGGGACGGGGAGGGAGGGGAAAGGACAGAAGCAGAGAGAAGAGTCAGGAGGCTGTTGCTATAATGGGTGACACTGGATAGTGGATAGTACTAGAACCAGAGTTGCCACAATGGAGGTGATAAATGGTTGGATTTTGAAGGTAATGTTACTAGAATTTCCTGATAGTTTTGACATGTGGTATCAGACAGAGGAGAGTTAGGAATTGAGTCTTGGAAATGGATGGATCTAGAACAAATCATGTTAGGTGAGGTAAGCCAAGTTTAGAGAGACAAATGGAGCATATGTGGAAGGTAGATCTAAAATACACCAGATGTGATAAGACCAAAGGAAGATACTTGTAGGGGAGGAACACAGAGGCACAATGTGCCTCTGATCATATAAAATAATATTTATCAACCTGAACTAAAAAAAAAGAGTTGAGTCCTGGGGTTTGGCCTGAGATGCCAGAGAAAGGGAGAGAGCACTAAATGAGACAGGAATATGAGTCGGTACAATGTGCTTGGGAAATGTCAACAGTGTGATTTTTGTACTTTCTGAGTTTATGTGGGAAGTCATTATCTATGTGGAAGTATTGGTAGACAGGAAGAAGACTGGGGTCTCACTCCTAACACTTCAGTGGGTGGGAGCATGTTGGGTGCTACCTTGATCATGGCAGGGATAGGAAGTCAGAATGAGAAAAGGTCCCCAGGGACTGAAGACTTGACTTCTGTTGGGCTTCAGAATAGGAAGAGTCCCATTAGCATCTTTGACTCATCCACCTGTCCATCCATCCAGCCATACTCTCAGGTCATAGGAACCAAAGTATATGTGTGCTGCTGAAGAAACACATTTGGATGAGACAGGCTCAGAGACTGTGGGGAGGCAGAGCGTGTGCTGGAGTGTGCATGCATCTGAGTGCATTCAGGTCCATGAGTAAAAGTTTGTATGTGTGTGCACTTGTAAGCATTCTAGTCCAAAAATAGAAATATATATGTGGAGCCGGGTGCCAGTGGCTCACGCCTGTAATCCTAGCTACTCAGGAGGCTCAGATCTGAGGATCACGGTTCAAGGCCAGCCCGGGCAGGAAAGTCTCTGAGACTCTTATCTCTAATAAGCCACTAGAAAACTGGAAGTGGTGCTGTGGCTACAAGCGGTAGAGTGCTTGCCTTGAGCTGAATTGCTGAGAGACAGTGCCCAAGCCCAAAGTTCAAGTCCGATGATCAACATAAAAAAAAAAAAGAAATATGTATGTGCCCTTCTATGAACATGAACACACATAGATTTGTGCTAAATGTGTGGTAGGTGTAATGGAATGTCATGTTCATCTACACACATATGTACATATTATATATGAGTGTGTCCACATGTGCTGCTCATAGGCAGATCTGTGCATCAGAAATGCACATGATTGTATGGAAGATGTGCCCACCAGCTTAATACAGCTTTTCTTTAATACAGCTTTTCTTCTACTTTTTTTTTTGGTGCTTGCAACTGTATTGTCTGGGAAGGATGGGTTTGGCAATTCAGTGTGTCTACTCCCAAATTTCCTGGAATAGAGACCAAATTGTGCAGTGAAGTTTCATGGAAACAAAGTTTTCTGAGTATCTAAAGTCTATTCTAGGGGCTTTCCTGGGGGTGCCCCAGTCCTGTGGTCACCTGCAGGTGTGGAGGGCCTGTCTCTCCCATCTTTCTAGGCCTCTTGGCAGAAGAGGTAGACTTCCTGGCTGTTAATTAGGATCCAGACACAGCCACAGCGGGTCTTGGCTCACACCCCTTGCTTGGCTTTTTTCCCAGAGCAGCTGCCCTTCAGAGGAGAAGGGTTTGTACTCAGAGGAGGGTCCAAACCCAAGGCAGAGGCTTCCATTTTCAACCTAGTGGCTGGAGGATGTGGCTGAGCTTTAGCTGTCCCAATCTAGTGGGCTTGGTGTTCAGGGTGACACAGTCAGGGCACAGACAAAAACATACACCGATGAGTCGTGAGTCCTGCAAGTCATTCCTCCTTCTTCACTTACCAGATGTGTGACCTAGGGCAAGATAGTGACCTTGCTGCGCCTCAGTACACTCAGCAATAAAATGACAGGCTACGACCTCCCCCTCGGAAGGTGTCCCACATAAAAGGGAACTTTCCAGCCTTTTCTTTTCTTTTCTTCCAGTTGTGGGGCTTGAACTCTGGGCCTGAGCTCTTCAGCTGAAGGCTAACACTCTACCACTTGAGCCATAGCTCCACTTGTAGTTTCCTGATGGTTAATTGGAGAAAAGAATCTCATGGATGATCCTGCAGGGGCTGGCTGTGAACTGTGATCCTCAGATCTCAGCCTCCTGAGTAGCTAGGATTTCAGGCTTGAGCTACCTGTGCCCAGCTCTTTCCGGCCCTTTCTAATCCTTGGTTATGTAACAAAACTTGGTGCCTCAGAGCAAGAAAAATACTTGTTTTGCTCACAGATTTTCAGTTTGAATGAGGCTTAAATTAGAGGGGTAGAGGGTGGTGACATGTCTATTTCATTGAGATTAGCTGATAGGCTAGGAAAAGGCATTGGATCAGGGAAGACTAGAGCAGTTAAGGTGAACTTAGTTGGAGCCATTGGCTCAAGTTCCTGTCTACAGCCTTTCCATGTAGCCTGGGCTTTCTTACTACATGTGGTCAGATGATACCAAGTTACCTACCCTGAAAAGTTACCTTGAAGGTAACATTGGCTGAAGGTGATGTTTCTCTGCATTCTATTCTTTGCTTTGGTCAGAGGCTCCTGTTCAGATTAGCAGGGCAAGGAGGATCAGAAATCTGAAAGAGGGGCTGGGAAGGTGGCTCAGTGGTAGAGCGCTTGCTTTGCATGCCTGAGGCCCTGGGTTCGATTCCTCAGCACCACATAAGCAAAAAGAAAAAAGCTGGAAGTGGCGCTGTGGCTCAAGTGGTAGAGCACTAGCCTTGAGCTGAAGAGCTGAGGGACAGTGCCCAGGCCCAGAGTTCAGGCCCCACAACCGGACCCCCCCCTCCAAAAAGAAAAAAGAAATCTGAAAGAGTAGGTGGGACTAGAAACTCTTCAGAGTCTTGGGAAGTTAGTTAGCCACTGTGTTCTGGGGACATCCTTTTCCATTGTGCTAGGTCCTGCTGAGATCTGACTTTGCACACATAGCTTGGGCTGGGGGCTCAAACCTGTAATCCTGTCTACTTTGAGAGTAGCTGAGAGCTGAGGATTGCAGTTCAAAGCCAGCCCAAATAGGAAAGTCCTTGAGACTATTATCTCCAATTAACCACTAGAAAACCAGAAGTGGTACTAGGCATCTGTGGCTCACGCCTGTAATCCTAGCAACTCAGGAGGATGAGATTTGAGGATCACAGTTCAAAGTCAGCCTGGGAAGGAAAGTCCATGAGACTCTTATCTCCAATAAACCACCAGAAAACCGGAAGGGGTGCTGTGGCTCAAGTGGTAGAGTGCTAGTCTTGAGCTGAAGAGCTGAGAGACAGTGCCCAGGCCCAGAGTTCAAGCTCCATAACTGACAAAAAAAGTAAAAAGAATATCCACACATGTGTCTGGAGAGCCCTCAAAGTGTGGGCCTCCAGCTTCTACTACTCCCTGGCCACACATGTGACGACCCTGGAACCAGGGGCTGAAGGAGTGGATCTGTTACAGGTTTCAAGGGATAGAGTAGAGGCCATGGTCAGGTGGCAGGGCAGATCTTGGCTAGTAGTAACAGCCAAGCTCTTTACTCTTATCAAATATTTCCCATAGGCTGGGCACCTATGGCTTGTGTCTGTAATCCTAGCTACTCAGGAAGCTGAGATTTGAGGATCAGGGATCAAAGCCAGCCCTTGCAGGAACATCCGTGAGACTCTTGTTTCCAATTAACTACCAGAAAACTGGAAGTGGAACTGTAGTTCAAGTGGTAGAGCACTTGCCTTGAGCTGAAGAGCTCAGGGACAGCACCCAGGTCCAGAGTTCAAGCCCCACGACCGACCGGAAAAAAATCCCATGCACATGTCAGGCTGATCCAGGCACTGGAGGAACATAATATGTATTGAAAGGCATAAACATGTCTATTAGATGAGTATAGGTTCTCTGGAGAGTAACTGAGCAAGGAAAGGACAAGGAGGGGGCTGAGCAAGAGGTCAGAAGTAGCCTCATATGACAATGACATATCAATAGGAACCAGAAGCAGATGAAGGAGAGATCTAGAAGAATGTCAGTGTTAAGTGCAGAAGAGCTCTCCAGACAGGAGGAATGGCAGGCAAAAGGCAGAGGGGGAGGGGAGGGGGAGGGAGAGAGGGAGAGAGAGAGAGAGGTGCAAATGTGTCTGAGATGGGAGAGCCAGGAAGTAGTGGAGGAGATGATCTATGGTGGAGACTCAGGGAGCAGATTGTGTTGAGCCTTGCAATGACTGTGGGTTCAGATGTGAGTCAGATAGAAGATCATTAGCGGTGTCCTACACAGAAGTGCAATGCTCTGATTTGTGGTTTGGTTTGTATGGAGTATCTGTTGGAACATAGCAAATCACTTCAAAAATTAGTGGCTTAAGACAACCAGTTAGGGGCTGGGAGGGTGGCACAGTGGTAGAGTGCTTGCCTTGCACCCATGAGGCCCTGGGTTCGATTCCTCAGCACCACATAAGCAGAAAAATCTGGAAGTGGCACTGTGGCTCAAGTGGTAGAGCACTGGCCTTGAGCTGAAGAGCTGAGGGACAGTGTCCAGGCCCAGAGTTCAGGCCTCAGAACCAAAAAAAAAAAAAAAAGGCAACCAATTATTATTCTGACAACTTTGTGGCTTGGCTGCAAGATTCACCTGCATTCACTCATATGATAACTTGACTTGGCTTGCATATTCTGGCCTCCTTTAGGTCTGACCAGAACTCCTTGCTTCTTGCTTCTTCCCTTCCCTTCACCTTTCCTCCCCTCCCTTCTCCTTCCATCATCTCCCCTCCCCTCTCTTCTCTTCTCTCCTCATCTCCCCTCTTCTTTCCTTCCCTTCTCCTTTCCTTCTCTCCCCATCGTTCCCATTCCTTCTCTTCTTTCTTTCTTTCTTTCTTTCTTTCTTTCTTTCTTTCTTTCTTTCTTTCTTTCTTTCTTTCTTTCTTTCTTCCTTCCTTCCTTCCTCTCTCTCTCTCTCTTTCTTTTTTTGTGTATGCTAGTAATAAGAGCTTGAATTCAAGGTCTTACACATTTTCTTGGCTTATTCTGCTGGAGACTGGAGTGTTATCACTTGAGCCATACCTCCTGTTCTATTGCTGCTTCTTCATATGACTTGTTTTTTCATTGCTCATGGGGCTTGGACTCTGGCCTGGGTGCTGTCCCTCACCTCTTCAGCTCAAAGCTAGTGCTTTACCACTTGAGCCACAGTGCCACTTCCATTTTCCTAACTGGATTATTGAGGATAAGAGTCTCATGGACTTTCCTTCCCCAGCTAGCTTTGAACCGTGATCCTCAGATCTCAGCCACCTGAGTAGCTAGGATTACAGGCATGAGCCACTGGTGCCAGCTTTCTCATGATTTTTTAAACCTTTTACTGGCTACATGGACTTCCTTCACAGCAGTCCCAGAGCAGAATCCTTAAGAAACCAAAGTGGAAGTTGCAGTGTCTGTTAGGCCAAGGCCAGGAACAAGAACAGAATTGCTTCTTCCTTCTTTTATTGGCAAAAGTGAGATGTAGAGTCAGCCAGGATTCATGGTGGGAGAGGATGATCCAAAGTTAAAACATCAAGTAGCTGATTAACTGGGATGTTTGGTAATAATCCACTGGGTGATTTAACGGGCTCTTTCTGGTTGCTGTGTTGAGACAGAATGAAAAAGAAGCAGATAAAAACAGAAATAGAAAGCAACACGGAAATTTTCCAGTACTACAGGCCAGAGTGGACTGTGGCTTGGAACGGGGTAGTTCCAGAGGAAATGTGAAGAAGTGGTCGGATTTAGTGTGTGTTTTGGAAGCAGGGCAGCAGGATTTCCTGACAGATTGGATGTGAGGTAAGATAGGTGGTGAGGTGACTGCACAGTGTTTGGCCCAAGCACCTGGAAGCAAAGAGCTGCCATTTCCTGGTAGCTGATGAGGCACGGCTGAGGAGGTGCAGGGTAGCTATTTCAAAAGTTATTTTGGAGTAGGTATATTTGGAGTTCACTTAGACAGGTTAAATTTGGGCTCATAGACTGACTAGAGATACTAGCTGATGTAGCAGGATGTTTATGAACCAGAGACCTAGGAAAAAGTCTAGTCTGGAGACTTAAAGCCACACATGGAGTGACCTGAGCAGAGGTATAAGCATGGAGAGGGAAGAGGCATGGTCCTGGGCTCAGCTCTGGGCATTCACAGGCAGGGGTATGGATACAGAGCACTGCTAGGGTGAAGGCCAAGGGTGAGGACCAACAATCTGCCCTACTCTAATATATCAAATGACCTTTATATTTTCACTTGGGGAAAAGTTAAAGAAAAAAGAAAACATGACTGGGTGCTGATGGCTCAAGTCTGTAATCCTAGCTTCTTAGGAGGCTGAGATTTGAGGCTTATGATTCAAAGCCAGTTCAAGCAGAAAAGTCCATGAGACTCTTATGTCCAATCAAAATAAGTAGTGGAGTGGTGGCTCAAGTGGAGAGGGCAAGCCTTGAGCAAAAAAGCTTATGGATAATGTCCACACCCTGAGTTCAGGCCTCAGGACGAGCAACATAAACACAGACACATGACATAGGAGACTGAAATAACTTCCAAATCTTGTCCCCAGATGCATAATTCCAATGAAATTAGATTTCACTGGATTCATGGATAAAAGAGACACATAAATCTGGAAAGCCAACAATTCCACAATAAAAAGGCTTAAATGATAGTGAAGAGAATAAAGTTTGAACAATAAACTCAATAAAATAGTAATGAGAGTAGTCAATGAAATAAAGGAGTTAAACATCTGGATGAATTCAAAGAAGATACAGTCAGCCAACTAGAGAATGCAAATAATCAGGTGAATGAGAGAAAGAAGGTGATGCAGGATATAAATTAATTAGATAGACATAGAAATTCTGAAAAAAATAAAATTGAATTCCTGAAAATGAAGAGCTCAATAGCCCCCCCCCCCAAAGAAACTAATTGAAGCTGGGTGCCAATGGCTCCTGCTTGTAATTTTAACTACTCAGAAGGCTGAGCTCTGAGGATCATGGATCAAAACTAGCCCAGGCAGAAAGTCTATGAGACACTTATATCCAATTAACCTTCAAAAAAAGTCTAAAAGTGGAGATATGGCTCAAGTGGGAGAGAGCTAGTCTTGAACAAAAAAGCTCAGGAACAGCATGTAGACTCTGAGTTCAAGACTGACACCCCAAAACTGATACCTTCCCCCCAAAAGCCTTTCATGTGAAAGTTTAACTAATAGAACAAGTTGAAAATAGGCATTCAGGAGAAGATAAAGCAGTTAGATCAGTTAAAGATATTGAAAGAAAACGTAGAAAATAAAAATTCACAAGACTTTTTAGACTTCATCCAAAGATCAAATCCACAAATCATGGGCATAAATGAAGGCAAAAGAAATGCAATCTAAGGCATCAACAACATATTAATAAAATAATAGTAGAGAAGTTCCCCCACCTCAGGAAACAGAGGGTCCTCTGTGTGACAGAGGCTCACAAATCACCAAACAGGCAAAATCAGAGAAGAAACACCCCAGACACATTATAGTCAAAACACTAAAAAATGTGGAACCAAAAAAAAAAAAGACTATTGAACTGGTGGATGCAGTGAAGCTAGCTTTCCTAATTACAGGAGAAATACAAACCTTTAATGATAAAAGATAAAGGCATTCATGACTAGTTTATCATTGCAAAAGATGCTTAAAGAAATCTTATCCATGGAAGAAGAACCCGTGAACATAAGAAAATACAAGAAAGATAAATAGATTATCAAAGTAGGAACAAGAGAAAAAAACAAGTACTATAAAACAAAAAAAAGACAGGAAATAAAGTAAATAAAGCACACCTTTCAATATTAATTGCCTTTCAATATTAATTACCTTCATTTTCTAATAAAAAATGTAGAATGGCAACTTGGATTAAAAACAAACAAACAAGACCCACCTATTGATGCCTACAAGAAACACATATTATGACAAAGACTTTGGAAAAATGATCTTTCCAGAAAATCGATTCTAAAAACAAGCAGAAGTAGCCATACTTACAGCTGATAAAAAATGGACTTCAAGCCAATATCACTCAGAAGAGAAAATGTGTGTTAATTTGTACTGATAAAGGAAATAATCCATGAAGAGGAAACTACAATTGTTAACATATATGCACTGAAAAGGTGCTCACTTAGGTTCATTAAACAAACATTTCTGGACTAACAAGCATGGAGAGGTCCCAGCACAATAATAGATGTCATCCAAACAAAAAATTTAACAGAAACCGCAGAACTTAATGACACCACAAACTTGACAGACATCTACAAAGTATTTCCTTCACTAGCAGCACAATACCTGTTCTTTCTTTCTTTCCTTCCTTCCTTCTTTCTTTCCTTCCTTCCTTCTTTCTTTCCTTCCTTCCTTCCTTCCTTCCTTCCTTCTTTCTTTCTTTCTTTCTTTCTTTCTTTCTTTCTTTCTTTCTTTCTTTCTTTCTTTCTTTCTTTCTTTCTTTCTTCTTTCTTTCTTTCTTTCTTCTTAACTTTGGGCCTGGCACCGTCCCTGAGCTCATCAGCTCAAGGCAAGCACTCTACCACTTGAGCCACAGAGCCACTTCTGGTTTTATTGAAGATAAGAGTCTCACGGATTTTCCTGCCTGGGCTGGCTTTGAACCAAGATCCTCAAATCTCAGCCTTTTGAGTAGCTAAGATTACAGGCCTGGCACAATATGTATTCTTTTTAGCATTTCACAGAACATTTTCCAAAATGAATTATGTTCTAAGATATAAAGCAAGTTGCACAGCCGAGAGCTGGTGGCTCACGCCTGTAATCCTAGCTACTCGGGAGGCTGAGATCTGAGGATCGCGGTTCAAAGCCAGCCCGGGCAGGAGAGACCGAGAGACTCCTATCTCCAATAAACCACCAGAAAACTGGAAGTGGTGCTGTAGCTCAAGTGGTAGAGCGCTCGCCTTGAGCTGAAGAGCTGAAGGACAGCGCCCAGGCCCAGAGTTCAAGCCCCAGGACTGACAAAAACAAAAAATAAAGCAAGTTGTACACTAGAAAATATAAAATAAGAAAATTGAACTCACTTTCTGGATTCTATCAGATTATAAAGGAATTGAATATTAGTACTCAACAGCAGAGTATACTAGAGAAAACATTCAAATACATGAATACTGAGCAACGTTCTCTGTTGAATGATAGACAAAGTGGGTCACTAAAGAAATAAGGGAGGGATAAAAAAGCTCTTGAAATTTAATGAAAATGAAAACACAATTTGCCAGAACCTTAGGGTATATAGCACAGGCTGTACAAAGAGGAAAATTTATAGCTGTGAGTGCATACATTAAGAATGTAGCCTAAAAACCTTAAATCATGCTCTTAAGCAGATATTTATGCATAATGCAATAACAACTGATTGACCACATTGAGATGTGGCCTGCACTATATTCTCAACTTTGATATTAAGCACTCAGGAGAATGTAGGAAAGATTTCCTTTGCTACAGTTTTGTTTAGTATCTAATAAATTTGATAGATGTATTGGATAATAGTACTGGTTTACAAAGGCTTTTGTACATTTTGAAATCAATTCATGTGTTCAGATACTTGGAAAATATTTTTTCAGCTATGATTTTGACACTGAAAATTTTTTAGAAGTTGTAGTATTAAGGGGGACATGTCTCTACAGACAAATCCACTAGAACACACACAGTTTAGAAACATGTTTCTGTGTCTTAAGAATCAGAAAGGATACATTGTTTCAATACTAGACGTGAATGAGCCCAATTTTCTATTCTTGAAGTGCTATACCAGTGCTGGCTGGAGTTATTAAGTTGGAGTTTATTTATTTTATTTTTTTTTTTATTTTTGCTAGTCATGGTGCCTGAACTCTGGGCCTGGGCAATGTCCCTCAGCTCTTCAGCTCAAGGCTAGTCCTCTACCACTTGAGCCACATCACCACTTCCAGCTTTTTCTGCTTATGTGGTGCTGAGGAATGGAACCCAGGGCCTCATGCATGTAAGGCAAGCACTCTACCACTGAGCCACCTTCCCAGCCCCAAGTTGGAGTTTATTAACTAGCTATTTATTTAGTATCCAGAGTAATTTGTGAATTTGTTTTATATTTATAAATTTATGCTTGAAAAATGTTCTTTAATTTTTTAAACAACTTACTGTGTTTTTGTTTATCTGGATAACTTTCTTAATGATCAATAAAAAAAGGTATCACCTTCCCTTTCCCCTGGCAGTTTTATAGAACTGTACTAAGAGATTTT